>NC_056727.1:273164792-273319792 GCF_019279795.1 Protopterus annectens
GGATAATGGAGCTAAGGGGTGATAAGATGTGAAGGTTGTTGGTGAAAACATTGAAGAGTAAGGGGTACGCCAGCTGTGTTGGTTTGCCATTTAACACATTGTAGGTGGTTAAATAGGTAGCTTGCAAACCACTGGAATGATGGTGGGGTGCAGCCTACAATGGATAGCTGACGAAGAAGTTTGTTGTGGGACACTGTGTCAAATGCCTTTGATGAGTCTAGTAGTAAGACAGAGGTGATATTACCAGAGTCAATAGCTTTGGACACCGTGTCTATGAAGGCGATTAAGGCAGTGGTGGTACTGTGTCATTGGCGAAAACCATGCTGGGTAGGGATAATTTGTTTTGGATGAGATGATGAAACAATTGACTATGTATACATTTTTCCAGGAGTCTGGAAAGAGGAAAAAGGACGAAGATTGGTCAATAATCGGATAGTTCATTGGAGTTGCCCCCTTTATGTAAAGGGGTGATGATACATTTTTTTCCAGACGTTAGGGACATTGGAAAACAGAATTCTAGTAGAACTCTCTAGAGTATCTGGTGAGTGCTGTGATAAAAGAGTCACTCAGGTGTGTAATTTGCCTTGTGTGAGTTAGAGATATGAAACCTTTGTGTTACACTTGACTTACACATTTTCTGCAAGGCATTATAACATTTAAGACAAAGCTTTGATGAAACATTACTGGGTAACAGAGACCGACAGTGCATATGAACTAAATGGACATATTATGGGAACATCTGTTTGAGACTGTAAGGGGATAAAACAAGAAATGGGATATACTACAAAGGATGGGGATACCCAACATTTAAGAAATAAAATTGAAATAAAACTGAGACCTTACATTTCTAAACACATGACAGCTGCATGGTGAGAATATTAGAAGGAAGAGTTAAAATGTGATAAAAAATTGCAGCTAACAAAATAGTTTAGAGATACACAAGCAGCCCCAGTATGTGCCCCTGGGACAAAATTACAGAGGTTCACAATAATTAGTACTCTGTGATGGTTCTAGCCCATAAAGAATACCTCCCTAGAAATTCTGAAACAGAACCAGGTCAGACATTGTGAAAAAGGCCTTGCACAATTAATCTCTTAGTAAGCCATAAAAACAGAATATAATGACAGTACTTATATTTTTCAAAACAGGCCAAGATTACCGACCCTACTTTTTTTTTTTTTTTTTTGTAAGGAATCATTGTACCTGTTCAGGTTAGTTCAGGTGACTCATTCAAAGGCTACAAACTAACAGCATTGTATTAATGGGCTGTATCAGTGAGGTATATTGTGATATGGTGCAACCATCACTGCTGAGTGACTAGAGATGCGTGTCAGTATTAGCTTGGCTACAGAACAGGCTATAAATACTCACATCTCATAGTTTAAACTATTGCATAAAATTACCCCGAGTTTTTTTTTTTTTTTTTTTTTTTTTGATAAGAGTCACGATTTCACATTTACAAGTATTAAAGTTGAGGTTATTCAATCAAAAGCCTAGTTCAGTATCCATAGCCCATTTTCTACTTTTATATCTTAGACGTCCAAAAAAATTGGTGAGTGTACAGAGCACTGTATCACGCCACTAGTAGGCTCACTAGCATAGACAAACAACCTTCATCTTTATCATGTTGTTTCAACAGTGTTTTACTCATGGAATTATGTATGCATAGATGTTTAATGTTATTCTCACTTATCCCCTGATGTCATATAATGCTGAATGTCTTCGCAGCACTGTTCATTGCTATCCCTTCATTAGGTCTTTCTGTCATGTCTTCAAAGAATACCAGAACATTTAAAATCAACATTTGCCTTAACAAACCCATAGCAGAGACATTCTTATTTCTAGTCTTAGTCACCCCAACCAAACACGGTCAAAATGTCATTACAAAATTTAATGTGTCTGGTGTCTCTTCCACATACACTGAAGCTAAACAAATACTATGATTTATAATGGATGCATGTTGCATTATCAGACTTTTGAGTTTTAAACTCTGGATTGGTTAAATTTTAATCCCGGGTATTTTGTTGGGGACTCTATTCAGTTTTATGGAGGGTGACTTTTTATGTATTGTGTCAATGGAAGGACTACATAATACATTATGTGTAAGAGCATTGTGTTTATCTATCTATCTATCTATCTATCTATCTATCTATCTATCTATTTTGAGCTTATGACTTTTTGAAGTACAAGTAAGGTTATTTTGGCATTAGTTTTTCAGAACTACTCTATATATATATATATATATATATATATATATATATATATATATATAATATATATAATATATATATATATATATATATATATAATATATATATATATATATATATATATAAATAAAGTATGGTGTGTGTGATATGTAACTGTAACAGTAGCAGTTGTTGATGGAATTCAAGCCATTGTAGTTTCTTTAGAGCAAGGCAGTGGTGAGAGTGGTAAGGCTGATTAGTGGCAAATCTAGCTATAGGTTTGTTCAAGCAAGGTGACTAAAGTGGTTTGTAAGTCTGTAAGAACTGGCACAGCATAGAGTAGGCAGAGTAGGAGGAATGGCTGAGCAAAAGAAAATTTACAATCAGATGAAAGTAGTCCCATTTTTTGATGTGTCTTTTAATGCAGTGTTGAATGTCAAGGTCAGATTTTAATTGATCTTCAACTATGGTACCAAGGATCTTAGTGTGAGATTTTACTTTGATAATGGTGTTATCAAGTGATGAGATAGTGAAGGTTCTGTGGGGGGAGAATGATTTTTGTAGGAAGAGAAGGAGTTTTTCTTTTTTTTTTGGATTTATGAAGTATTATTTTTTGTATGCTATCTTTCAATAGAAAGAAATGAGTTTTGGGCAAGAGAGTGAAGGTCTGGGATATTGTCAGAAAAGGGAATGAGAGTAGAGTCATCAGCATATTGTATAAGAGAGGAGTGGCTGCAGGACGTGAGGAGGTTGTTTGTAATGACGTTGAATAGAAGGGGCCACAGAACAGAGCCTTGGGGGACCCCCTGTCTGGGTAGGTAGGAAGGAGGAGCAGGACATGTGCCAACAGACTGTAGTCTATTTGTGAGGTAGCTAGAGAACCAGTGAAGAGTGGAAGTGGAGAGGTTGAATTCAGATAGTTTTGTTAGTAACATAGAGTGAGATACTGTATCAAAGGCTTTTGAGAGATCAAGAAATAGGCAAGATACTAATTGGTTGTTGTCTCTAGCTTCTGCGACACTATGAGTGAAAGATAAAAGGCTGCTAGTAGTGCTGTGGTTTAGCTGAAACCCATGTTGGGTAGAAGTCAGAAGGTTTTCTTGGATTAGAAATTTGAGATGCTGTGCAGGAATGCATTTTCTGAGGATTTTTGAAAGTGGAACAAGAATGGCTATCGGTCTGAAATTGGAAGGGTCAGTGGAGTTTCCTTCTTTATGTAAAGGTATGGTATAGAGGGATTTTAAGATGTTAGGTGCTGTAGATTCTTGGCTTGATCTGTTTGCTAGTGTCAAAAAAGGAGATACTGTCAGCCCAACTATCTGGAATTTTGTAAATAATTATATGTTATTTGTGAATATCAACGTGATTCATATGCTTGTGTTATAAGTGTATTAGAACTGTATGTCATATAAAATGGCTTGCAAAGACATGTGTGTTGAAGAAATATTTTGTAAATTATTGAGCTAAAATGTAACCGCAGCATGCCTTATTGGAAGAGAACAATAATGTACCTGCACTATTGTAACTGTTTAGATGTATATATTTTAAAAATGGAAATTGAAACATGAGAGAGTAACTTCAGAAAAATAGCTGAAAATTAAATTACTTTACAGCCATTTAATAAAAGGATGTTATTTTTCAGTTTCAGTGCAGTAACAGACACAATGCTTAGAATAGAGGATCTCTGCGTTGTCTTGAAAGTGTTTTTATTGTTTTATGACTTCCACGATCTGCAAACATCTAAGAAAAGCCCTTGTTTATGCATTTTCACAGGCAGATGCCAAGTGCTACCAGCTGCATTAATGGTTGTTTTTCACCTGGGATAGAATCAGATGACAAGAAGTGATGTCATCCTGCAAGCTATCCCAGCAGTAATAGTTGAGTTATTAATTTAAGAACTCTCTGAAAGAGACTGAGTATTCTGTATTTTGTCTTTGACCTGAAAGAAGATCTGTTCACCACACTTCTGCCTTGCTTTCTTTGTAAGTAAGTTAACTAGTGTACAATAATTCTCTTAAATTCAGTCAGGAATATAGTGAAGTACAGTATAGATGTTTTCTTTATTTATTAGAGCCTGTCCTGCAATGTTGTTTTAAATATTTCCTGGGATTTTAAAGTCTGATGTTACTGTGATTATATACTGAGTATTTTCTTATTCTTTAATAATTTATTATTAAATATATTTAAACCATACATTGTGGCTGATATTTGTGAGACATAAGTTCTGATGGTACTTGCATATTTATTTGGTGACACTGTGGGCCACTCCTAATAGCCTTGCGCTTGGTCAAACTACCATTTGGATTAATAGTAGCATTACACTGTAAGAGTGGACACCCTTTGTTAAGTGCCTTATAGTAGCTGATAAGGAGCTGGCTGGTGGCAGTAATAACTATCTTATAGTCTGGGTAGGAGGGCACATAGCTAGTAAAGCTGTGCCAGCCTTTCCCATGTGTGTGTGTGTGTGTGTGTGTGTGTATGTGTGTGTGTGTGTGTGTGTGTGTGTGTGTGTGTGTGTGTGTGTGTGTGTATGTGTATGTGTGTGTGTGTGTGTATGTGTAACTCAAACCTCAAAGAGTGTATGTGTCAGCTACTTGGGCAAGGACACAAAGCACTGGCTGGACAGAGAGGGTGCTAGAGGTTTTGGCTTGGCCACACAGCTGAGATCTCAACACTGTAGCTGTGCCAGTGGGGAGTCCTTTTGGGGATCTGGAGAAAGAGGGAGAAACCAGCCCTGGACTGACTGTGGTCGCTATGTGCACTTAAGGGAAATTGCACTTGATGCAGACAGCTGCACCTGGAATTACTGTGTGTATACTTGCCATCCTTCCAATGTACATCCCCCACTGGTGCTAGTGGTAAGGATTGCGGCTCCTTGATTACTGTTGCCAGGGGTGGCACGTCACAGCTAGTATAGAAATAGGATAGGCTGTAGCGTCATCGGCGAGCTTGAAAAAGAGGAAAGGTTGGTTATCAGTAGAGGGTGAACATGGTTTTAGTTTGAGCAGGAGTGATTTAATGTGGATGTGGGTACTGGTTTTAGCGAAAAGAGGATTATATTGGTATGAGAAGAAAAAGTGGTAGGGGATTGGTATTATGGTCTATGTGAGTTAGTTTGCGGATTGAGTCAATGAAGTAACAGTTGAGAAGGGTGGCAGTTTCCTGTGGAGTGTTTTTTGGGTAGGGGTTTGGGGGTTCCAGGACTTCCAGGGTGAAGAATTTTGTTGATGGTCCTCCATAACTTTTTTGGATTAGAGTAGTGGTTAGTTTTGGCCTTACTGTATAAATTTTGCTTGCCTTTCTTGATTTGCTTTTTGGTAAGGTTTTTGAGTTCTTTGTAATTTTGGAGATGTGGAGGGGATTTTTTTAGACAGGTTTTACAAACACCATCTCTTTTATGCATAATGGAGCATGTGTCTTATGAAAGGCAGGGGGCATAGTTGGCTTTAATACTGATTTTTTCAGTCATCCTAGAAAGCAAGGATTTTAAGGAAAATATGGTTGAATTCTAGTACTGCTTTATTGAGGGGAAAGTGATGGAGGAAAGACCAGTTAATGAAAGATAGCCTAGTGTTAAATGTTTCAACATTAAAGCTGGAAAGTTTGTGGCAGTCTTTCTGTTATTTGTCTGAAGAAGTCATCCTATGAGGAATGACGAAAAGCGCTTAACGTAATAAAATTGTGTGCAGTAGTTTTCCTTGCCTGAGCCATTCGTCTTTTTTAGGAAGTTTGTTTTTATCTTTTTTAAAAGTTTGTGGCAGTCTCTGTATAAGTGAGACCTAGAAGGTTGGACAGAATGTATTTTGATATGGGTGGGGAGATAGTCACTTATGGAGTCAGGTATAGTACATAGGTTATGGTAGAGGTTGGGATCAGTTGTAATGATCCAGTCTAGGATAGAGCTGGTATTAGTATTTTTATTCATGAGAGTGGGTGATGTGATTCGTTGATTAAAACCATGAAGCTTTATGCTAAGATTTGGGAAGTCAATAGTTAGTTTTTTCCAGTCTATGTTTATGTCACCAAGGATGACTGTTTCATAGGGTATGCTGTGTAAAATCCATGATAGCAAGTGTTCAAAAATGAGGATGTTATTACCTGATGGGATGTAAATGAAAGCTATAGCAATTTTTTATGGGTGTTTATGTGTCAGTTGAGTATTAAAAGTTTAGCTGGGTGGAAATTAGGGATAGCGGTAGGTACAGAGGAGAGGTTACGTTGCTCAGAATAGAGAATTGCAACTCTGCCTTCTTTTTTTGGGATTCTATCTAGCTGAAAAATGTTATATCTGGGAGATAAGATACCATTGTTTGAGATGTGGGGCTTTAGCCAAGTTTCAGATAAGGTTAAGAAGGATTAAATGGACATACTCTTTATTAAATGTACAGTTTGATTGGCTTTAACACTGAACAATGTATTTAAAAACGGGTGTATTTTGGAATTTTAATTTATTCTGATGAAGCTCGGGAGATTCCTGGGTGAAATCGCTTAACATTTAATAAATATATTGTGAAGTTTCGTGGTCTCTTGTTCTGGGTATCTACACAGCATTTCTTCATAGTCTACGGGTCTATTGTGTTTTTGTGAGATAAGGTTAAGATATGTGGAGTGGAGTGGACTATCCATGATTGGAGTTTGATGGCTTTATTGAGAAGGATTTGTATGTTTATTGAGTAGAAGGTTACATTTGGGGGGTAGAATATGTCAGGGGAAGGATGGTGTATGGTGGGAGGAGTGGAGGGTTGGAGTGGAGGGGAGAAAGGGCAGAGTGGAGAGATGGTAGGGCCAAGACTGTGGTAAATTTCTCCATCTAGCAGAAGAATTCTTGTCAATAGAGTAAGTTGAGGATGATAGGTCGAAAAAGTGCAGAATCTTTACTTAAGTTTGGGGGAGAGAGAGGTGTAAGTTAGTATTTTGATTTTTAGGAGCTGCAAGTAGGAGAAATTATACAGTGATAGAGATATTGAATGTGGTTCGGTAGTGTCATTATTAGTAAGTGAATAGATAAGTGTAGGAGGTGGTTTTAGGTAAGACAGTTTAGTATTATATGAAGTTAGAAATGCAAGAAAGAGAAATAATGGGGTTGTTAGGTATATGTGGAACATGATGTAGAATGTTGTGAGTGAGATAGTTTAGGAGCTGTAAGGAGATGACAGAAGTTTGGTTAGTGTGGAAAAAGGTATTGATAATTATTTAGGTAGGGAAGGTATAGAGGGGATAGGAGTTGGATTGGGTTGAAGGTAACTAAAGTGAATTGGGTAGGATAGTTTATGAATAAGCTACGAAAGAGTAGGAAGGGTTGGGCAAGACTGTGTTGTACGTGGAATTTAGAATGGTTAAGTGGTTGTTGTATGGTTAGATAGTGAGTGAAGACATAGGTTGGTAGTTCTTTAGTAGGGGGTATGGTAAGTCAAGGTGGGTAGAGTATAAATGTATGGTATGTGGGGTTTGTTGGGAATTGGGGGTAGGGTAGAGGACCAGTGTGAGACTGAGCACAGACAGGGTGAATGGAGTGGGGCTACACCAAACACAGAACTGCTCAAAACAATCAAAGAAGAAAGAGACAAAAAAAGGAACTAAAAGTTATAGTGATAAATATTTTATTTATATTAAAGTTTGGTTTTGTTTGTTATACTTTTAGGTCATAAGAGTTCTTGTACCATTAAATCACCTTGATATGGACGTATGTAAAGCAGGGGGAGGGCCAATGGAAAGTGCCTGAAGTCTTTTAAACTTTACTGGCACAGGCACTATATTGTAGAGAGATGTGGGCAAGGAATGTGTGTCCTTGAAGCCGTGATGCTGAGATTGATCATTTGGAAATTCTCTATTAGCTTCACTGCTGCTCTCAGATCTGAACCTCAGTTTATGGTTGTAGAAATGGATAAATAGACTATTTACTTTGTCAGTCACTGGGTCACTGTGCACTGGGTGTTGCATTATAGGTTTAATACAACAGCAGCAGTCAATAAAACAATAGCAGCTGCATAAGAGTTAGGTAGGAAAGTTATTATTACAGGGTTGAGGGAAATAGGAGGGTGAAATTTACTACATAGTCAGCTAACTGAGTCAGTGTGCCTGCCGTTACTCTGCTATAGTACAATACAAAGTTAAACACCAGAAAACAACACTACAGTTGTACAGGGAAGAACCTACACTTATAGAAATTAGAATAAGTTCCTCACTTGAGGGAGGCAGATGTGGACCAAGACTTTCAGAGACAGTCTTTCCAGCAGGGGGAAGAAACACACACAACTATAATAATTAGGATAATTGTTAAAAACAGAAAGACAGTTGTAATAAGGGGAGGGGGAAGAGAAAGTAGGAAAAGAGTAGAAAATGCAGAAAAGGGTTAGAGTTTGAGAGGTAGCTCAACTAGAGTAAACAATGCATGGTCAGGAAAAAAAGTAACAACTGAAAACCTCAGTAACCAGTAACAGAAACACTAAACTTGACAAAAGAACTAAAGTAGAAACATATATCAGCTACGATTCTCAGGCTATAGTAATAAAGTCTTTACAGCTATAGGATTTCTGGTTACCAAAGAAGAAAAATTGTACAATGTAGGCAATAACAGTAATTTTTCATATTAGATAGCAGTAAAATGATAGACCAAGCTAATGGTTTAAGTAAATATCAGAAGCAGCATCCAGAGAGAGAGAGATACGGTTACAAAATTATCTATAAACAGCTGCCGACATTTGCTGAAATACTAGTATCTGTGCCAGTGTTGTAGCACATGTAGATAACCTACTCAGTTATTTGCTATAAACAGACCACATACAAAACGGTGCTCAGATATTAATCACATAGATCATATTATTCTTTAGTTTAAAGATGTACTAGGAATAGACAACATGAGGCAAATAGTGTTCACACATTATGCATTTAGCCAGTTCTGTTGTGCAGTGTAAGAAAATAAGGGTACTTATATGGTGAGCACACTGACCGCAAGATGCAGGGAACTGCAGGGAAACAAAGTAAAGTGTAGAAAAAAATAAATGGTGCCCAGCAATTCCAAGGTGCTAAATCACCTCGGTACAGATGTAGGTAAAGCAGATGCAGTTTGAGGGCAAATAGAAAGATCCAGAAGTCTTTTAAACTTAAGCGGGATAGGCACTGTATTGTAGTGAGCTGTTGGCAGGGAATGAGTGGCCTTGAAGTCGTGATGATGAGATGGACTATTTGGAATTTCTCTATTAGCTTCAGTGTCACCCTCAGATCTGAGCCGCGGTTTATGGTTCTGGAAACGCAAAAATAGACTATTTACTTTGTCAGTCACTGGGTTACTGTGCAGTGGGTACTGTATTATAGATTTAATATAGGTTTAATACAAATGCAGTGATCAATAAAACAAATTCAACTGATGAACCTATAAACACAAAATCAATAAAAATCCAAGGGGTGTGGAAATGCTTACTTTCAGGATGATTCCCTCAATTATGCAGAAAAAGAATAATACTAATGGGGTAATAAAAAGCATAATTAATTAGGAAAATATCGCAGATGAGTGATCAAAGGCTTAGAACCAGAAATAATTATAAAGACACCAGCCAGTGTATGTGAGAATGGGGGAGCCAGCTAAATCTATAATAAGTTAATAAATGCAGTTTGTGAACTTTGGCCATAAATTAAATCAGGTCCAAGGTTCAGTTTTCTAAATGATAGCAAAAGAGATCTTAACCTCTAATATTTTAATGGTAGTAGACAATGGAGCTATTACAGTGGCAGGTTATGGGGCAGTGGTCAAATGGGTAAGAGCTGCACTAGTGATGTCAACAACATAACAATGACCCAGTCTGGGGTCTGCTAAATGTGTAACTGTTGCTTGGCATACAAGTGCATTATTACTCTCTTACTAGTATCAGGCTATGTCGCTGAGTTTCTCGATGGTCTCCTTAGCTGTAAGCTTAGTACGAGGCTATGAACCTATGCATCAGATGCAATTTATTGCAATGTAAGTGCAAACACAACTAATCAGCTACAAGCAAACTCCTTACAGAGGTCCATTGCAGTGGTCAACGTATTGTCTGTGACCTGTACAAAACAGCTTATCTAGAGTAATCTCTCATCAATGAACATGCAAAAATGTTTTTAAAGTTTTCAAGTTGCTACAACACCTTCCATTATACTGTTCCATTGATTCTTCTGTTTATTTTCTCAATTAATTAATATGGTGAATGTTAAAAATGCATCTCAAGGAATTTCTTTAAGGAAGGGTACTGCCATGGATAAAAAGGTAGAATACTGCCTGTTCTGATTAATTCTGATATCTGTTATTAATAAAACAAGTAGAGTGCATTTATTTCTAGTTACCTTTAGCCATAGTTGCTACTTCCTACTTCCACTGAATTAAAATGCCCTCATTAAGAAATTAAACGTATGCATGATATGTCCTTTACTCCATCTGAAATCAAGCATTAAACATGCCTTTTATCCTGGCAAAGAAAAGTCCATTATTATATTAATCCAATGAACTGTAACTGAAACAATGTAAATTAATGAGTGAGAGGAAGTCAAAAGACATCTTAATGGAAATGTAATGATACTATGAGTAAAATTCAAAAAGACTCCTATAAATGAAAAATCTTCTGACAGAGTTAAAGAAACAGCACACGTTGTGACACATTTATCCATCTTTTCTGCTATGCTATCATTTCTGCTGCTTTAGACTGAAAAGTTTTCATCAAGCATCAAGCATTCCCACCAAAGGAAGTCTCACAGTTTAGCCATTACTTCTTAAGAGAGCTGAGTAGTGAAAATGATGCAATGAAACTCATCAAAATGCTCTCAAATGCTCCCGGAAGAATCACCAGTAAAAAGAAAAAAATCAACAAGGTAACAGTAGTGACTTTTCTCCAACTTGTAGAATAAAGCATTCACTGCTGTACAAAGTTTTAAAAAGGGTAAAATTATGAATTACACTGTCATGCAGACCTTTTCTGTGTGAAGATTATTGATTTGAACTAGATGTCGTGACTGAATTACCTGTTAAACCAATCATCTGTGTACCGAGGGTATGGATAGGGGTCGTTGCTGCTGAAGTCATAGCTGGCATCTGCATTCTGAAATACAAACACAAAAGTAACAATGGCTGTTAAATAGATATATGACAGCAAACTATTCTAAGCCAGAGGTGTGCATAAAGCATTCCTTTTGTTTTATTTTGATTTCTTTAAAATGAAATACAATGTGCATCAGAGTTGGAATGCAATAAATATGAAGATTAAAAAAAAAAATAATTCAAAGTAGGAAATGCCATTTATTTATGTATTTTTTATTTAAAAAAATAGTATCTATGCAAATATGAAATAGAAGAATTAAGTCAAAATGAATTATTCTGAAAACTAAAGCTTCAAATGTGTAGCACAGATCTGGGAATTATGCCACCATGATTAACAGAAGGATCTTATTGAAAACCTCTATCAAATGATTAACTCTGGGGTTTAAAATGAAACAACAATGGCATTTTAACACTTGCAAGCTGGTTCAAATGGTCCCATACACTGAAATGAAACAAAAATGATGGCAACACATTCTCAGCTATGCTACTGAAATGGCTGAAATATAAAACATAATTTTCCTTTGCCAATCTTATTTTAATATAGATTATAAAAAAAGAACAGCATTATATCACAATTAGACTTACTGCAATCCATATACAACTAGCAGTAGTCAGTGGAATATAATGCAATGTAGTTATTGTATGATCTGAAAGACACTGTAAAAGAATTTAATTCACATAGCGTGGTCACACAGCAGTGCATGAGTCATTGTCTTCCTCAAAGTTACATCAAGAAAAATATATCAGAGGAGGACTGGAGCACTTCTGGGAAACCTGGCACTTTAGGTGCAACTGTCATTGTTGGAATACGCATCAATGAACAATCCATCTATTCAAGTGTTTTTTGTCAGTCAGTAGCAGTACAATAATTAAAATGTTTGAGCCACATGAAAGGCTGATGAGGTATATTGCTGCCCCAAAGTGAAGGGTACAACTTGGGCATGTGAACCTGTCTAATACACATGAAGGGCTGATGAGGTATATGGCTGTGAAGGGTACAACCTGGGTATAGGCACCCGTTTAATACACATGAAGGGCTGATGAGGTGTATGGCTCTGCCAGTCTATGTGAAGGGTATAGCTTGGCCATATGCACCTGTTTAACACACATGAAAAGCTAATGAGATGTATGGCTGCCCCAATCCATTGGAAGGGTACTGCTTGAGCATATGCACCTGCCCATCAATGAAACAGTACACAATGTGCTTCTAATCTGTATTCTGCAGACTCACAGCTGAAAAGTATAGCAGAGGCATCAAGTGTGCACCAGTTCATAAAATCTGTCTATCTGTTGATGTAGGCAATGTGGCAGCCATCACTGAATTTGATTAAGTAACTTTTTTACTTCATACAGTCGTATGATTTCAGTCATTGATACTGGCCCTTAGGAGAGAGCATTTTCATAAATCCAGCAAAATGGTATATATTTGTATTGCATTTATGAAAATGCTCTATTCTAAAGGCCTTTTAAATAGATGTCAATTATCAAGTAACTTAGGGCTGACAGTAGCAATGACTGAAATTGTGAATGTGTATACATTTATTGCTGATGTGATTTTTTTTCCTACTGCAAATGTTGTGCTAAATGTTCTTCATACTGACCACATAGTCAAAGGATAAGCTATATAGGTTATATCTTGCATAGAATATAACTGCCAGCCATTGTTCAAAGCTTCAGGGCACCTTCCACACACCCAAACCACTAGACAGATTGAGCTGAGTTGACTAAACAGACAGGTTTGGGTGCTAAGCCCTTCAGAGCTTTCCTGAGACAGAGACCACTCCTCTGTGGGCTTTTGAGGATTGATGATCAGTTGGTGGAAGATAACTACCCTTTGAGGAAAGCAATTTCCACATTATTTTTTTATGTTCAAATTTACTTTCCTGTGTAGGAAAGTAATTTTAAGCTAGGAATATGTGTTTTATTGACTGTTCCATTACTTTACTGTGATTTTAAATGGGGCTGCACTTAGGTGTTTGACAATTTAAAAGTTGATTTAAGTATTTTAAAACCATATTTTTCTGTAGAAAACTTTACTTAAATTATTTTTTGGAGGTAGTAAAGTGCATTAGATTGCTTTTTTATGGGATTTTATTGGGATATCTGACTTTTGAAATTTTGCTGGCTTGTGCTAATTAATTTCTCCAGGAAAGAAATGCTGTTCTTGGCATGGCTATATAACCATCTTCCAGTCTCATGACCCATAATTCTTCCAGTCTAAAAATGAAAAAGGTTACCTAAACACTCTTTGAGACCATAGCTAGTAATTTACCTTAGCTACAGGTGGGTAACACTGCTGTGGCAAAAGTTGGTTTCCACTCAACTTTTCTCCGGGATAGCTCTGGAGTTGCCCATATAACCACTATAGACCAGGGGTTAGCCACATCATCTGTGGCTGTTGGGATCCCCTTAGTAGGCATGGGAGAGTCACTTCTGTTAGTATAGGGAGAAGGGACATGGAAGGTGACCCTCTTTAACCAGAATGTTGTGCACATCCCTGATGAAACTATTGTGCCATTAAAACCATGGTTTGCCCTAATTTTCCTGTCAAAGAGACACAGAAAACCAAACATATATCTCCTCCTGCTTTAGATTCACTGGACAAGGGTAGTTTATTAAGTCCAGCACAGGATCTTGTACAGGCTTTTGAACCTTCTTATCAGATGGTTTCTGGTAAGAGAAAAAGGGATTCTCTTTTCCAGAAGAGATTCAAGAACTGAATCTAGAAATGAATATTTGTGCAGGCAACAGTTTTTTTCTCCTCAGAATTCTGATTCAGAATCAGTGGAGATAATTTTATCTGAATCTCCCCGTCAATGCTCTTTATCTGAGACTATTTCCAGAATATGCCAGTGTCTTTCATGGGAGAACACTGAGGTTTCTCAGCCCTTTAGAAAATACTGTAAAATTGTATGACTGGAATACCCAGAATATCTTCCCATTCCCAAGTGCTGCCAGCATTGAAGGATATGTTTTTTATCACAGCCTGTGGTTTCCCTGATGGCTAGCCTGCTGCACCTAAAAAAGCAGATAGAATGTTCAAAATTTCTCAATCTTTCAAATTTCTATATATTCATTTCAGACCAGCAGCTATAGTTTTAGTCAACCCAACTGCTGCCAAGCATTTCAATCACTAAACCTTCCACTTCTGTCAGAAATGGTACTACACTTGATGAGCTTGGGGGAAAAGTATGCACTTGTAACTTTAATTTTTTGATTTTTGAATTTTCAGGCTCACATAATAAAGTTTATTCTGACTAACTGTGAAAGTATGAGGAATGTTTTATCTGCAGCCCCTTTCAGTGAGTAAGAATCTGCTTTGTGTGGGTTACTTTCTTCTATTTCTCAGGTCATTACAAATTGCTTAAAGAATGTTTATGACTGATGAGACTACATCTAGGTTTGTTGCCAGTTTGCCATGGCTGCTTTCTCAGAACTTCCCAAAGGATACATAGAATGATATTTTAATTTTACCTTTGGATAGAGATTTAGTTTTTGGTCCATCTGTTGCAGAAGTTATCAAAATGTGATAAGAAGGGTAAGTTGATATAGGAAATGTCTCAGATTTTCATCCCTCTTCTAAATTTTCCAAGGGATTTTCTGCTACCTTGTCCAGTTTTGGCAAGAAATAAAGCAAACTACCTCAGCAAAATACTGGTAAAGAGATGCTTACAGTACAATGGCACGATGCTCCAAAAAAGGTAACCCCCAGAATGAAAGACAGTCAAATAGGGCAGAATGACTATGTAAGGGACCTTGGGTCTCATGGCATCTATAATTCTCACAATTGCCCCGGCAAGACTCCACATGATAAAGATACAATGGTATCTGAAGTCTTTGGTTCCAGCACCAACACCCACTATCTTTTCAGATTCCAGTTCTGGGATTTGTGAGTACAGAAATCGCTTGGTGGAGACATCAGATATATCTGAATCCATGTCCCCCTTTCTCCCCTCCTGTTCCAAAGCAGTCAGTCACCTCAGATGACTTTGGCTTTGATAGGGAGCAGTGTCAAGAGAGAAAACCGTGTGTAAGGTATCTTGGACAGCAAAAAAAGAAAAAAAAACACAAGCAAACAACTGTAAAAGAGATGCTTGCCCTTATCAATGCATTTAAGTCCCTGAATCACCCTTGGTCTCCAGTATCAGTTCAAGCTGTTACAAATTATACCACAGTGATGTGGTACATAAACAAGCAAGGGGGAACCAGGTTTTAGCTCCTATGCAGACTAGCCATGTTAGCATGGGATACAATTTACAGCACTATCTCACTCCACATGTTTCCTACATTCTGTCAGAGCAAAATTGTGTGCCAGATAAGGAGAGCAGGGCAAAGACAGATCCTTATGAATGGAAACTAGATCAGGAGGTTAGCCAGGATTTTTTCTATCTGAGTTGAGTTCCTCAAGTAGACCTTTTTGCCTCCTCTGCTCCATGATTTTATGCATGAAGGCCTGGAAGACAGATAACTTTTCTTTTCTTTTCTTTTCTTTGTACAGTAATATTCATGTATGGTTTTCCAACCCATCTGCTAATATCCAAGGAACTTCTGAAGATTCAGAAGAAATAACCCATGTTTATTGTGGTGACTCCCTTCTGGCCCATGAAACAGTAGTTCTTTTGGGATTGGCCAGGGGCAATTACCACAAGCTTCTTCATAGAGTGTATCTACTCACCCAAGAACAGGGGTGTTTGCTAAATCCTGACTCCAGACAACTTCAAATGACTGTCTGGATGATTTGGTCTTAATACCTTTTAGTCACCTGTTTACTGAGGACCTGCAGCAGGTACTAATGGAAGCAAGAAACCCTGGTACTAGAAAATCACATATTAGCAAACATAAAATGCATCCAATCAGGGCAAGTGTTTCTGTGGTTTTACAATATTTGTGTGAGTTACATTCCTAGAGCCTATCTTACTCCATGATGACGATTCTATTTGCTGGCCATTTCAGTGTGTCTGCCCATGGATCCCCCTCTTTCAAGGAATTTCCATGTCAAAATGTTTTTCAAGGGGGTTTTGCATAAGAGCCCTCCAGAAAGAAAACAGTGACTCATCCTTGGGATCTTAATTTTGCATTAGGGAGGGTAACCATTGCTCCATTTGTACAAGTTCATTTGGCTGACTTGTGGTTATTAACACAGAAAACAGTTTTACTGGTAGCTCTGACCTCTGTAAAAAGAGTATCTGAGTTGCAAGCTCTTATGGTGGGTCAGCCTTATCTCATTTTCCACAAAGACACGGGTTCCTTGAGAATTAAATCTTCTTTTATGCCTGAAGTGGTAATCAAGTTAAATTTAAGCTAAACTATCCATCCCACTTTGTTCTTCCCTGAACTCCAAAATGAGGGATAACGGATACTTCATACCTTGGATGTCCACAGACCGCTCAGGTACTATCTTGAAAGAACAAAGTCTTTCTGAATTTCTGATCTTTTTTTTTTTTTTTTTGTGAAGGTAAGAAGAGGGGACAACCTTTGTCAAAGCAGACTATTTCCAAATGGTTGTCTCAGTGTATTAACGTTTGTCATTCTCACCAAACAAAACTGTTCTGATACTGTCAAGGCATGGTCTACCTGGGGCTTTGCTTCATCTATGGCTTTTTGGAGAGTATTGGACTCTAGAAGTATTCTAGATGCAGCAACATGGTTCCCAGTATATGCTTTTATGATGCACTACAAGCTAAAGTCCATCTCCAGGTTTAGGTCAGGTGTTGCTATGACCATTCTCCAGGGACTTCTGGACCCTTCTCCTTCTACCTGCCATTTATTTTAACCTATGGTAATTGAATTGAACCACATAGCTTAGGCTACTGCAGCAGTTATCAATATTCTGAACATAGTACCATCGTGTAAGTAAACAAACCATAGCAGTAGATGTGCAAATAATCAGTGCTGCAGTAGCCACTCCCTCCCTCCATTTCACTATCAGTGCTGCAGTACCACTCCCTCCCTCCATTTCACTTTTATGCCAGCGTGTAGACATTTATATTTTGTTGCTTCTAGCAATGTCCTATCAAAGCTTGGCTCCCTCTCACAGATGGCATGAAAGCTCTAAAAAGGGCTTGCCACCCAAACCTGTCTTTTTACTCAGCTCAGCTTAAGCTGACAAATGGTTTGGTTGTGAGAAAGGTGCCTTGATACTTTGGAAGCTGTTTGTCTATTATATCCTATTCAAAATATAACCCATACAGCTTAGGCTACAGTGCCAGTCACCATTCGACCATTTTCTATTATGGTAAGCTTACTTATACAACTGTACTTTACCTGTATGTTTACAAAGAATTCAATAAAACAAAGAGACCATTCATTTTCCTAAAAGATAGAACTGACACAGATACTAGGAGGATGCTATGTCCCAGATCATGATAGTTGTGTCACAAAGAAAGGACCTGCATATGTGTGCTTTAAGTCACACACCACTGATACCACTTAACAGTGTTTTAACACTACAGAAACTGGACAAGACATATGTTCATTTGACATGTTTCCTCTAAAATAGTAATATTGCTTGGATGTAGAACAATCGATTGTATTATAAGAAGAGTAATGCATTTTGGTTTCTCTGATATTTAAAAGCCATTAGGTAAATGGGAATATGGTGACTCTAACAAGATAAAGGTACAATGTGACTGTAGAATATATTATATGCTCAGTCCTGGAATAAAGGCAGCTTTAATGATGATGGAAATCATCAGACTGCACACTGCACAAGCCATAGGAATACAGCCATATGTGAATGAGTGTAGCGCTACAACCAAATACACGCCAGATAAAGAAAGACCTGGATCTCCTGCTTCTTTGCCTAAAGAATCAGTTTTAGGTCAGACATGTTTGCTGGATTTCACTGAATGTTGTAACTGGCTTTTCACTTGTCACTGAGTTACTGTGGTCTCACATAAGATTATAGTTGGTTCAGGGAGGTAGTCATACAGCAAGATGGTGTTTGTAGGGGAAAATTCCAGCACAAAATATGAATTTGAAGGACTGATTAATAGTTACTGCCTGCTTTGGGAGAGTTTTTGTTGCTGACATTCTATGATCAGGCCATCCTAAATTAGCTAATCTGTAGCTGGCTACACAACTGGCACTTACTCTTCTCAAACAAATACTTTACTTCAGAAACCTACTATTCCCAATTCTATCAGCAGATATCCTTTGATTTTTTTTATAGTTTATAGGCAGTTAATAAACTTGTAATCCAAAGACTCTAGTCCATACTCCCAGTTGCCTACATCCCTGTACCACAGAAACTGCAGCACATAGCCTTAACCCACTGTTCCAACTCCCAGACATGTTTTAAATGATATTAATTGCTGCTTCATTTCACTAACAAAATAATATTAAAAATCTGAGGCATGAGGCATGAAGATGAAGGATGCACATTAAAAAGTGGTTGAGGGAAGTCATCCAGGGAAGTAAATACTGTGGGAAAAAAATAGCCAGGGAACTGTTATGGCTAGGCTTGTATAGACCCTAGGGCCAATAGCCTAGTACCAACCTATGAACCTATGAACCTATTGCTATCATCAAGATAAGAGATGTTGTAGATATGTGTTTGTAAAACGTGGAAATATAGAAATGTCTTTTGCAGTAATGTTTTTTTATAAAAAGGGGGTATATGTTCAAGTACTCTAATATTAAGATGTATAAATCAGAAAACTGGACTTGGAAAGTCACACTGGTTTAATAAAATGCTTCCAGTATCGGATATGTAGCATAATGAAGCATTGAATGATTTGGGGTATATGTTGTAGAGTGCAACACCGTTGTTAAAGTAATAAGACTTTGACCAAATCTAAAGACTAGAGAATGCATTTCTGAAACAAAAAAATCAGACAGATATTGAGATTTATGCATATTTTGTCATTATAATATTTCAATGCCTCCTCTGGCATGTATAAATTATTTATTTATTTATTTATTTACTTAACATTTCCTAACCGGGAAAGTCCGACTTGGAATGAATCAATCTTCAGCGTAGGCCCGGGGAGAAATACTCCAGACGCATGACTTTGTAAATCAAAGTATATTGCTCAACTACAAAAACACCAAAGATACCTTGCTAAGAAAATTAAGGGCCTTAAATCTTTCAGTTACCCTGATAGACTAGCACAAGTCAAATTATACCTTACAGCTTACAGTCTTCTACAAGTTAGCCTTTCTCTTGCTTTTCAAGATATGAAAGACCCATTCCTAACTGACCTTCTTTTTCTTTGTTAAAACCAGTGGTTCCACAACTACCCACACTAGGGAACCTAAATATATACTGACAAATAAAAAAGGATTGCTAAAGAGAAAGGTTCCTTACTCAATGCATTAGCAGTTTATGGAATAATTTGCCACTACAGGTCAAACAAAGTATTAATTTGACTACCTTTAAGGGTAGTCTTGATAATTAAATAAGTAGACACAAATTTACGCAAGGACTGTATAGCCCCCCTCAGTTTGGGAGGTGAGCACTGTTAGGTGCTTGAAAGGGAGGAGCTAACTTTTAACTATGCCTGTTTAAAGGTGTATAAAGCATGGTATCTTATGGTCCTCAATATTGTTCCTATGTTCTCGTGTAAGTGACTCAGAAAGTGTTGGGCCCCTAGAATCTAAATGTATTCTAGGAAAAGCAGAAATATGTGGCACCTAAGGGATGCATAGGATGCATGGAAATTGTGAAACTGTGCCCCAAACTGTATTATTCTTCTTCTACCAGTCTCACTCTATTTTCCAGACCATACATTTTCTCTCAATCCCATCTTTTCAAAAACATGGACAGTAAACACGTGACATTTATATTGGAAAAAGTAAAGACTATAGATTAGGGCACATAATGTTAATAATTTCAGTCTCCTTTGCTTTCTTCTTGTGTATCTAGCACTAATGCCAGGTAATGGTCACCTAACTGCAGGACTTGAGGCCATCATGCACCAAACTACAGAATTCTTGGCAGAATAAGACAAAAGTATAGGAAAGAGGACATAGAAAACCACAGTGAACAAAGGAAGATGCAGAATAACAGTAGAAAGAGATCAGGTTTGTCTAAAAATTAGAATACTCTGTTAAGACTACATCAGACTCAGAAGGCAAAAGAGGTAATGGAGGAGCTTTGGCCATTGAGAGGTTAATGGCTAAGGAGGTGACAGATAGCCCAAATAATGGAGGTAGAGAAACTCCAAGGGGGTTCTCAAAAAGCAGGACTGGGTCCCTGGACTAGGTACAGCATTTTCCCTAGATTCTATAGTTGGTTTCAAAGGAGATTCTAGCAGGGCTCCAGCTAACAAGGGTAACTTTGATCATATAAGAAAATGCAAAGTCATGCTTTTTTAACCTGTGATGGTAAGGGGGGTTATCATTGCGGGATGAAAATATACTCTGGAGAAATGAAATGAGTACAGGGCATAAATGCCTTTTAAGGAATTCGTATCTAAAGCAAAGCTAGCTGAAGAGGAAATCCCTGCTAATGAATAATGTTGTGAAATATAATCTAGCCTCTGTTATTCGAAGTAATTGTCACTCCCGCATTCCAGATTATGTAGCAGTAGTTGCAAAGAAGGCTTTCAAGTATCCCAGCCACTATATCACACAACATATGACCACAACACATGTATATAATTGCTTGATTAATAAATGCAACTTTGTTAACAACAGCAGACAAGGAGAGATAGTTACACGACTGATAATGCAATTAGACAGCACCAGTTTTTTTATATTGCTTCCAAGGAGTCATCGACGTGTATAGAAGTGATTGATTTATTGTCTTATAATTAGACTGTCATCTACATAAAGAAAGAAATGTTAGACTGACATAGTCACACCCCAGAATTCCATATTTTCTTTGTGTTCCATATTTTAGAGTTAAAGCATTTAGTTCAAGCAGCAATATATTATCTTACTCGACTGCAATATGCTTAAAAAAAGGTTTCTAAAATTACACTCACTGTCTTGTTTACTTCTGAAATGCATACATAGAGTCAGTCATAAAATCCCACAAGTAGGTCACATACAAACACATTTTTGTCATAGGCTCTGCTCAGCCTTTAAAGTTTGCAAAGAATCAGTTGGATAGTGATAATAGCAAGCAGTCTGTCCACAAGTGTTGGTGTCTAATCATTTGGTCAACTACTCCAACTAATTAACTACCCAGAAAGGTAACAAACATACCATGAGCAGTAAGATTCTACTCATATTTAATGACAAGGTGACACAAAAACCAGTTCAGTGTTCTAAACAGCAGTAAACTGAAAGCCCATTAAAACAGAGCTGACTTTGACACTGCATAATCTCTCATTAAAATTTAAAGGGCTGTTTTAACTAACTCAGAAAAGCTGCTGCTAATCTACTGGCCTTCTGCATTTTACCTGTAATAGCATCCTAGTATACATAAAGGAGTCTTGGGATTTTTCAAGTCTGCACAAATCATGAGTCATCTGTTCACAGCTTCCCTCACCTGCCTGTGTTGTCTCTCTCATGCTCTGTGTGTGTCTTTTTTTATCTTCTTCATCTGTCACCCAATCTGCTAATTTATTCTACCTGCCCAGGCCATACCTCAGCCTCTTAGCACAAGAAAAATAATGGGGTACACAGATCCAAATATAGAGACAGATGTTAAATGCTACACTTATAAACTTAAAGTTGTTAAAATAACAGGATTTGTGTTAGCATGCATTTTCTGAAGGATGGGAAGTCTGAAACTCAAATCTATGTTATTATTTAGTGACTTCGATCCTCATTAATTTACCAGAAAACCACAAATTTTATGAGGAACATAGCAGAAATATGAGGCAAAAATCTGGGCATTCTGAGAAAATCAGAACAGTTGAGAGGTTTGGACCAGTCTCTTCACAAACCAATACATTGTTATATGCAGCTTGACCTAGGTCCCTGTCCTTCTCAGTTCTATACACCAAAATTGCATCACTTTTCTGTCTTAAACTTGACAGAAAGCAATCTCATTCTAATGAGCCTTGCCTTATAAGCAGCCTACTTATAGTGTTTTTGCCTTCTTTCTGTCAGACGTATACCCTGTCTCTGACGGTTTTTACTGTGTGTGGAGTTTCTCTCTCTTGTAATGTAATGTAATCCCACATGGCACCCCATCAACAGGTTAAGTAATTTATAAATACTTATTAGTTGATGCAGATGATACCAAACTCTGTTTCAGTTTTCACTCTTAGTACACGATTGAGTTAAAATAATTATTTTCTGTTTTCATTATAATATGGAGTAAAAGTGTGAATACACTCTATCATACAGTGACGAAAAGATGATTATCACATTGGTTTATGCTGGGCAGAGATGCAGTATGTCTTACCCCCTCCCAAACACCCACAGCATCGGAGGAGGCATGAATACTATTGCTGAAACGATGGATTTTTTGTGTGCTGGCGAGTAGTTCATGCAAACAGAAAAGCATCCTGGAAAGTGTCTCTTCATTTTGGATTAATTAAGCCTCAGACATAATATAGAGAAGTAAACAAACACTGGGCACTTCATCAAATGTTAAATGGGTACAGAAAATTAACTCTGGTCGAACGCACCTGATCTCGAAGTTTGCTGCCAATAAGGGCCATCTTTCCGACAGCACTAGTCTGCCTTTTTGCATATCTCCCAGGAGAGCAGAGAAGATGCAGCTTGTTCACCTGATCTTATTAATGGTACAATGGCAATGAATCCAATAAATATGCCATACAGACTGTGTGAACAAAGGATACCGCAGCTCAGTGATGCCCCATGTCAGACAGGGCTTAGGATATTGTAGGACAGCATGCTTAATTAACAGATCAAGAATATTAGCACTGTTGACAGATATTAAAAGAAATCACACAGAGCTGACTCAATGTCATGGTGAAAGAATGAAAAGACAAACACAACTGAGCAAGCTTCCTAATTTGGATCATTAATGACTTACTTAAACAGATTTGAAAATCATTTATTTATTTATGTAAATTCACTAACTGGTCCAAAGACCATTTTCAGCCACAACCAGGGCCAGGAAGCAGTAACAACATTTCCAAAGAACATTTATGATCACACTTCCTACCAAGTTACAGCAAACCAATATTTCCTTTCTCTTTACACAATAACCAACATTTACAGTTCAGTGTGTACTGTAATTATGCTTAGACTATTATTAGCACAAATCAATGAATTCTGCAAAAGGGTACTAGAACTTTTACAATTCAATAGCTAATACTGATGTGTTTCTTCATGAATGTTATTTACACAAATCAATGCATGAATACTTGCACTATTATTTACATATTTCTACTGGCTTCATAGCTGCCTCTGTTTATCGTTATGTTTTCTAATGGTTGCATGCAGTGTAAATTTTAGAGGTATAGGTCAGGCACCAATTCCCTAAATCTAACATGGTAGTGAGGTGAGCTTTCAAGGGCTTGTAAAATACAGTTAATTTACTAGCATTTTGTATGTTGTCTTGTAGAGTATTTCCTGATACAGAGATAGTTCTACAGAAGGTTCTTTGTGTTGTTGCCAAGGAATATTGGGTGTTTGTAGCTTTAAGGTAGCTTAACTTAGGTTATATAGCAGTCTTCTGTCCGGTAATATATTATTTATAGGAAGGCAGATGGTTTCATGTAATAGCTTGTCATTAGAATCTTCATTAAAAATGCAATATTGCCTCAAATGGTAACCACTTAGTTTTCTGGACAGTGTCACAATGGTGTTCCCTCTAACAGTGGATATAAAACGTTTACACACCCCTGTTAAAATGCCTGGTTTTTGTGATATAAAAAAATGAGACCACAATAAGTCATTTCAAAACTTTCCCCACCTTTAATGTGACCTATAACCTGTACAACTCAATTGAAAAAAAAAAAAAAAAATCTGTTAGGGGAAAAAAAAAATATAAAAAATAAAAACATGTACAATAAGCTGGTTGCATAAGTGTTCACACCCTTAAACTAACACTTTGTTGAAGCATCTTTTGATTTAATGACAGCATTCAGTCTTCGGGTCTATATTAGAACATTGACTTTTTAAAATGTTGAATGTTCTAATATTGACCCCTATTCAGCGAACAATGATAACATCGAACATCCAGAACAGCGAATGTTTTCAAAGGGAAAATATTCGCTGTTCTGACACATATACACACAACACAAACACACCAAACAAACAGCAATCCACACACATACACCTAAAATCCTACATCTAACCCTACACTAAACTGTACACACACCACTAGCTATCCACTTACCTTAACCCAAACCCTAACCCTAAGGACCGTCACTATCACACATTCACCTCACCCGCACCCTAACCCTAACGCACCTACTCCACCCTAACCCTCACGTCCACACAGTCTCATACTTACCTGACCCACGCCCTAACCCTAACTAACCTATCCCATGCCCTAACCCTCATGTCCACACAATCACACACTAACCTGATCCCGACCCGTAACTTTCCACCACAGTGCTGAACATAGCAAAGCCACAGGAATGGCCAACCAAATTCCTTCCCTAGGAAGAAATTCGGTGTTCTGCAGCTTCAATATTTTCAGCGTTCGTTGATTAGTGGTCGATATTAGAACATTCGAAGTTGTGAAACTTCGATGTTCTAATATAAACCCCAGTCTTCTTGGGTAGGAGTCTATCAGCATGGCACATCTTGACTTGGCAATATTTGCCCACTCTTTCTTGCAAAAGCACTCCAAATCTGTCAGATTGTGAGGGCATCTCTTGTGCCCAGCCCTCTACAGGTCACCACACAGATTTTCTATTGGATTTAGGTCTGGGCTTTGGCTGGGCCTTTCCAAAACTTTAATTTTCTTCTGGTGAAGCCATTATTTTGTTGATTTGGATATATCAGCAAAAAAACAATATTCTTCAAAAGGACTAACCATGACAGCAGGAACAAGTATAAAAAAACTTTAATTCATCTAGTGAGCGCTTTCATGCCCAACTGAACACACCAACAAAAACAACAGCTTTTAAGAGCAATTATATGGCATTACATAAATTGAAGTGCATCGAATGATTAACTACTATTTAAATAATTTACGAGCTTTAAGAACTGGCTTTAAAGGAACATAGCCATTTAACCCTGGATGACTGGCCGCCTAAAATCTGATTATCTATTCAGTCTCATGTTGTTCAGTAATATTCTTCACATCTCCAAGTCGTTTACCGAAACTTAAACGTTCTAAAGCCCTAAACTTATACGCATGCGAATCACCATCTTCTTGTGTGTGTCTTGCTAGAGCATTCCTTAAATCTCTGTTCCTAATGGCCAGAATGTGTTCTCTAATCCTCTCCTTTAACATCCTGTTAGTTTTTCTTCCTGTATAGAAACAAGTGCATGCTTGACATCATGCTATATAAACCACATTTAGAGTGGAACATGTGGCACTAGCCTTAAATTCAAACTCATATCTGGTAAGATGATGCTTAAATGTCTTGTTCTTATCAATATATCGGCAAAAATTACAATTCCTACATGGCACTGTCCCTATATGTCCATAGTGCTTCACCTTATGTACATTTCCATAACATAGAAGTATCTTCAGAGACTTTTTTATTTTTAAAACAAAACGTGACCTACCACAGTCCCAATCCTTGTGCCTGACAACAGGACAGGACAGTTCTTTTTGATAATATTACAAAAATCATCAACATTATAGGTATAATGCATCAAAAAGTTCACTCTTGTGGTATTGTCACTTTCATTAATCTGCCTTTCTCTATTAGCAGCATCATCTCTTGATAAATAAGGTTGAGCTGTATCGGATCTAGATGCCTTCACATCCTTGACCATACTGCATACTTCTGAATTCCTGTAACCTCTATCCCTGAATTCTCCTGCAAGTATAGTCAGATTGGATTCAAATATACTTTCCTTGCTGCTACATTTTTGTTGTTCTTGGGACCTTTCCACAGTGGAATACTTCTTTGCTGCTCTTGGACTGATTTGGATGTGTGCTTGGGGTCATTGTCGTGTTGAAAGGTGAAATTTCTCTTCATCTTCAGCTTTCTAGCAGATGGTTGAAGGTTTTGGACTAAACATGACTGCTATTTGGAACCGTTTATAATTCCTTTCACCTTGACTAAAGCCCTAATTCCAGCTGAAGAAAAGCAACCCCAAAGCATGATACTGCGGTCACCATGTTTCACTGTGGGGATGGTGTTCTTTTGGTGATGCGAAGTGTTATGTTTGCGCCAAATTACCTTTTGTAATTGTGGCCACAAAGTTCAACCTTAGTCTCATCAGACCATAACACATTTTCCCACATGCTTTTGGGAGACTTGATGTATTGTTTTGCAAATTTTAGCTTGGCATGGATGTCTTTCTGTGTAAGAAAAGGCTTCTGTCTTGCAACCCTACCCAATAGCCCAGATATGTGGAGAATATGGGAGATTGTTGTCACGTAGTACACAACCAGTACTTGCCAGAAATTCCTGCAGCTCTTTCAGTGTTGCTGTATGTCTCTTGGTAGCCTCCCAGACCAGTTTTCATCTTGTCTCTTCATCAAGTTTGGAGGGGCGTCCAGTTCTTTGCAACGTCACAGTTGTCCCATATTTTCTCCACTTTTTAATGACTGTCTTCACTGTGTTCTATGGTATATCCAATGCTGTGGAAATTTTTTTTCTATCCTTCTCCTGACTGATACCTTTCAACAATGAGATCCCTTTGATGCTTTGTAAGCTCTCTGCAAGCCATGGTTGTTGCTGTAGCAGGCAACTAAGTAAATGTCAGGAAAATCCTACTAGGACAGCAGAAATTTATTTGGGGTTAATCAAAGTCTCTTTACTTGATGGCAGGTGTGTACCCGAGAAGACTGAGTGCTGTAATTAAATCAAAAGGTGCTTCAACAAAGTATTAGTTTAAGGGTGTGCACACTTATGAAACCAGCTTATTGTACATTTTTTATTTTTTATATTTTTTCCCTAACAGATTTGTTTATTTTTCAATTAGATTGTACAGGTTATAGGTCACATTAAAGGTGGGAAAAGTTTTGAAGTTATGTATTGTGGTCTCATTTTTATATAACAAAAATCTGGCATTTTAACAGGGGTGTGTAAACCTTTTATATCCACTGTATATGGTACATGAATGAATCTGAATATTTTGTTCTCAGCTGTTTGTGAGAAGCAATACTCCATTGGGGATTTGGACATATTAGTTGTAGACCAAACTGCAAACACGAATTTAGGATATTTTTTGCTATTGATGTTTAATCTTCAGTAATAAAACAAATGGTAGAGCCTACAGGAGACCATTGGTTGCTACTTTGTTAATCTGGTATTGTACATGTCAGCAAAAGTATAACTTGATAACTTAGTGTATAATAAAATTTGTGTGTATTGGTGGGGGGGGGGGTCATTAATACCCTTTAATAAGTGTACCATTGCTTTGATGTAGTGGTAGTTCAGATACATGTAAATATATTCAGTAAAGAACCTGGGTAATTTTACTGAAATTTGTAAATAAAGTGCAACCATATTTAATTTCAAAACAAAGACCTTTGTAGTAGATCACCATAATTGTATCCCCAGAATTACCTGCCACTCCACTTCCAAATCAATGTGTTATTCATTTCTGTTGCATGTAGTTTTCAATTTTATACCAAATGCAAATTACATTTGTAACTTGTTCATGTGGAGTACAGCTTATTTCTTTATAATATATATATATATATATATATACATATATATATATATATATATATATATATATATATATATATATATATATATATATATACAGTGTAAACATGACTGCTAAACTCCTGCCTACTGTGGGAGCAGAACTCTCCCCTTTCTCTCTTTCTTCTTAACATTCATTATGAAAAGGCAACTGTGTTACCTCATTAGCTAAGCACACTGTTGCTGTGAAATTGATAATTGTACAGACATGGAATGGTAATTACAGCCTGGAAATGGTCTGTTCTCTAACACAGTTAATGATTTTGCACTTTGGCTTTACTTGCATGCCTAGTGGCACATACAGAAGGGTCATTTTCTAAATAGGAAAATCGTACATAAAATAACTATTGCTTTAATAATCTTTAAATAAGATTTTTTCTAGTCTGCAAATGCAAATCAGAACCATCATTAATACATTTCATTTGTTGAAATCACATGACCTTAAATATATCACCCATAAAATTACAGATGAAGCATAATGCATCTGTAGAGCTATTAATTGCAATATACTTCTGATGAAAATGGAATAATTTAAGTAATGTAATAATGTTACATTTAACTATCATTCTTATTCTAATTTTTCTAGTTTGGATTTTGCATTACTACCTACAATAACTAAATCAACATTATCTAAAACAGAGAATTTTAACTACTTAAAATTGATGTAAGCAATACTCTGTGCAAAACAATATCTACTTTCCTTTTTTACGTGCATAGTTATGTTCATGTGTGCATTGATGCAGTTTCCTCTCTTTCTTCCCCACATAGGGGGGCGAAGCCCCCCACATATCTTGGTTATATATATTCTCTTCTGGAAACAGTTATTCATTGCACTTGTAAGTATCACTGTGTATAGTTTAAAATGTTTATAATATGTGAGGGGGTGTACCCTCCAATGTGGGGGGCTGTGCCCCCACACCCCCCTTACTTTATATACTAACTCCAGGATGGCACTACAGTGGGGAAAAGGCCATTTATAACTTTCAACGAAATGAGTTTCAATGAAATGAGTTTTCAGTGAAGTGAGCTTTCAGTGAAGTGGTCCTAGTAATGTCATTTTCAGTCAGGAGAGTTTTTAATCAACCGTAGTAGACCCATATATATATATATATATATATATATATATATATATATATATATATATATATATATATATAGAGAGAGAGAGAGAGATGTATTAAAATGGCCTTACTGAAGTTAGTTTAACTGTAGCAGATCTTCATGGAAAATTTCAAGTACAAAAGATAAAAAAAACAAAAAAAAACCTTTGAAACCCTAACACACATGCTCTGAGATGTAACCTTGGAGCATGTAAAGAAAACAAATCTATTATTTGCGGGGGGCAAACTTCCTGTATCCCATCCACCCCTAAATATTAAAATATTCAAAGTCTAAGATTACACAATACCAAAGAAAAAGCATATTCTCCAACCCGCATATCGAGTGATCTTGCACAGCTGTTAACCATCTGCTTTGTTGACCAAAGTGTTTGACAAAACAGATGTCAGCCTTCACGACAGCCAGCTAACTTCAATGATCACATGCAAGCATGTGTATGTCTGTGTGTGTGTGTGTGTGTGTGTGTGTGTGTGTGTGTGTGTGTGTGTGTGTGTGTGTGTGTGTTTGTGTGTATAATAATAATGATCACCTTATAAACATAAGGCACAGGGTTTGATTCTGACCTCTGATTATTGGCTGGACCTAAAATTGCCCTTCAAGTCAGTTTGCCTAGAATTCCCCTATGAAAGTCAGAAAACTGACCTCTATCCTGAATATGAGTCCACTGATTGCAATGCTCATTACAGAGGTGCCATTTAAATGTATTACTACTGACATTGCTGGGCCGCAGTTATCATCTAGCAGTGGGTATCAGTATATGCTGGAAGCTGCGGTGGTGCAACGGTAGCATTGTCGCTTCACAGCAAGAGGTTCTCCCGTTCGATTCTTGGCTGGAGCGCCTTCTGTGCAGAGTCTGCATGTCATCCCCGTGGTTGAGTTGCATTCAAAAGACCTGCATAAATGGGTGTGCCTTCATTGAAGGTTGGGTGTTGAGCTGGCATCTCGGCACAGTAAAAATCTACTGCCAATCATTAGCGGACCGGAGTTCCGCTGTGGCGACCCCTAACCAGGAAAAGCCAAAAGAAGAACAACAGTGGGTATCAGTATATGCTACTAAAAATGGATTATTCTATAAAATTTCCAGAAGATATACAGTTACATAAGACTAATCATAAGACTATTACTGGAGATTTGCTGCTGTTATTCTTTAGAATGTATATCCATAAGGAGATACTTACTGATTAATGTAATCCAATTACATTATGGGTATCACATAAGTTGTGCCAGTATTTTAAAGTTAAGCAATTAAAAGCATCAGCATATAGTCCACTAGAAGTAGTGTAGCAGAAAGGCTTAGCAAAGTGCAAAAATCCATGTTAGGTTTATGCAAATCGTATTAACCAAGATCAGTTATTATCTTACTTGTTGTTTACAATAGTAGAGGTGTCCCAGGAATCAAATTAATTTACATCATTTGAACTCTTATGCAGCAAGCATCTCAGAGTCTGCTTTGTATTCCTGAAGGGACATAGGAAAAGTCACTACTTAAAAATTGGATAGTTTACAAGACAGGCTAAATGCTGTCCCTTAGCAAAGGAGCCCATGCAGACAGCACAAGAGACACAATACTAAAAAAAGCCCAGCCAACTCATGGGTTTGCATGTTTGGGGCAAACATCCCTATGGATGAAAGCCACCCTGACCCCCACCCCCACCCCTATCCCTACACCTTATCTTTAAAAAAACTATTGGTAAAACTACTCCCATTCTGACAAATATGGGCTTACTGTTTTATTTTTCAGTTTTGATGTTTAGGGGTATTGCTAATAAAAATGCTCATATTTATTTTTACCAGTAGTCTGTCCACAATATTTTATATGCTTGAAAATTTATACAAGAATATAGATATATATATATATATATATATATATATATATATATATATATATATATATATATGAACCGTGACCAAATCAACCAAAGCTATAAGGTAGAAACTGACGCCTAGGCAAAGGACAACCACAAAGCTTTTTTCAACTATGTTAGAAAACTTAGATGCAATGCCCAGCACTCTGCACAGCTATAATTTATTATTAGCTCTGTGAGCACTTGCGCAGATAAATTACATCACATTCTCAGACCCAGGGGACATAGCCAATCTCTCAGAAGATACGTTCATCTCTAACTTCACTCTCTCTCCCTTCCTACATTCCCAGACCTTATACCCACATCTACATCCTAGCAGATTGCCAATGAATACCTTCTGAAGGCACTATCTTTGGCAAGAACACTGCTTCTGTGGTGCCAAATAACATACTGGGCTGCTTGATGTCTGGCCTGAAACAGAATCTGTCAGACCCCATACTAAGACTACTCTAGTCAGCTTCCAAACATGCTTTATAACATACAATTGGGGAATAGTAACTGTCATCCACATATGCAAGGGTAGTGTGTCAATGGACCCAGGAAATTATAGACCCATTAGTCTGACCAGCCTCATATGTAAAGCTATAGAAAATATATTTATTGAATTAATAAATAAGCCTGTAGGTAACCTACAAACTCATGACCCAAGTCAGTTCAGATTTGTTAAGGGTAGATCCTGACTTTTTAACTCAATTAACTTCTTCATATCAAGATGTTGCAAAGACAATTGACACCATTCCACACAAAGCTGTCACAGATAAATTATCCCAACTAAATGTTAAACTCTATGTAACTCATTGGATAGCAAGCTGAATCACAAATAAAACCCAGGAAATTAAGGTGAGTTGTTATACCTCCTCCAAAAGACCTGTAACTAGGGGTTTACCCCTGCGTCCAGTCCTTGGGCCACTCTTCTCTGGCATTTATGTCTTGGAGATCAAATCTACAGTTAAGAGTTTATAGTTGAACAAGTTTGCAGGAGACTATAAACTTGGTGTTATAATAATTTTCCCCAGAGGTTCCCACGATCCTCCAAGTGGACCTTTCCCAAACCAATAGTCACTGTCAAAACCATGGACCAAACAAAAATGACAAAAATATATAATAGCGTCATTTGGCCATCAAGAAGCTCTTTGAAAATACCACAATATCAATGCATGCATGAAAATGTATCCCGTAGTTGGGGACTTAGGAGCCTATGTAGACAATGAACTGTCATCATCACATATCCACTATTGTAAGAAAGTGCTTTTTCACTTCACAGTTAATTAGTAAGGGTATAGCATCCAAATCCAGTTGAACATTCTACTGTATTCCACACTCATTAGGCTAATCACTGAGTATAATTCTCTCTTCAATATGTAACTCTCCAGACAGTTGTTACAGCTCAAACATTCACAGTGCTTTCATACTAAGCAAACCAAGGGCAACAATCATAAAAAACTATGCCTCTCAATGGCTTGTCACTCTTCTCTGTGACATAAAGGCCATTAATGGGTAAATTTTGCCTTGCATGCACTATATCAACAGACCTTATCCTGTCAGACTTATTGAACATTTGCAAGTCCAGTGGGAGCACAAACACTTGATCAAGAGATCTAAATAAATAGAGCAAGCTGGAGTGATAGATATGTATTCAGAGAATACCACTTCTTTGGAATTGCCTTTCTCTGCATATAAAGCAAAGTACTTCTCTTAAACTATTCATACACAGTCAGGATAAATGGATGGGTAACCAAAAATTCACCCCTGGTTTAGCACACTTGCCTCTCGTGAAAACAGGCAATATGCAAATGTTTTGCTCATCTCTGGGTTATTCATACTTAAAATATAAGAGCTAAAATCATCATGGGAATGTATGTGCAGGCTTCTAAAGATCACCACAATTCAATAACCTAATAAGTACCAATAAAGATATATATGTATGTACTCTTCAAAATCATGTTTTGCTAATGAAAAAGACAGTACAAATGTGTTTCTTTAGAACATGTAAAAGAGAACTGTTAAATGTCTTTACCTATCTAAAGGGAGAACAATGTTATAGTAAATTATAGGAGCAGTTTCAGGTTAAAACTGTTGTAAACTAGTGCACCATGAGACAGCAGATGCATTCAATGGGACTCCAGTTTATCTGTTAATGAAGTAATGGATTTAAGTGCCACTCCTTTGAAAAAAAAAGAGTTACCCCTTGGATGTTTTTCTATTTGCGATTTACAAAATGATTTTAAGTCCACAAAAAGTTTGCTATGTGGTCAAGATTAATCTTTCCAAAAGTATGAGAAAAACAATATTCAGACTTGAGTAATTATAATACAGTGTCCATTTAGGTGAATCAATTAGAATATTCTGTTGTGGTAATGCAATATAGTTTGCAATCCTTGGAGGGCAGAAGAGGAAGGGACAGTCAATTAAAAAAAAAAAAAAATTATACAGGTCACTAGTCCTGCTAAAGTTGTATCCATTTATGTAACTGACAATGTTCTGGAACCATTAGCCTTTGCAAGAGCACCCTCCACGTGTAATTCACATTAAGTTGCTCAGTGCATCTGACATGTTTCATGTTTTGTTAGTAGCCAAGAAGCAGAAATCAATTCTTTGGAAAGGCTTTGATATAAAAATAGCTGATAACTTGTCCAGGAAACTCAGGCTGGAAAAGTTTAACATGGAATCAGACATTTCAACCTTTCATCCAAAATGAATTATGTTCAGAATGTCATACCATTTAGCTGTTTACTTCTCCTGGAATGATACAGACTGTAATGGTGAGAAAGAAAGTGTAACTTTCAAAATTATGTAAAAAAACAGTTCTGGTGTAGAATATGTAGGAGAGTTTATTCTTAGGCTGAAATGTTCATGCAAGATTCATGCTGTGAGTACAGTTTAACATTTCATAGATTAGTACTAGGCTAACTGCCTTTGTGGACCATTTTAAGCCTAGTCAATTACCCCATGTAAGAATCAAACCCTGCACCTCATGTCTATAAGGTAAGCACCTTAAAGCATTATACCAGCCTCCCACCCTGTGATTAAGTGAGTTTAACTTATAGGAATTTTAACAATTACCCGCTTTGTCTTGCAGTTGACCTCCTACTGAATTTACTCTGAAGTTACTAAATTCCTGAATTTCCACTAGTAGTACTGATTTATATACAGCTTTACTGACTTTCTGAGTCTACCTTTTAGACTGTTTTGAAATGTGATTACAATGAGCTCTTTGTTGGGTAACTGAAGCCAGTAACCGGAACTACTTGTATATGTCAGAATGACTACAAATTTTGATAGCTCATGTGTATTTTTTTAACAGGGCAGGAATTGTTATCACTTTACCATTCAAGATCTATAAGCAATTAATTATTAGCCTTTATTTAGCATCCAGTTCATCGGCCATGGTGGTACAGCGGTTAGTGTTGTCACCTCACAGCAAGAGGTTCTCCTGTTTGATTCTGGAGCGCCTTCTGTGGGGAGTCTGCATGTCCTCTCCGCGGTTGAGTGACTTTAAAGATATGCAAGTAGCTGTGTGTGTGAATGGGTGTGCCTTCATTGAAGGTTGGGCATCAGGCTGGCAACTTGGCACTGTACAAATCCACTGCCAATCATTAGCTGATGGGAGTGCCACTGTGGCAACCTTAACTGGGAAAAGTCGAAAGAAGACCATTTAGCTGCCATTTCAAAAATGGGTTCATCTGATCTTGTGGACTTAATGAACAATCATAAAAATCTGTCTATCATTTAGTTAACTGGTTAGTTTAACTCTGTAGTAAGAGATTTGGCCATACATCATAAAGTTGTATGCTTGCAAAGAAAGAATTGTACATCTATTTATTGGTTAGTAATGAGGGCATGATAGCTAAATTCAGTTTCCCTATTCAGGTTAATTAGCTTTATATAAAAAGGAAAACTTGAGTCATTTTGTTTATATAACACTGTAAATAGTAATGTACCCTTAGATTTTTTTGTTTATTTAAAATATTTATTTTCAAAAATAAATAAATGAATAAAATAAAATTCATATAATGCTGTAAATGTCCCTCCACCCTCAGCTTCTTTGATACATGTGCTTGGTGTAAATATAGTTGTGTGGTATCAGTAAAGAAGCAATTGCAAATATGAGGACTGTAATCACTAAACTGTGTATGTCGTGTGTGCTTTGGGTGTTTGGTAGTGAGTGCATAACACAATAAGAATGATGATTAATCAGGGTGCATGACAATGTCCTCTTCCATACTGCAGCTACCCTGTGTGGTTTAGCACTATTTAGTCTACTGCTTAAAAACTCCTTTATTTCCAGCTGGTTGGCTATATTTTTTAAAATGATATGATTCCAAATATCCAGAGGCACTGGAAGGAGCCATGGTTTCTTTGCTGTACCTAGCTCTGGTTTAAGGGTTCCTGTAAGGGACTTGGTTCAACAATGAAGCAGAGTTATGAGCCTAAGGCTTATACTTTGAATTTTAGCTCAGAGGCCATCAACTCCATTTTAATTGCATAGGAGGAAATCTTATAAAAATGAAGTGGGGACAATAAAATGAGATGAAAATACAATTTCTGTTAATAAACATTTTTGTCACTATTTGAACCACTTTTTCCATCTTTAAGAAGCCAGAAGTTTATCAATTACAAAAATATGCTTAATAACAATGCTGTGTCATGATAGTGATTCATTACCTCTTGATGGCATATATGAACCTAGACTTTGTGTATTAGCTTCAGAAGAAAGTAGTGGCGTGTCAGAGATGAGCAAAAGTAACAACTCTTGCTAAGTACCTGAATACCACTGTACAGAGCTCACTTGGGGATTTTTGCAATACAGTGAAAGCAGGAAGGGATCTTTAGATCTAGTCCTAGGAAGCTCAGTTTTCACCTACCTCCCATGACAGGTTGTAGGATTATGTTCTGGTGAGGTAAACTAACATATTATTTAATTTTATTGTTTTTTTCATTGCCTGTTAAATTATACACATGCATATATTTATATATATATATATATATATATATATATATATATATATATATATATATATATAAAACATGAGAACATTTCGACCTCAGCGGTGGTATGCCAAAAGGATAACTAATTGATATAAGATTACAGTTTACTATGTCTGCTTATTATTATCAGCTTTGGATAGGAAATGACTGAAGTTCGCAGTTTCATCTTGGAATGTGCATGGTCAACAAATGAGCATAAAACAAAAGCTCTTCTGGCATCTGTTATACCATACAAACATATATGTATGTTTTATTCAGGAGAGACAGTTTTCATTGCAATTTGACACTTTAAAGGAGAAATGGTTCACCATATAGTTAGATTGTGCAAATCTACTAATAAAACTGATATTACTATGCTGATAAAAAACATTTTCCCTTTCAGGTAGCACAAACAAATACACCTAAGGACAGTAGGTTTGTTCTCTTGAATGCAATAATATTTTACTATTTTACCTTAAGATTTTGACATCAATATGTGCACTGTGTCCTGACTTAACATTTTAAAGGACACTTTCCACAATATTCCCTTATTAAGCAACCACAATGTATGGCTAGGAATGCCTGGACCATAACCTTGGCATAACATAAACAGGGTGCATCTCTCTTCACAATAAACACAGCATTCTCATGTTGTATGATGGTGTACTTTCCTTATTAAGGCCTCCAATGTTGTAGAGTTGGTCATCATGGATATAGCCCTCTCTCATGCTCTACTACAATTACATCTTGTTTAGCTAACTCTGACCACCTCACAGGGGTTTTCATCATGAGAACTCAGGACAACACAGCTCACTAGTTACGATTCTGTACTTTCTCTTATTGGAGGCTTCAATACCTTGGATTTGGTCAATCACAAATATAGCTATCTTGTATTCCACACCTAAAATTATATCTTCTCTGGTTAAACCTGAATATCATGCAGTGGTCTTCACCATTAGAAATCAACCTAAACTCCACTATCTTTAGAAAATTTTCCAAGGTTAATTCATTTTAACTGTTGATGACCTGAGCAATTGCTGGTAAACCCCCTCAACTGAGAACCCAGTTCAAACACAGTGCATTTGTAATAGTTTCTATTCTCACCTTGATATCTGCAAGGTGCCATACTTAGAGGCAAACTGCTTTGGTCATACTGCAGCATTAATAAGCAGTAAAACAAAAGGAACTAAATAAAACTACTGCACTTCGTAATTACACACATAATATTTAACTGATAGCTTAGGAACAAAATAAAACCTGCAAGACTGAAGAATGAACTGAAAGTCACAATGCTTGTCAAAGATAACCATAAGTCCTTAGTCTGTGTTAGGAAACTTATAAACAATAGATAGTACTGCTCAGAACTGACACATACTGACAAAACCTAACCATACTTTGTAGCAAAGCAGGCATATTTGGAGTTAAAATCAGTGTAAAATACATCTACCATGTTCACCAACCTTTATACTCTTGACCACTTAAAGTTTATCCCAATAAATATCATCCCAGAGCAAGTCTTCAAGGCTTTATCTGAGAAGCAAGCATTAGCTCCATGGAACTTAATAATGTAACATGGTACTTCCATATTGGGATGAAGCACTGCCTCGCTTACCCATTTCACAATTTGTTTATCTTCAACATCATACCTGACTTTACGCCTGATTCTTGGAAAATAGCTTTGGTAATCCTACACATGGAGCTCCCACCAAAGTTTGGGACAAATGTAGACCATTAAGTCTCAAAAAACTTATCAGTAAAATATTGGAACCATTATTATTGACTACATGATATTGGATATTGGGAAGCTGATCTCAATCAGTTTGGGTCATTGAAAGGCAGGTCTTGCCTACTAAACCCAGATGACTACTTCAAAAAAGTCAGCGAGGCCTTGGATGAAGGCAGATCAGTTCATATAGCATATCTTGAATTTGCTAAGGTTTCTGACAGCATTCTACTCTTGGACATCATACGAAAGTTAGTCAAATTAAATGTAAACCAATATGTTACTCATGGATATTAAACCAGCTCACAGGCAGAACTCAGTAAGTTAAGATGGGTGTTAGACTTTCTTACAAATGGCTTGTTACCAGTGGTGTCCACCAGAATTCAGTTCTTAGGCCAGTCCTATCTAATGTGTATTTCTCTAATGTCATTGTTGATATCAAGGTTCTCTGTCTGACAATGTTTGTTGATGACTAAAAATCTGGTGCCATCATAAACCCATCATATGACTCCAGACCAATCAACTTGTGCAGATTTCCTAGATCCACAACAGTTTTACTAGTTTTGCCCTTCTTGGGAGGCAGTAACACTCTAGAGTAAAGGTCTAAGTTAGCCAGTCCATCACTAAGTCTAGGACCAAACATAGAGGGACAATGCTGATGGTGCTTGTTTCAGCTTTTCATATTTTGAGCACCTTAGATCTTCCTACCAGAGCAGCATCTCCACCTACAGAAGTACAACCAAAGCAGACAAAGATTCACCACACACAAAAAAACTCACTGAATGCTGTAACTTGGATAACTAGACCCTTCTACAAATCTGAGCTCTGAAAATATCTAGAACCCGCTGGTTAAATTTACTCCAGTTAAATGGTAACATGTATGGGTCCACTAATACAAAGGGTGTAATCCAAAACAACTATTCCTGACTGATGTTCTTTTGGAAAAGTAACTATTCTTTTTTTTTTTTTTTTTTTTTTGAAAGAAACAACTGGAACCAGACACATAAATGAAGGCATGAACTAGCCCTATATAAGTAGGCATTGATGGTAATTCACACCACAATGACTCCGATGAAGCATTTAATGCAAAAACACTGTATAAGTGCTTACTAAATAAGTTCTGGTTAAGAGTAAAAAATGTCTTTAATTAGCATTTGGACCTGTCAGTTGTAATGGTTCAAAACCTTTTTATCATAAGTAATTTAAACAGGCTTTTAGACCAGGAAACTGTCATTAACAAATAACTTTTATGATCATGAGAGAAGACATTATGGTTTAGGAATAATAACTATGGACAAAATTATTTTATTTAACAGCTTATGCACAGAAAGCTACTCTATAGACATGGACATTCACTATTAACATTTATATACTTATATTTGGTATTTGTATAATAAAATAAAAATAAAAACTCTTAACAAACATACTACTCTTGATTGGATATTAGTGAATAAAGACCCTCACCCTTAAATTGTGCTAAACACATCATCTATAGGCAAATCCAAAATATGGTAAATTGTAACCCTTTCTCCTTTATCTCATCCCTTCAAAAATGTGATTGGACACCACTAAAGTCCCTCAGTCTGGATGAAGCCATCCACTTCTACAATACCACCTTCCCAAACATCCTAAACACACATGCCCCCATAAGAAATGCCAGAGCCAAAACACAGTACTCCCTTTGGCTACAAAATAGCACCAGGGTACTAATGACAATCAGACATAAGGCCTGGGAGCACTGGTGATTAACAAAACCCCCCTTTTCTACACAGTCATTCTTAAAGTTGGGCAACAAGGTCAAAAAGCAAATAAAAGAAGATAAAACCCAATATTAACAGTCTGCCCTAAACTCCTCCCATCACAACCCTAAGCAATTCTGGTCCACAATAAACTCCATTCTCCACCCAGGTAAAGTAGACACCCCTGCACCTACCACACCCCCTTCCTCCAGCAGTATTGCCGACTCATTCAATAAACACTGTACTAAAACTGTTCTGTCTTTAACTAAACAACATAACCCTCTACCTACCCTCTCCACATCAAAACCAAATACTCTTCACACAGTCTTTTCTTTTTCATACACACTGAGCAGAGTGGATGAGAGGTGTTGACTCCAACTCTTAGCTGAGCTATATAAGTATCCTGTTTTTTGTTTGATTATTTATACAGTTTATTGTTTCTAGCAATTTATATATAGCACTTTTATTGTAATCTGCACGGGTAACTGATTTGTTGCAGATAAAAGCATTCTGTATCTTTACAAATCTTTATCTGTTTAAACACTTTCATTTTGTGGCTTTCTCTAGTGCTTTGTAGGCTAATAACTTTACTATTTGTCCTAGTTCAGAATTGTTCGCTCTGGGCTTGTATGTTTATACAGTGATTGTTCAAAGCACATGAACAGGCCATCTTGAAGTAGCTGAAGCCTTTCTTTACCTTGACAAGATTGTATTAATTGGCTGCAGGCTAGTGGGGGCTGGTTCTTTTGTGTTTTTGTAAAAAAAAAGTTGTTCTTCTGGTATTTAAGCCCTAACTTTGACTTTGAGAGAGTTTCTGTCTATACACACTGAGCAGAGTGGATGAGAGGTGTTGACTCCAACCCCTATCTGAGATATATAAGTATCCTGTTTTTTTTTTGATTATTTATACAGTTTATTGTTTCTAGCAATTTATATATAGCACTTTTATTGTAATATGCACAGGTAACTGATTTGTTTGCAGTTAAAAGCATTCTGTATCTTTACAAATCTTTATCTGTTTAAACACTTTCATTTTGTAGCTTTTTCTAGTGCTTTGTAGGCTAATAGCTTTAGTATTTGTCCTAGTTCAAAATTGTTGGCTCTGAGCTTGTATATTTATACAGTGATTGTTCAAAGCACATGAACAGGCCATCTTGAATTAGCTGAACCCTATCTTTACCTTGGCAAGATTGTATTAATTGGCTGCAGGCTAGTGGGGGCTGGTTCTTTTGTGTTTTTGTAAAAAAAAAAAGTTGTTCTTCTGGTATTTAAGCCCTAACTTTGACTTTGAGAGAGTTTCTGTCTATACACACTGAGCAGAGTGGATGAGAGGTGTTGACTCCAACTCTTAGCTGAGATATATAAGTATCCTGTTTTTTTTTTCGATTATTTATACAGTTTATTGTTTCTAGCAATTTATATATGCACTTTTATTGTAATCTGCACGGGTAACTGATTTGTTTGCAGTTAAAAGCATTCTGTATCTTTACAAATCTTTATCTGTTTAAAACCTTTCATTTTGTGTCTTTCTCTGGTGCTTTGTAGGCTAATAGCTTTAGTGTCCCCACTTACCCTGTTGGTGTCGTGTGTTATACTTGGTGGCTTTGCAGTTGCCCGCCCCTACTGTAAATCTGATCTGGGACACTCCTCCCAGTCTAGTGTCATTAGCTCATTCTACCTAATACAGAGAGAACATTTGATAAGGCCTTCTGTTTCTCCTTTTCCCCTTTCAAAAAAAAAATTTTTTTTGCCTGAATTTCCTTATGTTCTTCTGACTGTGCTTCTCAAACATTTTGGAAAAATAGAGTATATTTTAGAGCATTTATTATAACTGTAATTGCCTTAATATTGCTACAACTCAAGTGCTCTAGGTTGCACTGTATCTGAAGTGTTTGTGTGTTTTAGCTGCTTTTCTGTATATATAGACTTCTCTTGTATATGTAGAATAGCTACTTATTCTGCTGTATTACTGCCATTTAAATCGTTTTTCAGTTGTGCACATGCCTTGCTTCATTTAAAAAGTTTTAAATTGCTAATTTTGTAAAGTTTTAATTGCATTTACTGTTTAGGACTACACACTCAAGTGTGTTAGACTTTTCTGTGTTTATTTACTGTATTATTGCATTGTTTAGCCTGTTTCAACAAATATATATATATATATATATATATATATATATATATATATATATATATATATACTATCTTGTTTGCTCGTTTCCCACCTTTTCTAGCCAGTCCATATCCCAGGCCTTGCTTGTCTCAGGACTTTATTTTCTGTGCTCAGAGCTATCCAGACCTTGCTGTGGCAGAGGAAGCCCTACTGCCCACCAGTGTGACTGGTGAGCATTGTACTGCCTATCTAATGCTAGAGGAGTGGTCTCCAGCTCTGAAATTGTAATTTTATTAGCCTTTTTGGGCTGATTTCTTTCCCTTTCAACTTTCTGGCTTAAAAACGCGTGTGTTTGCACATTTTTTACATCGTGCAGCACTATGAGGCTACAGTTAAACTATTCCATGTGCCAGAAAGTCTGCTCTTCAAATTTTCTCTTAAAACTAGCTGGTTTCTCAGTAGTAGCACTAAAATCTGAACCCCTGTGACTAGCACTTGCTCTAGAACCTGCTGGAAAGCACTAGGAAGCCTGAAACTGATAAAAGCACTCAGCTCTCCTTGTCAATAAGGAGAAATTAATCATAGGCACTAAACAGCCTACAATTGCAAAGTACCTTGCAAAGGTAAGGGAAACAACTCTTAAACCTTACAAAAAAGCACCTAAACAGGCATGTCCAAGGGTCAACTTCCGGTGATTTCTCCTGTCCATCTGGTGAATCTGGGCATACTGGGGCAATGCAACAACTGCCTCATGTACACAGACAATTCTCTCCTCCTACCACCCAGCACTACAACCTGCGAGAGATGCACTTACATAGCCAAACTGGAAGCAAAGCTCTCTCCGGTCAAGACTGTGCTAGACAGTCAAGAGGAGAAGGCTAACACCTGCATTACACCTATAGCAACTCATAGCCCTTCAAAACCCACACCATCAACTCCCACACATAGCAACACTAACCCCACATATGCAGAGGCCCTTAACATTAACCTGCCCAAGCAACAAGGACCTCTGAAGCCGAAATGCAAACAAACACCAGTCACAACCAAAGTGACACATAGCTCACAACACCAGTGTGCCACCCAACAACAGCCCCTAAGGCAAGACAATGTACCCAACACTTTAGTCATAGGTGAGTCTATAGTCAGGCACACTGATGTCCCACTCACCAGGCTGAACAAGGAGAAAATTACAGTCAGCTGCCTGTCGGGTGCCAGGATCTGCCACATAACACATGCACTCAAGTCACTCCACAACAAGTACAAATACGACTCTGTCATTGTCCATGCTGGAGTAAATGACTTGAGATGTACCTCCCTGAACTACATGAAAAGAGACATGGAAGAACTCTTGGATCATGTGACCAAGGCAGGTATGACCCTAGCCCTGAGTAGCATCCTGCCTTCGCCCAGAATGATACCACAGTATAAGGACAAAATGATTGACTTCAACAATTGGCTAAGTTTCTGGTGTCATTCAAAGGGGATCCAGTATTTGTCTGCCTGGGAAGACATGATCGACAAACCATGATGCATTGCCAGAGATGGTCTGCACCTGTCACTCCTGGGATTCAGGTTACTGGCTAAAGCTCTTGCCACCTCTATAGTGCCTTTTTTAGGCAAGGTTCAAAGGATAAAACCACCACCGTAACAGATACAAGCATGCAAAACCTGAAGGTAATGCTACTCAATGCTAGAAGTCTAAACCTCAAAATGCACTCTCTCGAGGCACTCCTAAAAATGGAGAACATCGATATCTGTGCAGTGACTGAGACCTGGTTCATGGCTCCAGAGAGCACCCCTGCAATACCAGGCTACAATTCTTACCACACTTTTCGGCCACAAAACCAAGACCGAAACACTAAAGGTGGAGGAGTGTCCATATTCACCAAGGATATTCACACCTCCAGGCTAGTTGCCCAACACAATGCATCTGAAATTCTCCAGGTGTAACTAATACTAGGGAAGACTGCAATCCAAATTGTAGCTTGCTACAGATCCCCCACCATACCCCAAGATTCTCATTACACTTTCCTAAACATACTGGAAAATATTAAGATACAACCAAACACCCTAATACTAGGTGATTTCAACTACCCTGCCATTAATTGGGAAAACTACTCGGGTACCAACTCCTTTTCCCAATGGTTCTTGGAATTCATAAATTCCAATGCCTTGGATCAGCTAATCCATTGTCCCACCAGGGGCTCCAATATCCTAGATCTGGTCATTACCAACATGGGAGATAGATGCTCCACACCAGTGGTCACCCCCTCATTGGTCAGTTCTGACCATAAGCAAATCACCCTTGACATCCACATCCCACCCCCACCTTCTCCAAAGCCAACTTCAAGCTACTGAAGTCAGAAGTGACAAACTTCACAACACCCACGCAGACGGGATCTGGAAGTTCCACTGCAGAATCCTACACTAAGGCAGTATAAGAGCACATCCACTCATGCATGAATCGTGCCATCCCAAATAGATTCAAGATGCTCTTCTCCAAAAAAAGGAAGCCAATCTGGTGGTCCCCTGCTATAAACAAACTATACAACAGAAGGAAGAAACTGTTGCAGAAAAGAGGAAAATCCCAGGATGCCAAAAACTCCCTCGACAGCCTCAGTAAGAAGATGAGATCCCTCATAAAATCCTCAAAAGCTAGTTAAGAAAATAAAATTGCCAAATATTCCAAAGACAACCACAAGGCATTCTATAGTTATATCAAGAATCTAAATGGCAATGCTCAGATCTGCTCTGAGCTACAACAGAATGGCATTAAATATACTGATCCCAAGGATATTGTCAATATCCTGGAAGATCAATTTAGTGCCAACTTCACTCCCTTCTCACCCCCTAAAGGGCCCATCTCAATACCAAAAGATTGCCAAATTCCGATAATCACAGCCACACAGGTAGAAACAGCACTCTCCAAAGCTAAGAATACAGCATCCATGGGACCAGATGACATCCCAGGCTGTGTACTATATGAACTACAAAATGAACGGGCACCCCATCTAAGTGTCATGTTTAATCATAGCCTCACCTCAGGCTTTGTGCCCACTGAGTGGCACACAGCTACAGTTATCCCGCTCCACAAGGGAGGATCCACCTAGGATCCTGGGAACTACCATCCCATCAGTCTGACAAGCCTGATCTGCAAGGGCATAGAACACATTATCATGGAACTTATAAACAAAGACATTGGCAACCTCCAGACACTGGACCCCACCCAGTTTGGGTTTGTGAAGGGCTGCTCTTGTCTCCTGAATCTGATTGACTTCTTCGCATCAGTCTCCAGAGCTGTGGACAAGGGTGAGGCGGTCCACGCAGCCTATCTGGACCTTGCCAAGGCCTTCGACACCATCCCCCACTCTGGAATCATAGGTAAACTTACTAAGCTGGGCATAAATCCCTACGTCACTTGATGGGTTGCCAACTGGCTTACTGACAGAACCCAGACTGTAAAAGTAGCTGACTCCAAATCCAACTCCAGACAAGTGACAAGTGGAGTACCTCATGGTTCAGTCCTGGGACCACTCTTGTTTGGCATCTACTTCTCTGAAGTACAGGCCAACACTAAGGGACTCTGGCTAACAAAGTTTGCAGATGACTGCAAACTGGGAGCCATTATTGAATCCCCAAATGATGTGGATATTCTACAAAAGGGTCTTACAGAAACAGATGCCTGGTGCCAGAGCCATGGGCTCAAGCTTAATACCAAGAAATGTATAGTTATCCCCCTTTGGAAAAAAAACATGTACCCATGAACTACCACATAGGTGGCAGGACACTAAACATCGAAAGTGTGATGAGAGACTTAGGGACACAAGTGGACAGTGGTCTCACTTTCGATAACCACATCGCCACAGCAGTCAGGAAATCCTTTTACGTGGCACACCTCATCATTAAGGGCTTTTCCTCCAGAAAAAAGGAGGCCATTGTCCCACTGTACTCATCCCTCATTAGACCCATTATAGAGTATAATGCCCCATTTGGTATGTACCTCACAAGACATCTGCAACAGCTGGACAGGCCACAGAAATACCTCACTAAAAGAATCACAGGCCTAAAGCAGATGCCATATGCTGACCGTCTAAAAAAACTCCAGCTATACTCTGTGTCATATCGTCTACTCAGAGGCGATCTCTGCTTAACATACAAGGCCATGTCAAACCCTGAGCTGTTGGACATGCTCCACTTAAAGAAATCCCAATCCCTCAGAGCCACATGCTCCAGGGATCTAAACCTTACCATTACAATGAACAAAACATGCTGAAGGGATAGGTTCCTGACCCAGAGACTCCCCATACTCTAGAACAGACTGTCCATACATGTCAAGCAAAGCACCTCATTGGCCCTCTTCAAATGGAACCTTGATGATTGGATGGGAGATAGGAAATTAACCCCGGGGATCATGTCAGTCGCCCTGCTAGACAGGGGCCCAGAGAAGTAAATATTGTGGGAAAAAATTTCCAGGGAATTGTTATGGGTAGGCTTGCATAGGCCTTAGGGCCAATAGCCTAGTACCAACCTATGAACCTATGAACCTATTAGTACCTACCTCCTATATATAAAAAAAAACTTGTATTGAAACTTAAGCCTACAAAACTTACAGCTAACAATCTCACCTCTGAATACTTAAAAACAGAAGCAGAAGCCCTAGCTTATCCAGTGTCTATCTTAATTAATTGGTCCTTATCAGAAAGCTATGTCCTCACACTGTGGAAAATATCTCACATCATTCCCCTCCATAAAGGTGGTTCTTCCACTGAACTTTCCAATTACTGCCCCATAGCCATCCTTTCTTCACGTGCCAAGATACCTGAGAAATGCATCCATTCTCAAGTCCTAGACTACCTCTTAGATAATAACCTCCTCTCCAGCAGCCAGCATGGCTTCAGGCCATAGCACAGCACTACTACCACCTTGCTCTTTTTCACAAATGCTATCATTCAACATAAAAACAATGGCCTATTCTCCTCTGCTATATTTATGGATCTATCCAGAGCTTTTGACATGGTCTGTCACAAACTACTAATCTCTGTTCTCACTAATCTATCCTTTTCCCAGTCAGCTACTGATTGGTTTCACAGCTATCTAACTGGCCACCAACAATCAGTTGTCTGGCATAATGAAGAACACCAATCCCATGACAGGAATGAGCAGGACAAACCGATATAAAAGCTTCTTTATTTGTGTTAAATTCAGCCGACACGGCCCAAAAACACCACAGACAATACAGCAATTGATTCAGCCAATGCGGCCCAAAGACACCATAGACAGTTCAAAAGTTGAGCGCGCTTTCCCTTTGCCCAATGCAAAGCTTCATCAGAACAAACAAACCCAAATGAACCAATGAATATATAACTTCCTGTTCAATTAATCAATTAAATAATTGCAATAACATTCTGTGTCATATTCCGTTGACCTATACTTATGCAGAGTGTGTACGAATCTATTACTTTGAAAAATGTATATTTAAAATCAAATGTGTATAAATAGCAGAACATTTAAAATGTTCACGAAATGTTGTTAGAAACTATTCGCTGAACCAAAAAACAGTTCCGTTGTATATAACCTAAATTGCATAAACATTAAAATTGTAAACAACATAAATTTGAGTCAACAATAATCCTAATGTATAAAATCAAAAAATCAAAAAAGGCAATATTCTTTAAATAGTTAATGTTACAATATGTGCATAATAGAGCCAATAAAACCGTACAAAGAAAATAATTCAACATGTATCTTAAAAATACATAATTATACTTAATATGAAAATATGACAATATTCAAAAAACTTTTTATTAAGTAATAAGTTATAACTTAGCCTGCCTTAATTTCAAAACACTATTGATACTAATGTTTGAGAGGAAGGAGATGCAAAAGATGTGTAATGTTAATTCTAAAAAGGGTACTTACAAATGCGGGATGTGCCGGCAGTGTGAGTACATATTACAACAACGGGAAATTTGGATTCCTTCTAGAAGAATTAAACTTACAGCTTCAAGACATTTTAATTGTGCCACAAAAGGAATTGTTTACATTGGTATATGCATAGGTTGTAATAGTTTTTATACTGGGAAATCAACACGTACTCTTAGGAAAAGAATTTATGAGCACATTTATGAAATTGACAAACAAAAGGAATCTAATGCGTTTTATAAACATTCTTTATTTTGTAACAATATGAATATAAAATTTGCTGTGATTGAACAAATTAGTATTGATCCAAGGGGGGTAGCTGGGAATCAAGAATTGAGTTCCATGAACTCTTTTGGCAGCTTAAAACTGATGCCAGCAAGCCCCCAGGTCTTAATGCCAACATTATTATCAATAGTGTTTTGAAATTAAGGCAGGCTAAGTTATAACTTATTACTTAATAAAGAGTTTTTTGAATATTGTCATATTTTCATATTAAGTATAATTATGTATTTTTAAGATACATGTTGAATTATTTTCTTTGTATGGTTTTATTGGCTCTATTATGCACACATTGTAACATTAACTATTTAAAGAATATTGACTTTTTTGATTTTTTGATTTTATACATTAGGATTATTGTTGACTCAAATTTATGTTGTTGACAATTTTAATGTTTATGCAATTTAGGTTGTATACAAAGGAACTGGTTTTTGGTTCAGCGAATAGTTTCTAACAACATTTCGTGAAAATTTTAAATGTTCTGCTATTTATACACATTTGGTTTTAAATATACATTTTTCAAAGTAATAGATTCGTACACACTCTGCATAAGTATAGGTCAACGTAATATGACACAGAATGTTATTACAATTATTTAATTGATTAATTGAACAGGAAGTTATATATTTATTGATTCATTTGGGTTTGTTTTTTCTGACAAAGCTTTGCATTGGGCAAAGTGAAAGCACTTTCAACTTTTGAACTGTCTATGGTGTCTTTGGGTCGCATTGGCTGAATCAATTGCTGTATTGTCTGTGGTGTTTTTGGGCCGTGTCGGCTGAATTTAACACATATAAAGAAGCTTTTATATCGGTTGGTCCTGCTCATTTCTGTCGTGGGATTGGTGTTCTTGGTTTTAGTTAACATTTCTTTAGGATTTTTGTCTGGCATAATGACCTATCTCCTTGACTTTCTATAACACTAGCTGTTCTCCAAGGTTCCATCCTTGGTCCCCTACTATTCTCACTCTTCATCAATGATCTATTCAAAGCCATCAAGCACGCTTCTTGTATACAGTATGCAGATGATGCCACTCTCATCTTCTCAGCCCCAACTATACCTGAACTTCACAAGATCACACAGGAAGCCTTTTCATCTGTAGAAAGCTGGGTATCTAATACCCAGTTATTACTCAACCCAAGTAAGACTGAACTCTTTATCTTCCAACCCACTAAATCTAACCCAATTATCCCCCACTTTAATATTGTAGCCAAAGACAATACCATCACCTCTCCAACAGAAAACACCAAACTACTTGGTGTTGAGATTTTGACAACAATCTCAGATTTGACACTCACATTTCTCTCACGATAAAAAAGGTTCACAAAAAACTAGGTGCATTGTACAGAAACAAATAATTCCTCACCAAGACAGCTAGAATTTCTGCTGCCAATTCCCACCTAATCTCCACTTTACTCTATGCCTTTTCTATACTTACCTACCTTAGACAAACAGAAATAAACCAGCGTGAGGCTTGCTATAATAAAAGTGCTAAGTTTGCCACTGGTACATCTTATCGCAGCCACCACTGTATCTCACTTAGAGAACTTGACTGGCTTGAACTTCCTCAACTTCTTCACTTGAATCAACTCTCTCTCTCACCCACAAGTTAGTAAACTATCCTCTTAAAGTCCATCTACTTCACAACTTTTTCCAGCCCTACTGCTCCATGAGACCACTACGGTCCAGCAGCAAAAATCTACTTCTAGTCACCAAATCCAAGAACTCAGAGGGAGAAGCACTATTCTCCTGTGTCATATCCAGATTATGGAACAACCCCCCCCCCCCCCATAACCACACTACCTTTATTCAATCACTTCACGACTGCACTAAAATCTCACTTAAAAAGTCTCTGGTTATGCCCATGCATCAATCCTGACTAATAACCCTCCTTTTACCTCCCCTTCCTCTCCCCTCCCCTAGCCACCCTGCCTCACACCGTCTGATCATTGCATTCCTTCCTTTGCAGGCTCTGGCTCACCCTTTACCCTCCCCTTCCCTCCTCACTCAATCTCTCAGACCTGTTATAACATGCTTAAGTACCTCACTACATCTCAACTCCAAATACATATCCAACTGACTTACACCTACCTTCCTCTCACTACCATGTATACTACTCACTCAGTCTCCTCGCTTACTCCTCTGTCTTCGCCTTTCATCCCATTAGCCCTTCTAGCTTGTTCCACCTTCATGTAGAGCATCTACTTTATATCTGTTTAAGTTTAGTGAAATATTTGTATAAAAGATTTAGGTTTATGAGTTTAGAACAGTATCCGTTTCAGTTTAGTACTATCTGTATATACATCCTACCTTTATTCCTAGCCTTTAGCTAGATATTGCTATATCTGTTCATTACTATGTTTCATATTGTATGTATAGCTAATGTTTGCTGCAGTATGTATTATTTGCTATTGTATGTATATTCAATTGTTCTTCATGTACTCTGCTGCTCATTCATTGTTCTGTGGAGCTTTTATCCCTGAGCCTTCGCTGAAAAAGGACCTGTGTCCAGTTGGAATTTCCAGGTAAATAAATACATTTAATTTGCATTTTGTAAAAGTAAGTATTTGGTTTCTTAAATAATGCAGAAAATAAATTTTATCACAATGCCTCATAAAATAGGGCACCTTCTGAGCGCTCATTAAAATTATTATAAAGGGAGAAAAAAGCACTCCACTGGCAAATAAACTTATGCAAATTAGATGTCCCAATAGACCTGTCAGATTAAGTGTGTACAGTAGCCAATCAGGGACACCTTTCCCCATGCACTTCCCTCCCATCATCTGTAAAAAGGGAATTCCAGACTCATTCCCCTCAAAACAAAGATCTGTAAAACATTTACTAACACTCTGATGCATTATTTGTGGAATACAGCTGGCTTTTGATATTATCTGTGCAGTACAACTTCTAGGAATGTTTTTCAAGATTATTTTATCCAACTGTCATTGTTTCTTTTTTCCTTTCATGTAGCATGCAAGCAGAAAGGTTGGATAAACAGAGTCCTTCACAGATAAAATGGGACTTTGCAGGTTTCTACAAGAAGGACATGACATTTGTTTTCATATTGACAAAAGCAGATCAAAAGTCAACTAAATACTATTTTGGGCTAGTATAGTATCTCACTTCTTTTCCTTGCTAGCAAGATACTCTATCAACCAAGGCATTCTTCTTGTTCAGTTGGAGTATAGTTTACTCATAGTAGATGTAGCATCCAAGGAGAGGAATAAACCAGCCCTACAATCAATTTCCAATAAAATCTGTCAATTCATAATCAACTCCCGTTCTTGAGAATTCCACTGACAAACATTGAACAAGAAAAAAGAGTTGTTCAGTTTTCGGCATTTTTTCAGTCTTTTAGAATGGTGACTTTCAGGAATTCAACATTTTATAGTAGAACTATATGTGGTAGATTATACGGGGGTTCAGGGGGCTTCCCCTCCAGAAAATATGTTTTTTTATTTTTGTATTTGCTTTCATTGTTTTACCTGTCAGTTTTTTATGATAGCTATTTTGGGATTCATGCTTTAGTGCTTTCGATCTAGTCTAGGTGAAGCATTTCTAATGATGGAGTGGAATGTTTCACCAAGCTGAATACACCACATGTCATTGTGCAGAAGGTAAATTGAGACTGCAATTTCACACTCAGCTATAAATCTGACTGGAATGTTAACTACTACACGGCAAGGGTGTGCGCATTTGGCCTACCTCTTTATTCCTTATTTGGAACTGTTATTTGTAAGAATTCCTAGTAAATCCATAATCAAAAATATAAGTTTGGCAACTATGACAAGCACTGCTTTTTGACGATATTATGATATATTTCATAATCCCAACAATGCTATTACAAAAGTGTTAGATATAATATTAGACTATACTAATGCCTCCTAATATAACTTTAATCAATAAAAGTCCACTATATTAACTCTATACAATTCGGATGGAAAAATAAATCCTTCACTTAAACTTTCATAAGCATTTCAATAAATGAACTGATGTTCCTTGGCATTAGGTCATATTTTATAGTGGTTCTTGTATTACTGTAATAATATGATTTCAAAGAGTCCACAATATTTTTTCAAGTAACTTAGCAAACTTAATAAACAGAAACATCTGATTATAGAAACTTAAGCAAAAAACTGTTGTCTGAAGAATTTTCACAGAGTATAAACAAAAAAAATGATCAATTTCAATAATTGGCTTCATTTTTGGTGTCATTCAAAGGGGATCAAGTTTCAGTCAGCCTTGGATGACATGGTCGACAAACCTCGCTGTTTTGCCAGAGACAGTTTGTACCTGACACCACTAGGCTTTCAGCTGCTGGCAAAGGCTCTTGCCTCTCTGACTGTTCCTTTTTTAGGCAAGGTCTCAAAAACTAAATTGCTGATGTGAAAATCGCCAGCCAAAACAAAATAAGGGTTATGCTGCAAAACGCTATGAGCTTAAACCAAAAACTCCACACCCTGGAAGCACTTTTATCACTGGAGGATGTAGATGTCTGTACAGTCACAGAAACCTGATTCAAGGCCTCAGAGAGCACCCTGGCCTTGCAAGGCTATAATGCCTTCCACATCTTCAGACCACAAAACAAACGTGTGAGAACCAAAGGAGGTGGTGTTTCTATATATATATTAAAGACAAACTTCACCTCCCGATTAGTTAGACTGGACAAATCTATGAAGTTACTCCAAGTTCAGATTACTGTGGGTAAGAACCCCATTTGAGTCATAGCTAATTATTGATCCCCCTCCGTGGATCATGATGTGCATGAGGCCTACTTGACCAAACTTAAAATGTGAGTTAGCAAAAGTTCCTTGATTTTGTTAACTCAAATACCCTGGAACAAATTGTTCAAACCCCAACAAGAGGAACAAATATATTACTAACATGACAAACAGATGTACCACCACAACTGTTAGACCCTCATTAGTTAAATCTCACCACAAATCAGCCACCTTCAAACTGGCACTAACAGCAGAACTCACAAAGGGTGAAATCAGACTAAAAAACTTCACCAAAGCAACTATACCCTCCTAGGGGAAGGTATAAATGCATTTTAAGCCCCACCCCCTGCTAGAAGTGGTAACTACATCAAAGGTCACACTAAAACCCTCAGCTGTTCCAGAGAGAATCAAAGCCAAGCCACAAGTAAAAAGAAGCTGCCATGGTGGATATCCAGCATCAACAAACTTTACAACAAATGCAAAAAGTTGCTGTCTAAGAAAACTAAGGCAAGGCCTCAACAATAAAAAAAAACACCTTCCTCAACAGGCAAATAAGACAACATGTAAAATCCTCTAAGAGTGACTTTGAGGAAAACTTAGCAATTGCAGCCAAGGATAACCGTAAGGCCTTTTATAGCTGCATACATAGCGTTAAATGTTGGACTCATGCATGTGCCAAGCTAGTGACTAACAGTATCTCACACACTGATCCTGCAGAAATAGCAAACCTGCTAGCAGACAGATTAGTCGAAAATTTCACTCCCTTATCCTCTCCAACCTTATCACAAACTGTGCCCCTAACTCCCACCCCCCCCACCCTACATATCTGAAGAGCAGGTCATTAAAGCCTTTTCTAACACAAAAAACACAGCCTCTATGGGACTAGACAGCATCACAGGCTGTCTTCTAAAAAAAATAAAACAAGAACTAGCATCTCCATTAAGTATGCTATTCAATCAAAGCCTAACCACAGGCTTTGTTCCTGAAGAATGGAGAACAGCAACAGTTATTCCTCTCCACAGAGTTGGCTTAGCAACAGACCCAGGGAGGTATAGACCCATAAGTCTGACCAGCCTCATCTGTAAAGCCACTGAATGTATCACCATTGACCTCATAAATAAAGACATAGATGACCTCCAAACCCTGGATCTGATCCAATTCAGCTTGGTCAAGGGCAGATATTGCCTGATTCTTCAAAAATGTTACTAGGGCTACTAATGAGGGCAAATTTGTGCACACAGCATTCCACGACTTGGAAAAGGCCTTTGACACAATCCCACACTCAGGGATTACCAATAAACATAGCAAACTAAATGTAAACCCTTTTGTTGTAAGACAGGTTGCCAACCAGCTCACAAACCGGTCAAACACAATAAAGTGGGTGACTCCACATCAACCAGCAGACCTGTCACCAGTGGGGTGCTTGCCACAAGGGTCTGTGCTGGACCCCTACTTTTTGGTATATACTTCTCAGAAGTTCAGACCAAAACTAAAGGACTGTGGCTGAATAGGCTACCAATTCATGTGAAGCACAGCACCTCTATGACACTGTTCAAAAGGAACCTGGACGAGTGGATTGGACACCATAAATTCTTACAGGGGATAGCACCCACAACCCTCCTGGAAATGGGCAGTCATTAACTAAATACAGTCCCATGTATTGACTAGAATATCTATGGTATTACACTGGAATGAAACAGCTAGGCTTGAAATTACCTCTGTGCTGATAGCCTAGCAACCTCCTATGATCCTATGATCCTATTTATTTGAATTAAACTGCTGAAAGTGGTACATGGACATACTAACAATTATGCTGCATGCTCCATGGAATGCTCATAGCCTGCATTTTTGTTTGCAGAGAGTGACTGGGAGAGTTATCACATTTGCTTGTTAGCCCTATAAATTCACTAAAGGCATCAGATGTAGTCAGTGTATCCTGGAAGATAGTTCTAGGTTGATGAGTAGAAAAAATGCAGTAGTCTGCAAACCATGTTAGAAGCCTTCTCATCTCTCACCAAATAGATGCCTCAGTCACTGTACTGTGATTTAATATAGTAATACAAAGACTCTACAGGCCAGTCTGAAAATACAGACAGATGGCAGCCTTGTTTTGCCCCTCTCTATATTTGAAAAAGCCCTAAGGTTGCATTTCTAGTTGTCACTTATGCCAAATGGTTATTATATTATTATTATAGAGATGTTGGCTCCAGTCCACAAAAAAAAAATAATCATCCTCAGTCCCAAATGTGATAACATAGACAAGGAAGTTCCATTTCAAGAAGTCTAAGTTTTATTAAAATCTATGAAAAGTACTTCTGTGGGTTTAGGAAAAACTGACATAGCTATAGTCTGCCTGTAATGAAAAATGTGAGCTAGTCTGTATTTTTGTAATTCACAGTGATGTATATGCAGAGCTGCAGGAAGGATGAACCATATTATTTTTAATGTATTTTGCAGAAAGTGTGAGATCTTGACAGAGTGAATTGAAGTATGAGGGAACCCATGTTTCAGCTTTTAAAATAATTATATTCTTAATAACAGCCTCTGGTACAAAACAGGAGAGAAAGTGGGAACGTTTATAGCAGAGTCCTAGTTGTGCTAAGTTGGTTTGTATTGCTTTTTCAGTATGTATTCTAAATTGCTAACTGGGATGCAAGATAAATCCTGAATAGCTGTACTGTCCATCTCCAAATATTTGTAAAGATGGTCTGCAGTTTTTGTTGCACATTTGTAAAGGTGTGCCTTGGTGTTAATGGAAGGATGCTGTCAGCATACACACAGAGCCAGTCCTAGACAGAATGGAGTCCAACGTGAACAACTCAGAAGTATCTATGAGAAAAAAATAACAAAAACACAAAAGCAACACAGATCAAAGGCACAACAGAGCAGGGGAGCCACAAAATACGCCAAAAATAAATTTTATTCAGAAATCCACATGAACACTTTTAAAAACAAATATTAGTTAAGCTCTTTCATCTCTGTCAAATCAGAGACTTCATCAGAACAATAGTACTCATGTCTACTCACATTTTAAAACTAGCAAAACACAATGGTACTGCCCCTTGTTAACCTAACTAGCCAACCAACTAAAGACCAATTGCATATGCAAGTATTTCACATCCATGCCTTTAAAATCCTACTAACTTAAAAATAAATATAAGTTAAAAATCATAAATATAATGGATTTACTAATAGATATCAATGTAGGTTTAACATCATATACAAATACAATTATCTAAAATTGCATTTAATAAATAATAATATAATATAACAATTATAACAAAATACCCTATGAGGAAAAATAGCTAAATAAATAAATAACATTTTATCTTTCCATAGCTTTCAATTTCAGGAAACATGATAAAAGAAAATGAATCATTCAAACCAGGCCACTGTGTGGCATTAATTCTTATGTGCCACATTGTTTCCTGTCTTTCTAAATATAGTGTCCAAGGGCCTCCCCTTATATCTGGTTCTAAAACTTTGAAAACAGTAAATTTAAAAAAAATGGTCGCTGAATTCCATACAATGCTTAGATAGTGCATTTGTCTCTTTCTTAATCTTTATGTCTCTAAGATGCTGGTATATATATGGTTTTTCAATTTCCTCTCCATTCTACCAATATAAAAACAAGGACATTTCATACAAAAGGCACAATACACTATTTTTTCAGTATTAAAAGAACATTTTTTTGTTTAACCTTACTATCACATTATTAACATTAAAAATACACCCCTCACGAATATAAGGGGCAATAGTGACAAAAACCACATTTATTCATGCTTCCATTATAAGGTCCTTTAGGAGCTGTTTCTAAAATATTCTTAAGGCATCTCCTTTGCTATAAACAATGGTGAGTGTCTCACCCACATATTGTCTAATATCCTTCTTATTAGACATTACTACCCAGTTCTTAAATAAGATATCAGCTATTCTTTTACTTCTAACTATTAAAAGTTGTAATAAATGCTCTATTAAAATGATCATTATTATTATTATTATTATTATTATTATTATTATTATTATTATTATTATTATTATTATTATTTTGTATTCCAGGCTCAACCTCATCCAAGTAAGAAATCTCATGAAATCCAATACTGTGAGTGAACTTTAGGAATGTAGCTGTTCCATTAACATATTCTAAAAATTCATGAGAGCTCTCAGCTAGATGAATAAAATGCTGTTGACAGCAAGTGTGTAACTTGAGTGGCTGATATTGCAAGTTGTATACAAAATATTACAAATGTAATAGTTACTGAGTTTACAGTGACTTATAAAAGTTGGTTAAAGACCTAGAACCTAAGGAATACTACCACTATAAAAATAGTTTGTGCTGAAGAGTTTGCCATTTATACCTTTTTTAATAATGGTTCTAGAGATATGAACATGTGTTTGAAATGTGAGGACATGATTTGATTCTGTGAAAAGGCTCCACCCACTGGAATTTACAGTGCAATCTTCCTGATCTCCATTGGAGTGACTGAGTTAATGTCTAATTACATCTCTTAGTAAGTTTCATAAAAAAATAATCTTGCTATCTAGTACTCCCAGTAATCTCATACTAATGTATCAATTTCACCCAGCAGAATGGCAGTTTTCTCCACTTCATGATCTTAAAAAAATACAGTAAAGTTTTGATGACTGTTTTTGTCAAAACTTTCACTTTAACATTTAGTGATATCCTAAAATTATGTCTGTACTATCTCAATATACCATTAATTCTTAACCTCCTGTGGATGTTATCTGTCATGAACATTTCTCAAGCTGAAGGTCCACTGTGTCATAATCAACCTGTCATGCTATGATACAACCAAACTCTTGTGTGAGAAAGTAAAGTATGGGAAAAGCTGAATGTTCATTATCACTTCTGTCCTGAGCTGAGAAATTATCACAATGAGGGAAATAAGATATTGTTCATAGAACAATTCCACATTAGTTACTAATGATATGATATCATATAAATGAAAACTATTGAATGACACATTGTTTATTTATGCCAAATATAGAATTAAAAAGCATTTGCAGAGAATGGTGTTCATGAAATGCTGCATAATAACATTTATTACCACTGCTGATATATCCAGATAATTGCATTGATAGATATTATTTTTAATACCTTTGCCATTTTGTTTTGAGAACACAGCAATCTATGGCCATTCTTTACAAATAACATAATAATTTCTAATTTTCTGATTCTGATGTTAATGGGTGGTTGTTACCAAGGTAATGAAATGTCCTTGTTAAGTTGAAGTTTTCTTTATCTGCATTTTCTTTATCTGCAAAGAAGTGTCTGAATGCAAAATGGCAACTATATTTAGTAAACTATCCACTGCTGATTATTAATTAGTGACATGTTAATCATGCAGGTTAGCTACCTTGTCACGATCTTCACATTTCATATCATAATTAGAGCAGAGAAAGCTGTAACACTTGACATTTATTCCATGGGCTCTGCATATTTATTGCCTTCATTTATTGTTTTACTTACTACTAAGGGGCATAATTAGCACATTAATCTCTTTTTGCATCACACTAAGCCCTGAGACATTTTCATTCTTCAACACGCTAAGAAAAATATGAAGGCTCCTGAAGCTTAGCTCCATGGCATAGAGGAATAAAGGACTATGTCCCAGATGTCCCAAGCTTGATAAGCCTGGGTAGCAGGGGAAGTGAACATCCTGGGGAGAGGGAAGCAGTTCATCCTGCCACACATCTGATGAAAACAGGAGTTTGGGACACTGCCAGCAGTGCATAGGAAGGGATGATAACCATAATACTCATTAACTGTTTTGGGGGAAAGGGAAGAGAAAAATAATGAATACAACTTAGTAATTTGTAGAAACTCTCAACTGCAGGGTAAAGCGTCAAGTACTGTAGTTAAAAAAAACTAAGAGAATCACATTTGATGTCAGTGACCAGGTTTATTCCACAAAGTCAGAGTCATCATGAATGGCACTGTAGTTCAAGAAAATGAGTTATTCTGACAGAGCTGCACATTCTGTATGTAGGTGCTGATAAAATACAAAGCCATATATGCAGTTTTTCAGAACGTTGCATTTAACACTAACTTACACTGAGTCGAATTGTCACCAATACTAAATGGATGTTGGACAATCTGGAACCTGGAGACCCATAACCTTCACTAATTTTCTCACAATTTTTGATTTTATTTATTTAAAGTGTTAGTTATAAACCTTATTACATCTTTATGCCAAAACTACTCCAGTATAAACAAATGCGTTCTTCAAACCATTTTAAACATGCTACATTGCGGTTAGTACAATGCTTTGGTCTCATAAAGTTTGTAAATAAAAAGCATGTCTCCCACTGTGTTGACAAATCATAAATAAATCACAAGTAAAGAAACCACATCAACTTCGCACATGTATTAATTTCTTTATATATACCATTAAGATTAGCATTTTTGATTTTTCACATATGATGGAGTTCTTATTAAAAGTTTACTTTTTTCAGTAATCTTTTTTGATCAAAATATAGATAATGTCTCCCCAATATAACTCAGGGTATCAGAGAGACCACAGCAAAGTACTGACCCATGAGTTTGATATGCATATAACGAAAGATAAGCATCAGGATGTTGAAGAAAAATGGCTGGGTATCATGGCAAGACTTATGGCGTGAATAAAACATAAATTCCTAGAAAGAAGATTTAACAATTGAATTTGATCTAGTGCTGCAAAAATCATATATCTAAATAATGCCTGAGTATATCAAAATAAAACAATAATTTCCTCATTTGATCACAGTAGAGAGGGGTGTCAGCTGGCAAGCAAACCTTTTTCTAAATAGATTGCAACAGATGACTAATTGTCCTCTGGAAAATGGAGCTGTCAAAGGGCACTGAGTGTAGGTCTGGATGCATCAAATCCTTTTTTTAAATGTCTTCATTGGTGACCTTTGTTGATGGCCATGCAGTAGTTGATTTGAACCTTCTCAAGACACTATTTCTTCAACAATTAGAATCACAGGTGTACACTAGGCTAATGAACACTAGGGGCCTTATAGCTGTGCAACCCAAATATGATTCACAGGTTTGATTTATATAAGGAGTAAATTACGGATTGCCTCAGTCCATCAGGGACACAGGCTTCTGACCATGGGTGAATTTCCAGCTACTCATCCATCGGTCCAAGTTGTGCTTAAAGAGGGATAGGGAGGAACTTTGCTTCAGTTGGATGGGGAGCTTATTCCAGAGAATGGGAATTCTCTGAGAACATATTTGTCTCTCCAACATGCCCTGCTTATGTCACAAGCAACATTTAGGCCTTTTAATCTTGTAGTTATGATGCTGTTTGTTTTGCAGATGTGCAAAGAATTCATCAAAACAGGGTCAAGGGATACCTTGTATGCTAGGCAAAGATCACCTCTCAGAAGTTTTCAAGTTTGCATGATACCAGTTAAACAGACATGGCTTTGAAGCAATCAGTATAGGATAATGTTTTACTCCCTGCATTCTATTTGCAAGGAACCTTTGAGGATGTTCCATTTGTCGCATGTGTCTAGTCAGGTATATGCTGAAGAAGGCATTATACTCTATGATGGGTTTGAAGAGGACTGATTACAGTGGTATATAATGGGTCTGAAGAGGACTGATTACAGTGGTATATAATGGGTCTGAAGAGGACTGATTACAGTGGTATATAATGGGTCTGAAGAGGACTGATTACAGTGGTATATAATGGGTCTGAAGAGGACTGATTACAGTGGTATATAATGGGTCTGAAGAGGACTGATTACAGTGGTATATAATGGGTCTGAAGAGGACTGATTACAGTGGTATATAATGGGTCTGAAGAGGACTGATTACAGTGGTATATAATGGGTCTGAAGAGGACTGATTACAGTGGTATATAATGGGTCTGAAGAGGACTGATTACAGTGGTATATAATGGGTCTGAAGAGGACTGATTACAGTGGTATATAATGGGTCTGAAGAGGACTGATTACAGTGGTATATAATGGGTCTGAAGAGGACTGATTACAGTGGTATATAATGGGTCTGAAGAGGACTGATTACAGTGGTATATAATGGGTCTGAAGAGGACTGATTACAGTGGTATATAATGGGTCTGAAGAGGACTGATTACAGTGGTATATAATGGGTCTGAAGAGGACTGATTACAGTGGTATATAATGGGTCTGAAGAGGACTGATTACAGTGGTATATAATGGGTCTGAAGAGGACTGATTACAGTGGTATATAATGGGTCTGAAGAGGACTGATTACAGTGGTATATAATGGGTCTGAAGAGGACTGATTACAGTGGTATATAATGGGTCTGAAGAGGACTGATTACAGTGGTATATAATGGGTCTGAAGAGGACTGATTACAGTGGTATATAATGGGTCTGAAGAGGACTGATTACAGTGGTATATAATGGGTCTGAAGAGGACTGATTACAGTGGTATATAATGGGTCTGAAGAGGACTGATTACAGTGGTATATAATGGGTCTGAAGAGGACTGATTACAGTGGTATATAATGGGTCTGAAGAGGACTGATTACAGTGGTATATAATGGGTCTGAAGAGGACTGATTACAGTGGTATATAATGGGTCTGAAGAGGACTGATTACAGTGGTATATAATGGGTCTGAAGAGGACTGATTACAGTGGTATATAATGGGTCTGAAGAGGACTGATTACAGTGGTATATAATGGGTCTGAAGAGGACTGATTACAGTGGTATATAATGGGTCTGAAGAGGACTGATTACAGTGGTATATAATGGGTCTGAAGAGGACTGATTACAGTGGTATATAATGGGTCTGAAGAGGACTGATTACAGTGGTATATAATGGGTCTGAAGAGGACTGATTACAGTGGTATATAATGGGTCTGAAGAGGACTGATTACAGTGGTATATAATGGGTCTGAAGAGGACTGATTACAGTGGTATATAATGGGTCTGAAGAGGACTGATTACAGTGGTATATAATGGGTCTGAAGAGGACTGATTACAGTGGTATATAATGGGTCTGAAGAGGACTGATTACAGTGGTATATAATGGGTCTGAAGAGGACTGATTACAGTGGTATATAATGGGTCTGAAGAGGACTGATTACAGTGGTATATAATGGGTCTGAAGAGGACTGATTACAGTGGTATATAATGGGTCTGAAGAGGACTGATTACAGTGGTATATAATGGGTCTGAAGAGGACTGATTACAGTGGTATATAATGGGTCTGAAGAGGACTGATTACAGTGGTATATAATGGGTCTGAAGAGGACTGATTACAGTGGTATATAATGGGTCTGAAGAGGACTGATTACAGTGGTATATAATGGGTCTGAAGAGGACTGATTACAGTGGTATATAATGGGTCTGAAGAGGACTGATTACAGTGGTATATAATGGGTCTGAAGAGGACTGATTACAGTGGTATATAATGGGTCTGAAGAGGACTGATTACAGTGGTATATAATGGGTCTGAAGAGGACTGATTACAGTGGTATATAATGGGTCTGAAGAGGACTGATTACAGTGGTATATAATGGGTCTGAAGAGGACTGATTACAGTGGTATATAATGGGTCTGAAGAGGACTGATTACAGTGGTATATAATGGGTCTGAAGAGGACTGATTACAGTGGTATATAATGGGTCTGAAGAGGACTGATTACAGTGGTATATAATGGGTCTGAAGAGGACTGATTACAGTGGTATATAATGGGTCTGAAGAGGACTGATTACAGTGGTATATAATGGGTCTGAAGAGGACTGATTACAGTGGTATATAATGGGTCTGAAGAGGACTGATTACAGTGGTATATAATGGGTCTGAAGAGGACTGATTACAGTGGTATATAATGGGTCTGAAGAGGACTGATTACAGTGGTATATAATGGGTCTGAAGAGGACTGATTACAGTGGTATATAATGGGTCTGAAGAGGACTGATTACAGTGGTATATAATGGGTCTGAAGAGGACTGATTACAGTGGTATATAATGGGTCTGAAGAGGACTGATTACAGTGGTATATAATGGGTCTGAAGAGGACTGATTACAGTGGTATATAATGGGTCTGAAGAGGACTGATTACAGTGGTATATAATGGGTCTGAAGAGGACTGATTACAGTGGTATATAATGGGTCTGAAGAGGACTGATTACAGTGGTATATAATGGGTCTGAAGAGGACTGATTACAGTGGTATATAATGGGTCTGAAGAGGACTGATTACAGTGGTATATAATGGGTCTGAAGAGGACTGATTACAGTGGTATATAGTGGGTCTGAAGAGGACTGATTACAGTGGTATATAATGGGTCTGAAGAGGACTGATTACAGTGGTATATAGTGGGTCTGAAGAGGACTGATTACAGTGGTATATAGTGGGTCTGAAGAGGACTGATTACAGTGGTATATAATGGGTCTGAAGAGGACTGATTACAGTGGTATATAATGGGTCTGAAGAGGACTGATTACAGTGGTATATAATGGGTCTGAAGAGGACTGATTACAGTGGTATATAATGGGTCTGAAGAGGACTGATTACAGTGGTATATAATGGGTCTGAAGAGGACTGATTACAGTGGTATATAATGGGTCTGAAGAGGACTGATTACAGTGGTATATAATGGGTCTGAAGAGGACTGATTACAGTGGTATATAATGGGTCTGAAGAGGACTGATTACAGTGGTATATAATGGGTCTGAAGAGGACTGATTACAGTGGTATATAATGGGTCTGAAGAGGACTGATTACAGTGGTATATAATGGGTCTGAAGAGGACTGATTACAGTGGTATATAATGGGTCTGAAGAGGACTGATTACAGTGGTATATAATGGGTCTGAAGAGGACTGATTACAGTGGTATATAATGGGTCTGAAGAGGACTGATTACAGTGGTATATAATGGGTCTGAAGAGGACTGATTACAGTGGTATATAATGGGTCTGAAGAGGACTGATTACAGTGGTATATAATGGGTCTGAAGAGGACTGATTACAGTGGTATATAGTGGGTCTGAAGAGGACTGATTACAGTGGTATATAATGGGTCTGAAGAGGACTGATTACAGTGGTATATAATGGGTCTGAAGAGGACTGATTACAGTGGTATATAATGGGTCTGAAGAGGACTGATTACAGTGGTATATAATGGGTCTGAAGAGGACTGATTACAGTGGTATATAATGGGTCTGAAGAGGACTGATTACAGTGGTATATAATGGGTCTGAAGAGGACTGATTACAGTGGTATATAGTGGGTCTGAAGAGGACTGATTACAGTGGTATATAATGGGTCTGAAGAGGACTGATTACAGTGGTATATAATGGGTCTGAAGAGGACTGATTACAGTGGTATATAATGGGTCTGAAGAGGACTGATTACAGTGGTATATAATGGGTCTGAAGAGGACTGATTACAGTGGTATATAATGGGTCTGAAGAGGACTGATTACAGTGGTATATAATGGGTCTGAAGAGGACTGATTACAGTGGTATATAATGGGTCTGAAGAGGACTGATTACAGTGGTATATAATGGGTCTGAAGAGGACTGATTACAGTGGTATATAATGGGTCTGAAGAGGACTGATTACAGTGGTATATAATGGGTCTGAAGAGGACTGATTACAGTGGTATATAATGGGTCTGAAGAGGACTGATTACAGTGGTATATAATGGGTCTGAAGAGGACTGATTACAGTGGTATATAATGGGTCTGAAGAGGACTGATTACAGTGGTATATAATGGGTCTGAAGAGGACTGATTACAGTGGTATATAATGGGTCTGAAGAGGACTGATTACAGTGGTATATAATGGGTCTGAAGAGGACTGATTACAGTGGTATATAATGGGTCTGAAGAGGACTGATTACAGTGGTATATAATGGGTCTGAAGAGGACTGATTACAGTGGTATATAATGGGTCTGAAGAGGACTGATTACAGTGGTATATAATGGGTCTGAAGAGGACTGATTACAGTGGTATATAATGGGTCTGAAGAGGACTGATTACAGTGGTATATAATGGGTCTGAAGAGGACTGATTACAGTGGTATATAGTGGGTCTGAAGAGGACTGATTACAGTGGTATATAGTGGGTCTGAAGAGGACTGATTACAGTGGTATATAGTGGGTCTGAAGAGGACTGATTACAGTGGTGTATAATGGGTCTGAAGAGGACTGATTACATTGGTATATAATGGGTCTGAAGAGGACTGATTACAGTGGTATATAATGGGTCTGAAGAGGACTGATTACAGTGGTATATAATGGGTCTGAAGAGGACTGATTACAGTGGTATATAATGGGTCTGAAGAGAACTGATTACAGTGGTATATAATGGGTCTGAAGAGGACTGATTACAGTGGTATATAATGGGTCTGAAGAGGACTGATTACAGTGGTATATAATGGGTCTGAAGAGGACTGATTACAGTGGTATATAATGGGTCTGAAGAGGACTGATTACAGTGGTATGATTACCTTTCTGGACCTTGTGCCTGTGCTTATAAGCTGAGCAACATAGAAGGATTTTCTTACTATCTTGGACACATGTTGGTCAAAGGCTAGGTTACTATCTAAGTAGGTTCCCCTATCCCTAACTAGTCAATTAACTTTTAGGGGTGTTTTATTGATGACACAGTTACTTGGGGGGTTTGACTTCCCAAATTATACTATAATGCATTTCTTGGTATTGAGTTTTAAGCCATTGCTTTAGAATCTAGCGTTTATCTGTATTAGACCTTCCTGTTGTTTGTTCTCATCTTACAGAGATTCAATAACTGCTCCCAGTTTGCAATCATCTGTGAACTTGGTTAACCAGAGGCCTTTGATCTTATTGCAAGACTGTCATCTGGTGGAGCAAATGTTGTGGCATGCAGCATTATGCAGCGTGCCAATGAAGAAGCAGTGCTTATAAGCAGTAATCATATTTGGCATGTGCTGGACTTCATAAGTATCTCACTCTCTCTTTCTCTCTCTCTCTCTCTACTGTTGTAGGAATATTTGCACACAAGGTTGCTACAAGGGGTTACTGGGATTGTGGTCAATCAAGAACCACATTGGCTGCCTGAGAGATGGTTTCACGTAACTGGCTTTTACTCATTGGGAAATGAATGGGTCAAACAATTAAAAGAAGGATGATGGTCAGCATGTGTGGTGTATGGAGAGAAAAACACCTAGAAAGGAGGAGCTAACCAGCAGAGACTGAGAGCTTACAAACTAATAATTTAAACAGAAGTTTCTAGTGTAAGGACATGCATGCAACTTCTTACAAGTCCTTTTGATAGTTCAGAAGTCACAGCGGGTTAGTCTGTTAACATAACTTTGGAAATAAGTAAATATTAATGAATGAAATGGTGCTAATTGAACATGCATATTACAACCTAAAACATGTTACGAATGAAGGTATTATATTGTTTAACTTTTGAATCCATAGGAGATATTACATTATCCCTTACTTTTTCTTACTAAAATACCAAATTTGCTCATTCAAGTGTTCAAATGCAGTGTTCCTGTCGACTGTTTGAGGGTGAGGACTTATTTCTATATATATAAAAGACAAGAGTTTTTCTTTTTTTTTTTTTTTTGCAATTTTTGGGTTGCAAGGAGAGGATATCCATCTGTGACAGCATGGCATGCTCCACTAGTTGTGGTTCAGGTTCATAGACGGGAGATGTTCACTATGCCAGCACAGAAAATCCCTATGATCCAAGATCCAAGACATGGGGCAGAATATTTACTTATGGTCGTACAGAATTCCCCATGGGTACTGATTTGAGCTCATGAGTGGAAGTTGTTCATATGAGTAGCATGACACTTCCTTTGAGTCTTCTTGCATCTTCGGTCAACTGTGAATCTTGACACCTGGTTGTAAACCTGCCAGCTGGGGTCGACAGCACCTCCCCTAGTTATTTGTTATCCAAGTGGCTATGAGAGGTTTTTGAAAAGCTTAGAATCAGCCATAGCTGCAAAAAAGTATGATTGTTTAGGGTTACAGCCATAACCCCAATGTGCTCACATAGCTATTACTGACCAACGTCTGCAGGGTGGAGTGACTGTGTCTCTGCCTTGGTTTCCAAGGAAGCAACACTGCCCTGCCTAAAACAGCTGTCACTATGAGCTCTCACCAGAGCCTGAGGAAGCACCAAACACTAACCTACATGTCATTCCTATCCCTTCCTTCTAAGAGTAGTGAGTAGACAAAGATCTGCCATTCCTCCTTTCACCCATACCCGATCCAACAAGTTTCTATGCTGCTTATTAAATTTGGGTAACCATAGTCACAGTTTTGGTTTTATTATTTTACACCAGTGGAGTTTGATGCAAAAGACTTTTTTGTGGACAAGATTGGATGATTAGCACTTTCTTTTTGGTGATCTCATAAGAGCTCGACATGGAATGGCCAATAATAAAGTCAGTATAAAGTAAAAAAAATAGTGGAAGAAAAGTTCCCATGTTAATGTCATAAGTTAAACAGCACAGTAAAATTCTTAAGCTTACATACAGAATTATTAAAGACATTATATGTCTGAGATTATGCTCATTTATAGACAAATTGAAGTAAAGAACTGAGAACTGTGATTTGGAACACTGAAAATGTCAATATAAAAATGTGAGAACATACTCAGCAACAATATCCCTTATACTTGTCAATACTGTGAGCAATAAATACTACTGGCATGAGCAATAAATACTACAACTAGAAGATTTTATTATAGTCATAAGCCCTCCAACAAATGTCATAGCACTGAATAGGAGTCCAAATTTGTGTAATTCCTTTGCAAACTTATAAAATTACAGGTCATCATATTAGCTCAAGTGATTGAAGTATACCACAAAGATTTCTGAATTTAACAGTAAAAATTGTTAAGATATGCCTCGGATTTCAGATTTTTTTCTATGTGTTCTTTCTAGCTACACCTACAGACCATCAGGTTTCTTGTAACACCTGTCTATATGTTCCTCTGTCCTGGGTATTCCCCAGTGGGGGGGGGGGGGTGGACAGTTTCAGGGAAGGCGATTATACATGAAGCCTCAGCATTGTTTTTTTTTTTTTTTTGTTTGTTTTTTTTTCCCTTGTTGGCATCTCTACAAGGAGTGCATATTTTAATTAGCCCTAACTTCTCCTGTAAGCAAGACTGAAAGACCTAAATAAGGCACAGGGGGTCAGGGGCCACTGTACTCTCCCTATTGTGGGTCCCTGAGTCTGTGCATCTTTACTTTTATAAATGTTGCTTCTGTACATTTATTAAGACCAAATGTCATTGTAATATCATCTGAGAAAGTCTGCAAAAAAATCACTGTGATGTATTTAAACCACTTTCTAGGAGTTAAACTAACCATAGTCTAATCTAGTCAGTAAACAGATTAATGGATTAAGGGTAAGACGAAACAATAGTGACAACTAATAATGTTGCTGGAATATCCCCCTTTGAACTTTGTATCCCTGGGATAATAATTTGCCCTTTGTCATTGTTCAGCTGCAATATATTCTGCCAAGGTTTCATAGTCACTGCAATGTAATTGATCGGTGTAAGATGTATTTTATACTTTTGTAAGCATTCTATTATCCATGAATGTGAGATATGTTAAATGTTTTTTTGTAATCTATCCATGCCACACTTTGATCCCCCCCTTTTATCAACTCTCTATTATTTCTTTGTTTAACAATAGATGGCCCTTTGTTCCCTATGACTTTCTATTATTATCCTTTTGTTCTACTGCCATGATTCTTTATTTTTCTTCTTCTTCTACTAGATGGCTATAAAGACTGTCTGCATCAGTTCAAATGAATAATTAACAAAATATCAGAAGGCAGGTTATTGGTTTATATTTCTTAGGATGGTTTGCAAGATTACGGTTAGTGCTGAGTATAATTTTTCCTGCTGTTAACCAGGTTGGTATTGATAAAGGATGTTTATATATGCAATTCTTATTCAGAGCTAACTCGTTGTGCTGGATCTTAATACCTTTAGACAGGAAGTAGGTACTGCATCAGGGTATGGGGTTTTCTATTTCGGAGCATTTCTTAATTTTGCCTCTTTTTATCTGGCTGTTACTTTATCCCATTCCTTGTGTTCTACATCAGCGCGCCTTACTGTTTCTTTTATTTTTTCTATCCATTCAACATCTTTGTAATGTTTCACAGAGCCTTCATAAATATTATTTTCAAAATGACCTCAGTCATATCCGAAAATGAAATGATTAATGAAAGAACTTGAGGTGGAGTGAATGGAAAAGCGTAAGTAATAAACAGTAAAATACATCAAGATATTTGAGCCTGATTTCTGGTGTTGTTAGTCTATTTTCATTAATTTTACAAACTTTTACATTGTAATTTTGTAAAGATTGAGTCTCATCTACAAATATTATATACATATGTTATTAGTATTATGCAAATATAAATATATACGTTATTTTAGTTTTATTGTAATAATTACTTCAAATGATTTTTCATGTTATATAGTGCTTTGAAACTGCTAGAGAACAATTAATGAATAGTTATATGTATTGTGATAAGTTAAGTAGTCAATGCACTAATGTTAATAATAATACAATAAGAATATATAGATGTTATATCTTTATACACTGGTTCACCAAAGTCAACATATATACATTAACAATATCCTTGGGATCAAATGGATGTTAGATTACTTTTTCATGGATTGATGTTTTAGTAGAACTATAGCTTTAGTTATTTGATTATTATGCTAGAACACATTTTAAACTGTTGTTCGACATTTACTGTTTATACCATACTAAGGTGAATATAACAAACTGTATATAAAATTTAAATGCACTAAAGCTAGATGATTAGGGGAAATATTTCTCCCTTTTTCTTCTTTCCCTTTTTTCTCTTCTCATTATAAAACATGATTTATTCGTTACATTTTTTGCATTTAGATTAAAATTGTCTAGTTCAATACTTGTATTAATAATTCTGCTTTTTCTATAGCAAGGTTCCAAATGAATAACTGTAGTTATATCTTACTATTACCTAGGCAGTTCCAATGAAATGTACTTAATGTACAGACATTTTATCAATGTTTTATTTTGTTATTACAGTTCCTGTGTTCTAATATTTTACTAATATGGTGTTTTCATCTGAAGCCATATTAATTCTTACCTAAATATATATATCTTATTAGACAGTTGCTGATTGGAGATTGCTATTGGTTAGAAGGTTAATTTGAGTGATAGTATGTCACTCAAATTTGGAGTTTTATACTCCAGGTGGATTCTAAGGGGTTATAATGTTTAGGATTGTTACTATCAGCATTTTATAACATTTATTCTTTTGACATTCTCAACCACAGATATAAAAACAAATAATATTTTGCTTTCATCTTTATTAGACTTTAAACACAATAAATCATGCAGTATTCCTACATTTATTAATAATAAACTAAAATGGTCAATCATTTTTTTATACCTTCCATATTCCTTTAAATGAATTCACTAAGAGGTATTTCTCTAAACATTAATGGACTAAACAATCCTAGAAAGAGGGGTAACTTATTTAAATTCATCAAACTACATAAATCTCAATTAATATTCCTACAAGAAACACACTTAATAAATGAGGATGTAGTCAGACTAAATAATAAATCATACAAAGTACTAGTAAGTTCAGAACACACTCACAAAAAAAAAGGAGCTGCAATTTTATAGAACAATTCTTTACCAAGCCCAAAAATAACTGACACATTTAGAGATGATAAATGAATGTTTTGTCTTGTTTCAATTGAATTAAATAAGAAGATTTTTACCTTAGTAACTATATATTGGATCCCAGGAGTAGGAACCAACACTGTGAAACAGCATCTAGACCTCATTATACAACTATCTAAAGGGAATATAATACTGGCAGGAGATTATAACTATATTCTTGATACCAAAGATTCAACTTCACGCAATAAAAGAAAAATCTCACCATCAGCCAAAAAATTAAAGGAATTCTCAGATATATATTTATTGAAAGATATAAGTAATTTCCCTAATCCTAGTTCCTTATTATAAACTTTTTTTCCCATAGACATAATACATTTTCTAGGGTTGATAGAGTTTTTTTCTCTAATAATTTAATAGATTCCTTAATAGATACTAAAGTAATTAAATGTCCATTATCAGATCATAATCCATTCTATTTGAAATTATAGTTAACAGTAATTACAATACACAAACAAGAAGAATACCTGCTTATATTCAAAGTTAAAGGAATTTAAAGAATGTATAGATTTAGAAACTCAGAACTTTATAGACACTAATAGTACTAATGAAAGCAGTGAAATCTATATATGGGATGCCCTTAAGGCTTATCTCTATGGAAGAATTTTTAATTGGTTTTATAAAAAAAAAGAAAAGTTGGGATGAACAACTACTTGACATACAAAATAAATTAGACATCTTAAAACAGAATCAAGAGAGAAATATTGATATCAATGGAAAAAAAGAAGGAAATAAACTTAATAAACAATAAGTATCTAGAGATATTAAACCATAAAACCAAGACTGCTTTAGAAAAATTTAAATGTATACAATTTTCCACTAATCCATGATCACTAAACATGTTAGCTAACAAAACTAAAAGACTATCCAAACTTAATCATATAAATGAAATATATTCACCTAAGAAAAAAAGGACGGTCTCAGATATACAAAATATATTGACTGAATTTAGACAATTTTTCATTAATATAAATCAGCATACCAAGACAATTGATTCTAATGAAGAAATCAAAACCTTTATCAATAAATACATTCATAATAGACTTTCAAATGAACAAACTAATATTATAGACAAGCCCACTACTTTATAGAAATTGAAACACAAATTGCTAAATTAAAATTAAATAAGGCACCAGGAAATGATGGCATTATTTCAGAAATCTATAAGATCTTGCCTTCAAATTCCCTAGAATTATTACATAAGGTAGACAGTATTGCTCATAATGGAAATATAATATCACCCTCATGTAAGTACAATTTTATCACCCCCCACCCTGAAATCCAATAAAGATCCCATTCATTGCTCATCATATAGGCCAATTTCTCTGTTAAATGTTGATTATAAAATGTTTATGTCATTATTTGCAGATAGGCTTAAAATATTTTTACCATCCCTATTGAAGATGATCAAAATGGTTTCATTATTAATAGAAATTCTTTGATAACATTAAAAGAACCCTATCTTTAATAGAATCAGTTAAACTTTTAAATAAAAATCTAACATTAATCAGCTTAGATATAAATTGTGCATTTGATTCAGTTAATTGGGACTACTTATTTATTTTATTAAAAAGATTAAACTTTTTGAATAATTTTATTAATTTAATAACCCAATTATATCAAGGTAGCCGAGCATACATTAACATAGGAACAAATATTTCTCAAAATATCCCCATTATTAAAGGTACCAAACATGGTTGTCCATTATCTTCCTTATTTACATTAATTATGGAGCCCTGGGCCAATTTTATAAGAAATAATGTGGAAATTGAAGGATACAAGATAACCTCAAATGACTCGTCCAAAATACAAATGTTTGCTGATGATATTCTAGTCACATTAGAAGGAAATAAATCCATCAGAGCATTATTCTCAGATATGGAGTATTTAAAAAAAAAACAGGGTTACTCTTTAATAATAACAAAACACAAATGCTAATAATTGGCCCTTAGAAATTTGATTTACAGGATGATTATAAAAATGCTTAAGACAATCGGATGAAATATGTTATTTGGGTATTGTAATTACTAAAATATTAAAAATATTGTTCAAGTAAACTATAACAAAAGTCTAAAGGTATTCAAAAACCTTACTCAAAAATGGAATAAGATCCCATTCTCAATGGATGAGAAACTTTTAATAATTAAGATGATCTTTCTACCCAAAATTTTGTATATTATTCAATCAATCTCCTTACCCCCTCCTACTTATATTATTAAAAAATTAAATTCTGTGATGCATAAATTTTTATGGTACCCGACCAAACCCTGAATAGCTTGGTCCACTCATGTGAAAAATTGAAATAATGGAGGTATAGCTATCCTGAATTTAGAAATGTATGCAATCTCATCAATGGTTAAAACTATTTCTCTCCTTATAGATCCACAATATTCAGCCAAATGGAAAAAAATTCTAGAAATGTTAGTTTGTAAAGCAATAAATAACAACAGATCCCAAACAATAGACCTGTTAAATAATACTTTCATATGTGTTTTTAAAAGAATACATTACTTTTAATAATACTCAGAATTTTAAATCAAATTATATAACTCTTTTATTGAAATCTTTCAGAACAGCAGATAGCATTGTCACCTCACAGCAAGAGGTTCTCCTGTCCAATCCTCGGCTGGGGTGTCTTCTGTGTGGAATCTGTATGTCCTCCCTGTGGTTGGCTGGGTTTCCTCCGGGTGCTCTGGTTTCCTCCCACATCCCAAAGACATGCTATAGGTGGATTGGACACTCTAAATTGGCCCTAGGCATGAGTGTATGCATGTGTGTGCCTTCCATGGAAGGTTGGACGCTGGGCTGGCAACTCGACACCATAAAAATTCTACTGCCAATCATGAGTGGACAGGTGATCTGCTGTGGTGACCCCTAACCGGGAAAAGCCAAAAGAAGAAGAAGAAGATTGAAATCTTTCAGAAATGTAGTGTTTAAATTTAATAATTTTAAAGATTGGTTATTTCTGTTATTTCCAATAGCCTATACACACAGTGTTATATTTTATTCTGATTATACAAAAATGTGTTCAATTAAAGAAAAAAAAAATATTTTGGTTTCAAATGATGTCAAATAATGACTTAAAATCTATTAACATACTTAAAAATGAATATGAAGATGTCTCACTTTCTTGGTTGGACTTACATGAAGCAAGGAAATATATTTTAAATAAGTTTGATACTATGTCTTTTACAACCAAGAATTCAATACCTAAGATTATTCAATATATGGTTTTATCTATACAACATAAATCTCCTATGAAAAACATATTATCTCACATATATAAACTAATTAAACTTGACTTGGACGATGTTTCAGATACCAACTGAAACTACTTTACTTTTGTTAATAATCATTATCCTACAGAAATTGATAAAATAAACATATTACAATCAGCTAGTCATCATTGAAATGGAAACTTTTTACTTGGAGATATTTACACAGATCTTTTATTACCCCATTTTCTCTTAGTAAATTTAACAAAAGTAATGTCAATTGTTGGAGGTGTAATAAAGAAGTAAATGCAGAATGGGCTCACATGGTATATGATTATGTAATTTTAAATGAATTTTGGAAAATATTAATTCCTTTTTGCATGCTATTTTCATAGATAATTTTACTCTCACTAAGTCACTTGTTATTTTCAATACTCCAGTACCTAATTGTATAAGCAAAGCTAATCAATCTTTAGTCTGGACTATATTATCAGTTGCCAGAAAAATAATTACAAGAAAGTGGAAATCCAGTACTACTCCCTCAATTCAAGAATTCAAAACTTTACTTCTGGAAGTCTGTAATTTGGAATATTTAACTATCAAATCAAGATCTCCTCGGAATACTGTTAAATGCAATATATGGAAAAAAGTCTATAATTTATTACAAAAGTAATTATTTAATCAATTTATAATTGTTGAGAACGTCTTTGTATATAGTTTATTTATGTTTGTTGTATCATTATTTGACTATCTATTTGAAAATTGTTCATAGGTACATAGGTTCATAGGTAGGTACTAGGCTATCGGCCCAAGGGCCTACACAAGCCTAGCAAACAAGGTTCCCTGGCTTACACCACCCAAGTAAGTTATTTTCCTGTGCCACTGATGAGCAGACACACAGAAGTGATCCCCGTGGTGTATTTCATATTTCCCATCCACTCATCAAGATTTTTCTTGAAGAGTGCTAATGAAGAACTTTGCTTGACATAGATGGGTAGCCTGTTCCAGAGTATGGGAAGTCTCTGGGATAGGAATCTATCCCTCCAGCATGTCCTGTTTATTGTGGTGACAAGGTTTAGGTCCCTAGAGCGTGTAACTCTGAGGGATTGGGATTTCTTTAGGTGTAGCATGTCCAACAGCTCTGGGTTTGACATAGCTTTATATGTTAGGCAGAGATCACCTCTGAGTAGGCGATATGCTACGGAGTAAAGCTGGAGTTTTTTGAGGCGGTCGGTGTAGGGCATTTGTTTGAGTCCAGTAATCCTCTTTGTGAGGTACTTCTGTGGCCTTTCCAGCTGCTGCAGATGTCTTGTGAGGTACATTCCAAAAGGGGCATTGTACTCTATAATGGGTCTAATGAATGATGAGTAGAGGCTAACGATGACCTATTTTTTCCTGGATGAGAACCATTTTATGATGAGGTGTGCCACGTAGAAGGACTTCCTGACTAGTGTAGTGATGTGACTATCAAAGGAGAGACTACTGTCCACCTGGGTCCCAAGGTCTCTTATCACGCATTCAGTGTTAAGTAGATTGCTGCCTATGTGGTAGTTCATGGGTACAGAGTTTGTACCAAAGGGGATGACACTGCACTTTTTGGCATTGAGCTTGAGGCCATGGCTCTGACACAAGGCATCTGTCTCAGAGAGGCCCTTCTGTAGGATGTTCACATCATTTGGGGACTTGACTATGGCTCCTAGTTTGCAGTCATCTGTGAACTTCGTTAGCCAGAGGCCTTCTGTGATAGCCTGTACTTCAGAAAAGTATATACCAAACAGGAGCGGTCCCAGGACGGAACCCTGTGGTACTCCACTTGTCACTGGTTTGAGGTCAGATTTGGAGTCTGCAACTTTTACAGTGTGGGTTCTGTCAGTGAGCCAGTTGGCAACCCATCTTGTGATGTAGGGATTTATGCCTAGTTTATTGAGTTTAGCTATAATTCCAGAATGGGGGATGGTGTCGAAAGCCTTGGCGAGGTCAAGATAGGCTGTGTGAACCACTTTATCCTCATCTACGGCTTTGGTGACTGCCTCAAAGAAGTCGATCAGGTTCAGGAGGCATGATCTGCCTTTCACAAACCTGAACTGGGTGGGATCCAGAGTTTGGAGGTTACCAATGTCTTTGTTTATGAGTTCCATGATGATACGTTCCATGGCTTTGCAGACCAGGCTCATCAGGCTAATAGGTCTATAGTTCCCGGGATCAGTGGTGGCTCCCCTTTGTGCAGTGGGTCAACTGTTGCTGTGCGCCATTCAGTGGGCACAAAGCCTGATGCGAGGCTATTATTGAACATGGTGCTTAAGTGGGGAGCCAGTTCATTCTGAAGTTCGTGTAAAACGCAGCCTGGGATGTTTTCCGGTCCCATGGATGCTGTGTTTCTGGCTTTAGATAGTGCAGCATTCACCTGAGTAGTTGTGATTACAGGGACTCTGCATTCTTCCTTTATAGATATGGGCCCTTTAGGGGGTGAGGGGGGGGGTAAAGTTAGCACTGAACCTATCTGCCAGGATGTTGGCAATATCAGTTGGTTCTGTAATCTTCATGCCTTTGTGCTGTAACTCAGAGCAGATCTGGGTGTTGCCATTGAGATTCTTGACATAGCTATATAATGCTTTGTGGTTGTCCTTGGAATTAGTGGCAATTTTATTTTCGTAGCTAGCTTTGGAGGATCTTATAAGGGATCTCAGCTTCTTACTGAGGCTGACCAGGGAGCTCCTCTACTCATGGGATTTTACTCTCTTTTGCAACAGTTTCTTCCTTCTGTTGTACAGTTTGTTTATGGCAGGGGACCACCAGATTGGCTTCCTTTTTTTGGAGGATAGCGTCTTGGTTCTGTTTGGGATAGCAGATCCATGCACTCATGTAGGTGCTTATAGAGCGCATTTGTGTAGGATTCAGCAGTGGTAACTGTATTGTCCATCTGCATGGGTGTCATGAAGTTCACTACTTCTATCTTAAGAAGCGTGAAGTTGGCTTTGGAGAAATTTCTTACTGTGATTTCCTTAATGGAGGTGGGATGTGGATATCAAGGGTGATTAGCTTATGGTTGGATCGGACCAACGAGGAGCTGACTTCAGGTGTGGAACACCGGTCACTCATGTTGGTAATGACTAGGTCTAGGATATTGTTGCCTCTGGTGGGGGTGTGGATAAGTTGATCTTGGGCATTGGAGTTTATGAATTCCAGAAAGCGTTGCACTAAGGAGATAGTATATGAGTAGTTTTCCCAGTTAATGGTGGGGTAGTTGAAGTCGCCCATTATTAGGGTGTTTGGTTGAACCCTAATATTTTCCAGTACATCAAGAAAAGAGGAGTGGGAATCCTGGGGCATGGTGGGGGATCTGTTGCAAGCTACAATTTGGACTGCAGTTTTGCCAATAGTTAGTTGCACTTGGATAACCTTGGATAACCTCGGATGCATTATGCTGAGCAACTAGCCTGGAGGTGTGGATATCCTTAATGAATATGGACACACCCCCACCTTTGGTGATTCGGTCCAGGTCAGATGGCCGAAAAGTGTGGTATGAGTTATAGCCTGGTAGTGCAGGGGTGCTCTCTGGAGTCTTGAACCAGGTCTCAGTCACTGCACAGATATCGATGTTCTCCACTTTAAGGAGTGCCTCGAGTGAGTGCATTTTGAAATTTAGACTTCTAGCATTGAGTAGCATTACCCTCAGTTTTTGCTTGCCTGTTCCTGTTATGGTGGTGAATTTGTTACTTGAACCCTACCTAAAAAAGGCACTATAGGGGCAGCAAGAGCCTTAGCCAGTATCCAGAGTCCTAGGGGCGACAGGTACAGGCCATCTGTGGCAAAGCATTGTGGTCTGTCAACCATGTCATCCCAAGCAGACAGATACTGGATCCCCTTTGAATGACACCAGAAGCTTAGCTAATTGTTGAAATCAATCATTTTGTCCTTGTACTGTGGTATCATTCTGAGCGATGGCAGAATGCTACTCAGGGCTAGGGTCATACCTGCCTGGGCTACAAGATCACAGAGCTCTTGCATGTCTCTTTTCCTGTAGTCCAGGGAGGTATGTCTCAGGTCATTCACACCAACATGGACAATGACAGAGTCATATTTGTACTTGTTGTGGAGTGACCTGAGTGCATGGGTTATGTGGCTGACAGTAACCTTCTCCTTGTTTAGCTTGGTGAGTGGGACATCAGTGTGCCTGACTATAGAGTCACCTATGACTAGTGTGTTGGGTATGTTGTTTTGCCTTATTGGCTGTGTTTGAGTGGCACACTGAATCTGTGGGCTATGTGTGATTTGGGTTGTGTTGGGGGATGGAGGTTGCTTGTGTTTCTGCTTTGGAGGTCTCTGTTGCTTAGGCAGATTATTATTGAGAGCCTCCACGAATGTTTTTGAGTTTCTATGTGTGGATTTTGGTGGTGTAGACATAGTGAGACTATGTGATGAGTGTGGTGTGGTGCAAATATTTACCTTCTCCTCATGACTGTCAGGTTCAGTCTTGGTTGGTGAGAGCTTTACCACCAGTTTGGCTAGATAAGTGCATCTCTCACAGGTTGTAGTGTTGGGGGGTAGGAGGAGAGGGTTGTCTGTGTACATGAGGCAATTTCTACATTGCCTCAAGATGCCCAGATTCATCAAATAGACAGGGGAGAACACTGGGAGCTGACCCTTGGACATGCCTGAATAAAAAACTATGTTCCTCTAGATAAGTGAGGAAAGTGAGTACAAGAGCTGTTTTTCTCAATGCCAGTAAGTAAGTACAAAAACTGTTTTCCTTTACATATTTATTTTTCAATTTTAATTATAATAATACCAGAAAAAAAAAAAAAAAAGAAAGAAATAAAAAGTTCACTGCCAGCAAACTGAATAAATGCTCCGTTGCTGAAAATATAATATATAACGTAACAAATATAAAAGAAACGGAGTGAAACAGGTAGTCTTCTCAGATTAAAACAAGGATAAATATTTATTTGTGGGTGATAAGCGCTTTCGCTTAGGAGCTTCTTCAGGTCAATATAACATCCATGCTAAAACTCAACAGTTTATATACTTATTTAAAAATCTCAGACCAATCAGATAACTAGACCAATTGATACATTTAAAGGTACATTATGTTATTTAAATACAAGATACATACTCAAATTCATTTATGCAACAACATCTAACCCTATAGAGCAAATACTAAAAACTGTTTACATAAAACCTCAATAAATTGCATATATACCTTAAAATATATCAGGATATCTGCTCTAAAAACCCATACTTTTCATATAATATAAAAATAACAGTTCATCAATATGCTCTTAAAATACATTTTATATCATACATAAATAAACTTAATAAAGTCTCAAAAAATAATAAAACATGATCCTAGAGACTTTAACGCCTACATATCATTCTAATCTAGGGCCTCGAATTATACTCATAGGCAAGTGAAGGATCTATGAACTACATACATTTTATTTGATGTTCCTACGTTTTTTCAATAAGGTCTTGATGGATGCCCTTTCATTTAGACCCTTGCCTCTATCCGCTCTCAATATACTAATCCAGTTGTTCTCCCTATACTCCATGTGATTCCTAATGTCTACCTCACATATATTAGGGGGAATAACTTCTAAAGCTCTAAATGTAAAGCGGTGTGTATCACCACAGCGCATAGTATGTTTGGCTAAAGCATTGTGCTCCAGGTTTTTTCTAATGCGATAAATATGTTCATGTATTCGATCCTTGAATAACCTATTCGTTTTGCCAACATAAAATGAATAACAGGTCTGGCATATGGCTAGATATACAAGATTAGATGTTCTACAATTGGCTATTGCTGATATTATGAACTCCTTCTGTAAATCAGGGTGAAGGAAGTATCTCGAGGTATCTATATATGTGCAAAGGTTACAGTTCCCACATGGTCTAGTACATCCATCATTTGAAAAATCCTTTTTGTTATGTGGATAGCATAGCAGTCTCTTCACATTTTTCTTATTTCTATATAGGAACCGTGGTTGTTCACCAACTATCCATTTAATATCCTCATCTACTTGCAAGATGGACCAGTTCTTACAAATTATATACCTAATTTCTCTATTATCAGAAGTATAAAATGCTGGAACTTTGACCACAGAGTGTGTAGCTAAAGTGTTCCTTTGTCTATTAAGTATAACAGGACCAAAATAGGGTGCTGCTATGTCATTACGTAAAGTGGAAACATTCATCTGATGCTAACATATTTCATGTTCCCTATAACCTCTACTTAAAAATTTCTCTTTCAAATGATTCAATTCTTCAGAAAAAACATAATCTGAGGGATTCAATCTTGAAGCCCTCATACCTTGGCCCTTAATGATGTTTTTGAACAGATATGTTGGGTGCGTAGTAGATCTCAGCAATAGAGAATTACAATAATATGGCTTCCGATATACTCCTGTATTAATCAGACCATTTGGTAGCTTCTCTATAGATAAGTCTAGATAGTTTATTCTGGAACTAGACCAGTCCATAGTGAATTTTAAATACTCTGTTAAGTTGTTCATCATATAAAGGAGCATGTCCAACTGATGGCCATTCCCATTCCATAGAATAAAGAGATCATCGACAAAACATCGACAAATGACAACATGTCTCTTAAAATCTTCAACTAAAAAGAGACTGGTCTCCTCCCAGTGTGCCAAAAACATGTTGGCATAACTGTTGGCACACGGGGTCCCCATGGCCACACCATCCTGTTGAATGAATGTTATATCATTAAATATAAACAAGTTGTTCTCCAGAACTAGTTCTAGAAAATGAGTGGCTAGTTCTATTTGAACGAGGGGGTATCCACTATGTTCCTTCTAATAGTCAGATATATACTGAAAACCTACTTTGTTCGGTATAATGGTAAAAAGTGATTGTACATCAAGTGTGACTAAAAGAAGATCTTGAATATTACTAACTTCTTTCAGGCAATCATAAAGTTCCATCAAGAACTGTTTGGAATCCTTAAGCACATATTTATTTTCATTTAAAATGGGTCTCAGATGTTTTTCAACATACACAGATAAGTACTCAGTAAGCCAACCACCTCCAGCCACTATTGGTCTCATTGGTGGATCAATGGTATTCCTATGAATCTTCGGAAGACCGTGTATTGTAGGTATAAGGGGGGTTCTTGACTGCCAAATATTCAAAAAGATCTTTGGTTATAATACCCCCTTTATATATATCTCAAAATGTATTAGTAACATGTTGTATAATGTCATGTGTTTCCTCTCTAGTAATAGTCTTATAGAACTTATCACTCAATAATTTCTCCATAGATCTAACATATTTTGAAGTATCCATAAATACTATTCGACTTCCCTTATCAGCAGGTCTAACTGTGATGGAATCATCTGACTGTAGGTGTTTTAAAAATATTCTTTCCCTAGGACTCAAATTATCACCTCTATTCTTCTTCTTATAGGTCTTAATGGTATCAAAATAGTTAAAATGTTCCTCCTCTGTGAGCTTCAAGTAAGCATCAACTAACAGATGGTTCAATGGAACAAAATGACTGAGACTTCTAAATTCTTGAGAATTATCTATATTTACAGTCCTAGTTTGACATTCATGATTTCCATACAATAATTTAAGCGTAACATTTCTACAAAAAACCTTAAGGTCCATAATAGTATCTGTTAAATTACTACTACAGTTAGGGATAAAATGTAACCCTTTAGACAATAAACTCTCTTCATCTAAAGAGAGTGGATGAGAAGAGATGTTAGCGACTCATTCCTTTCCCCCACATTTTTTGATGGTCTGATGGGGCATAAATTTGCCCGAGTGTTTCATTTTCTGATGGCCACGACTCATAGAGTGTGTCCTTTTTATTCCTTTGTCTGTTCGAACAGGAAGGGGAAAAGGAACACCTTCACCTATACTTTCAAAACACTCTACAGGCTTATCAGTCTTGTTGATGAATGTCTTAGGTCTAACCACTAACTGTGGTGTCTGTGTTGTGGGTGGAGGCCTTATACCCCGGATCTCTGGATATAAATTCCGCTCTTGCTGAACTGAGGCTCCATTTATATCGTGACCCTGGGCAACCTCAGAATTCTCAGTGTTGAAGTGTGTACCAGGGTCTAATAAGACTTCATCCATCAGTCTCACAACATCCTGTCCATCATTCTGTCTCTCATTCACATGCATGCTGACATTCATATTGCTCATATTTGAATTTACATTCCTTATTTCATTCATATTTACAATGCTACTTGTATCAGAGTTAATGACAACATCAGCTCTATCACTATTTTCTTCAACACGGTCCCTAGATGGACCTACCCCTTGGTCAATAGTCATATTTTGTCCATGCCTGGGCCACATAGAAGTTTTTCCCCCTAATATACGTGAGGGAGACATTAGGAATCACATGGAGTATAGGGAGAACAACTGGATTATTATATTGGGAGTGGATAGAGGCAAGGGTCTAAATGAAAGGGCATCCATCAAGCCATTATTGAAAAAATGTAGGAACATCAAATAAAATGTATGTAGTTCATAGATCATTCACTTGCCTATGAGTATAATTTGAGCCCCTAAATTAGAACTATATGTAGGCGATAAAGTCTCTAGGATCATGTTTTATTATTTTTTGAGACTTTATTAAGTTTATTTATGCATGATATAAAATGTATTTTTAGAGCATATTGATGAACTGTTATTTTTATATTATATGAAAAGTATGGGTTTTTAGAGCATATATCCTCATATATTTTAAGGTATATATGCAATTTATTGAGGTTTTAGGTAAACAGTTTTTATTTGCTCTATACGGTTAGATGTTGTTGCATAAATGAATTTGAGTATGTATCTTGTATTTGAATAACATAATGTACCTTTAAATGTATCAATTGGTCTAGTTATCTGATTGGCCTGAGATTTTTAAATAAGTATATAAACTGTTGAGTTTTAGCATGGATGTTATATTGACCTGAAGAAGCTCCTAAGCGAAAGCGCTTATCACCCACAAATAAATATTTATCCTTGTTTTAATCTGAGAAGACTACCTGTTTCACTCCGTTTCTTTTATATTTGTTACGTTATTTATTATATTTTCAGCAACTGAGCGTTTATTCAGTTGGCTGGCAGTGAACTTTTTATTTCTGGTATTTTTATTTATTTTTATTACTGCCACCTTCTGGAACAGGGATATGCAGACATCTGCTTCCATCGAGTTTGACTATAATCTAGAGAAGGGAGATAGGATGATTGAAGCATTACGAAAAATGTTTTTCCAATACCTTAATTGTACGAAGAGTGTATCCTGGCAGTTTGAATTGAACGCCTCCTCTGATGACATCGGTAATGCGACCAGGGATTTGGAATGACTACAACAATTGTTAGATGAACTGGAAAAGGATTTTCTCAAGTTGAAATGGCTACAAGCACAATGGCTACATTTTCAGTACTGTCTTGACAAGAAAATTGTTCCTAGAGGATTGCGAGTGTTCAATATGCACACTCAGGGAGCCCATTATCCAGAATTACTTGCTCGGTGGCAGCAGCTTAATTTGGAGGTAAGCAGTAAATATTTACAACTGCTTATTGAATTTTTTGAACCGAAAGAATCTATGCTTATGGAAGCAATAAAGTTGAAACAAAAATTCATTTTTGATAACTTTGTAGCCGCTACAGTAAATCCCTTGTTCAAAAGCCTCTTGGATGTTATAGCGTCATTCGAACGCAAACTTTTACATCAGAAGAAAAACAAAATAATAAGGGATACAAATGACTTTATGCTGGGCCACGTTTTTATATGGCCCTGGCATGGACAAAATATGACTACTGTCCAAGGAGTAGGTCCATCTAGGGACCGTGTTGAAGCAAATAGTGATAGAGCTGATGTTGTCATTAACTCTGATACAAGTAGAATTGTAAATATGAACGAAATAAGGAATGTAAATTCAAATATGAGCAATATGAATGTCAACATGCATGTGAATGAGAGACAGAATGATGGACAGGATGGTGTGAGATTGATGGATGAAGTCTTATTAGACCCTGGTACACACCTCAACACTGAGAATTCTGAGGCTGTCCAGGGTCATGATATAAATGGAGCCTCAGTTCAGCAAGAGGGGAATTTATATCCAGAGGTCTGGGTTATAAGGCCTTCACCCACAACACAGACACTACAGTTAGTGGTTAGACCTAAGATATTTAGCAACAAGACTGATAAGCCTGTAGAGTGTTTTGAAAGTATAGGTGAAGGTGTTCCTTTTCCCCTTCCTGTTCGAACAGACAAAGGAATAAGAAGGACACGCTCTATGAGTCGTGACCGTCAGAAAAGGAAACACTCGGGCGAATTTATGCCCCATCAGACCATCAAAAAAATGTGGGGGAAAGGAATGAGTCGCTAGTGTTTAACATCTCTTCTCATGCACTCTCTTTAGATGAAGAGAGTTTATTGTCTAAAGGGTTAAATTTTATCCCTAACTGTAGTAGCAATTTAACAGATACTATTATGGACCTTAAGGTCTTTTGTAGAAATGTTATGCTTAAATTATTGTATGGAAATCATGAATGTCAAACTAGGACTGTAAATATAGATAATTCTCAGGAATTTAGAAGTCTCAGTCATTTTGTACCATTGAACCATCCGTTAGTTGATGCTTACTTGAAGCTCACAGAGGAGGAACTTTTTAAGTATTTTGATACCATTAAGACCTATAAGAAGAAGAATAGAGGTGATAATTTGAGTCCTAGGGAAAGAACATTTTTAAAACACCTACAGTCAGATGATTCCATCACAGTTAGACATGCTGATAAGGGAGGTCGAATAGTAGTTATGGATACTTCAAAATATGTTAGATCTATGGAGAAATTATTGAGTGATAAGTTCTATAAGACTATTACTAGAGAGGAAACACATGACATTATACAACATGTTACTAATACATTATTAGATATATATAAAGGGGGTATTATAACCAAAGATCTTTTTGAATATTTGGCAGTCAAGAACCCCCTTATACCTACAATACCTGGTCTTCCGAAGATTCATAAGAATACCATTGATCCACCAATGAGACCAATAGTGGCTGGAGGTGGTTGGCTTACTGAGTACTTATCTGTGTATATTGAAAAACATCTGAGACCCATTTTAAATGAAAATAAATATGTGCTTAAGGATTCCAAACAGTTCTTGATGGAACTTTATGATTGCCTGAAAGAAGTTAGTAATATTCAAGATCTTCTTTTAGTCACACTTGATGTACAATCACTTTTTACCATTATACCGAACGAAGTAGGTGTTCAGTATATATCTGACTATTTGAAGGAACATAGTGGATACCCCCTCGTTCAAATATAACTAGTCACTCATTTTCTAGAACTAGTTCTGGAGAACAACTTGTTTATATTTAATGATATAACATTCATTCAACAGGATGGTGTGGCCATGGGGACCCTGTGTGCCAACAGTTATGCCAGCATGTTTTTGGCACACTGGGAGGAGACCAGTCTCTTTTTAGTTGAAGATTTTAAGAGACATGTTGTCTTTTATCGACGTTTTGTCGATGATCTCTTTATTCTATGGAATGGGAATGGCCATCTGTTGAACATGCTCCTTTATAAGATGAACAACTTAACCGAGTATTTAAAATTCACTATGGACTGGTCTAGTTCCAGAATAGACTATCTAGAATTATATATAGAGAAGCTACCGAATAGTCTGATTAATACAGGAGCATATCGGAAGCCATGTTATCGTAATTCTCTATTGCTGAGATCTAGTATGCACCCAACATATGTGTTCAAAAACATCATTAAGGGCCAAGGTATGAGGGCTTCAAGATTGAATCCCTCAGATGATGTTTTTTCTGAAGAATTGAATCATTTGAAAGAGAAAACTTTAAGTAGCGGTTATAGGGAACATGAAATATGTGAGCATCTGATGGATGTTCCCACTTTACGTAATGACATAGCAGCACCCTATTTTGGTCCTATTATACTTAATAGACAAAGGAACACTTTAGCTACACACTCTGTGGTCAAAGTTCCAGCATTTTATACTTCTGATAATAGAGAAATTAGGGATATAATTTGTAAGAATTGGTCCATCTTGCAAGTAGATGAGGATATTAAAAGGATAGTTGGTGAACAACCACTGGTCCTATATAGAAATAAGAAACATTTGAAGAGACTGCTATGCTATCCACATAACAAAAAGGATTATTCAAATGATGGATGTATTAGACCATGTGGGAACTGTAACTTTTGCACATATATAGATGCCTCTAGATACTTCCTTCACCCTGATTTACACAAGGAGTTCATATTATCAGCAATAGCCAATTGTAGAACATCTAATCTTGTATATCTAGCCGTATGCCAGACCTGTTATTCATTTTATGTTGGCAAAACAAATAGGTTATTCAAGAATCAAATACGTGAACATATTTATCACATTAGAAAAAACCTAGAGCACAATGCTTTAGCCAAACATACTATGCGCTGTGGTGATACACACTGCTTTACATTTAGAGCTTTAGAAGTTATTCCCCCCTAATATTCGTGAGGGAGACATTAGGAATCACACGGAGTATAGGGAGAACAACTGGATTATTATATTGAGAGCGGATAGAGGCAAGGGTCTAAATGAAAGGGCATCCATCAAGCCCTTATTGAAAAAATGTAGGAAAATGTAGGAAAAATGTAGGGAAATCAAATAGTATGTAGTTCATAGATCATTCACTTGCCTATGAGTATAATTTGAGCCCCTAGATTAGAACTATATGTAGGCATTAAAGTCTCTAGGATCATGTTTTATTATTTTTTGAGACTTTATTAAGTTTATTTATGCATGATATAAAATGTATTTTTAGAGCATATTGATGAACTGTTATTTTTATATTATATGAAAAGTATGGGTTTTAGAGCATATATCCTCATATATTTTAAAGTATATATGCAATTTATTGAGGTTTTATGTAAACAGTTTTTAGTATTTGCTCTATAGGTTTAGATGTTGTTGCATAAATGAATTTGAGTTTTTATCTTGTATTTGAATAACATAATGTACCTATAAATGTATCAATTGGTCTAGTTATCTGATTGGTCTGAGATTTTTAAATAAGTATATAAACTGTTGAGTTTTAGCATGGATGTTATATTGATCTGAAGAAGCTCCTAAGCGAAAGTGCTTATCACCCACAAATAAATATTTATCCTTGTTTTAATCTGAGAAGACTACCTGTTTCGCTCCGTTTCTTTTATATTTGTTATGTTTAATTATAATAAAACTGTTTTGAAAAAAAAATGACCTCAAGTCTTCTTTTTGGTGGTGTTGTTGCTGTGTCGTTGATAGCAGCAGAATGCCATTGCAGGAACCTACATGCACTACCTGCTATTTCTCTCATGCATGTTTTTGCAAGGCTTTTACAAAGGTGGGTGAGTCTGTGACTTTGCCTTACTATTTTGAATATTGGCTACATTGTTGTGCTACACTTACATAATTTTCTTCCTTTGTTTTTGTATCTCTCTGAAGTGCAGCAATCTGCCTGCTCTATCAATATCTCATTTCTTAGTTATTCATACCTAGTTTGTGTACCCATTTATTGTCTTTATGCAGTGCATGTTTTCCATCATATTGAAACACATCTTTGTGACTCACAGCCTATGGTTTTGAAGAAAATTGTACTGGATTTTTAAATAAAGACATGCATTTATTTTTAATAGAAGACCGATACACTTGTTTTGCTTATTTTCATTTAATCATCGTATTTGTGATTAATTTGGTAATGTGGGAAGTTTGTATTCCTTCATGCCATTCCTGCACATTCCTAACTCAACTGGAAATGTGTTTTCAGTTTACAATCTACTCATTCGTTTTCCAGCAAACATATAAGTTCCACACAATCTAGTTACAGCTCTGTAATCCAAATACTGCTGTTCTTTCTTGTAATTAAGTAAATGCTTTATATTAGAAGATGATATTTTCTGCACCTTGCGTTGGGCTCATCTGAAACAATAACTTGTAAACTGAAAAATGTTAGCATTTACATCATAGACTCAGATGCTCAGCCTTGTTCATGAACATGCCTTTGATTACAGTCAGATGAGGTTGGGGTTCATTGTTTTGAAATGTACTAAGGAACAAAGAGTTAAAATGACTAATAATATCTGATCTCACATCTGGATTTAAAGTCAGCATTAATGAAGGTCCAAACAAATAATACATGCAAGCAGTATCCTAATTCAATAATCTAAAAGATTCATATGTTCAGAGTAGCATATTTATACGTTTACTGGCAGGTATCATATTAATCACCTAATGATTTTCAAAATCTTTCAACCGTGTGGTTATAGCAAAATTAACATGACATGTTCAGTGTTCACTGTTACCTTTTCTTAATGAAATACTCTCATACGACAATTCAGAGTGCTGTAAACACCATTTATATGAATTTGTATTGCAATGGATAATCTTTGTATACTTACATAATTTGAAGCAAGGTCAGGGTGCAGATAATCAATACCTGGAGAAAAACAGAGACAGGGGGCAGAATTTCAGATTTTATCCTAAAAAGAAAAGAAACAGGCAAACACTTCTAAGGCCCATTCCAAATTATATATACATTGTTATACCTGTTAAATGAGATCACAATAATTTGGTTTAAAAAGTCAAATAAGCAGTTACGTGCAACATTTACCGTTAACTTGTTTTCTCTAAATATCACTGCTCAGATTTCTCAAAAGGAGTATTTGCATACACAGTATAAGTCATGGGAACATAGTAAAAATGGATACAGTAGACATTTAAATATGCTAACATTTTGAATCAATGTATTTTAGATGAACATTAGGAATCAGAGAAGTATGAATAATGAACATTTTGAGATTGCAACTGAAATCTGGAATTCACACAAAGGTAAGTTTTTCTTTGAAAATACAATAATCTCATGTCATAATAGCTAATCAGTTTTAATGTGTTTACCAGATTTATTCACTGAAGTATGAGGAAAAAAAAAACTCTTGTTCATTTAATTGCAATGTAAGTGCTTCATGATTTCATGAATTATTTTATGTTATTTATCTTTACAGTCCAAGTGAAATCATTGCCCTTCAGAATTCTACTAAATCCATTTATGTGTGCAGGAACTCATTTAAAATTAAAGCCATAATTGCTCACAAAAAGCTTTCCTCTGTGTTGTGCTTTTCTACTCTGATGATTATGAATTTGCAGTGGTCACACTGACCTTTAAATACCAATAATTTTAAACCAGCTGTATATTAGGACAACCATGAAATGTCCTACTGAGAATTACTTATTGGAACACAGTCACATGGAATCATTAGCAGACTATGACCACAAGTTTCATTTTAACTGAACTTGTTTTTGTAAACTTGACAAACTTTCATGTCTGACAGTTTCTTTGTTAATTCTTTTAAGTGTTATTATGCATTATAATGTACTATTTGTTTCTATGTATTAAACAACTGATTATCACTGTAGAGAGTTATTGAATGAGAAATTCTGTACGTAGAGTAATACTTTGTAATCCATTATAAACTTATATAGCCAATTAATTCCACTTACCTCTTTAAAATGTTATTGCCCCTTAATTATCTTTTTAAACATTTTTGTGTATACCAAATGCAAGTTTAATTATGAATTCAGTAAAAATGAATTAGAATTTAAAAATATGCATGCTGGTTGAAGACATTCGGTATGCCCATGATAAATCAAGTAATACCCACAGAAAAAGGCCAGCTGGAAAATAAAGCAAAAGAAATATAATCCCTGAAGATGTAGTTACTAAAAAATATAGGATAGAGCAGATATATTTTCTAAATTGCTAAGCAAACAAATGAAACTTATCAAGAAATACATTCAGACAAAAATATCCACGCTCTCACATGAGTACAAGTCGCCATGAAATCAAAACACTATTTACTGTATAAATATTTTAAAAAAGTATTTTAACTGGTCCAACAATTGATAGGAGTCTTTAAATAATAAAAAAAAAAAAAACATTTGGAAGCGTGCATACTCCTGATTTCCCTTATATGTATATTTAATCTAATCCACTGAAAAAGCATTGGCACATACATGACTTGTGCAGGGCAGTGGTTTAATAAGTCATCACCAATTATTCAAGACAAGAAAAAAGACAGCAGCCAACAAGGTCCAAGTGCAATACCACTATGAAATGTTATTTTTTGTAAATAACGATATTGTATAGCAGCAACAACCCATGTGCAGGTGTAAGTAATGCTATGTTTATCCATGACTGGCTTTTCTAGTTTGATACTCAGCTTTTATTCTCATGACCAGACCATGCCAGCTATGGGTAAACCAAGCATTACCCACATGTAGTTTTGGATTATTGGTTAAACAGTGCACAGTAACTCACAGGATTTGTAACAATTATTTACTTCCATTTTAATCTAACTTTGACCTAATTACCAAACTCTTGAAGCAATTTGTGTAACTAGGACAATTGTTCTTTTCTATGCATTTTGTTCAGTGCAAGGCTAAATTTAGAGCCTGGGACATGGTTGAAAAATTTCAGTTGATCAGCCCTGCCTATACGAAATTTAAACAAGCTAACAGGCAAATGAAGACATGAATAAAATATGTAGACATATGGTTACTTGTTTGCTTAACATTGTTTGACTGGCTTAGTGCTCTGGTTTAATGACCATTTTCAGCCATGATGCAGACCACTGGTAAATATATACAGAGTAACAAGCTTTTAGGTCCTCAAGAGATGCAAGATTCTTTAAATGTGCAGTTTGCAATGAGGCTTAAATGCCACAAAAAAAAGGGTATAGCACAAATTATGCTGCACAAATTAGGATTTCAGGTTAGATAAGATTAGGAAGCCCAACATAATGGTCACATTTAGGCATGTACAGTAATGATGACAGCTAGTATCCTGAGGGTGTCAAAATACTTATACCGCACAATTAAACGCCACTTAAAGCAGATTCAGTCTCAAACACCATTCACACAAGCCACAGATGTACAGACTGGCACTCACATGCTTTGCCATCCAGTTGTGTTGTTATATTTTTTTTTGCATCAGAGCTAAATATATACTGTATTTGCTATGACTAGACTTTGTACTTTTATTTGTGACTTCAGGGCTGTCAGTCTATTTCTATCATACTATACAGCAGATTGATTAAGACCCAGTTGTATACCTTCTTTGACTGTTATTTCTGACTATTGCATATCTTCTGTCATACAACCTATCCATCTATTGGCTGGATATCCTCATCTTGATTTGTCTTCTTCCTGTTTCTCTGAAATCTTTACCAAATTGCCTACTGCTTCCCTGCACTTGCATCCAAACCACAGTTGATGGTTTTCCCTGAACATCTCTGCAGTTGGCACTACTTTGGCTTCTTCTCTAAGAACTTAATTTCTTCATCTGTCTTGCAACATGCATCCCACTACACAACTCGGACACTTCATCTTCACCACCAAAAGATTTCTCAGCTGCTATGTTTTCACTGCCAAGGCTCCAGTGCCATAACAATGCTTACACCACTATTTTGTAGCACTTGCTCTTTAGATTCTTTAACAGTCTTCTGTCACATACTACCCTAGATGCATTGTGCCAAATGGCTACTCATTAGATACAGTGTGCCAAATGGCTACCGCACCTCTGATTTCACCTGTGACTTCCTCATTCAGATTTTCTTCCTCCTCAGTCACACCATCCTGAGACTTGAATCCATTAACCTGTTCCACTACATTCCATTCTATTTCAATGTCCATCTTCTTCTGATTTTCCACATTTGCTGCCATTACAACTCTCTTACCTCTACAAGGTGTATTCCCATTGGCCTTCATTTTTGTATTCACTCTACTTGTCATTGCTGAAGTCCCTGTTCAAATTTTGCTTCTGTAGTGACATCATCTGCATTCTGCTGCTTTGTTAATCTATCCCTTCTAACCTATTGGCTAATGTAGTTCATCACCAATATGAATAGGAATGGGCTTAGAGCTGACCCCTGAGGCACACCTAGGGATACTAAGAATTCCTCTGTGAGTCTGAGTACTGCACTCATGCTTGAGTAAATGGGTCCTTGTACACACCTTGCACTAATTCTACCAACATTTCCAGGACTTCATCACAGGACTATGCACCTCACTTTCTTGGAAACTTGTCATATGCTTTCTCAAACTCTAGGATTACCAATTTGGACTCTTCTAATTTCCAACGTCTTCTCCAGGACACTGTGGCATAACAGTTAAGGCCTTACCCTCACAGGCACAAGATCAACGGTTTGGTTCTGACCTACAGTCACTTTGTATACAGAGTCTGCATGTTCTGCTTGTGTCTGTGGGACCGTCTCACCTCACAAAAAAGAATAATGGGTGTTTCCTCTTCAAGGATAAATGGTACTGGGGTTCAAAGTTAACTTTCCTAGTTGAACTTGAAAGACATGCTGATAAAGTACATCCATAAATGAATGGAACCATGAGCAGGAGCGCTGACTTTACATGATGCCTGTTAAGGAAAGAGTTGTGTAGACTAACTGCTTCAGACATTAACTGTGGCCTGCAGTATCTTCTAGATAAGAGGACAGGAAACACAGACTGCAGAGAAGTTCAGGGCTAGCCATACAGTGGTGTAATAACTGGATCTAGTACACTTGGTCATGACAAATAATGCTGTTTTGTAGTCTCGTGGGGGAGAGTTGGGGACATGTTGTGAGGCTTTAGGCAGGTGTCCGTTGGTGAGCATCCATACTTGCAGTTCTGAGATATTGTTAAAAATGCTCCTGCTGTTTAGATGCATGACCTTCTGTGGTGATAGATTTCATTCAGTGCTTATAGCAAGGATTACAACTTGCTCAGTTACGCAGCACAGCTGATTTAATAGTCATGTGCTGTTTAGAATGTATGTATACTGTGTTAAAGCTATTTGTCCTTCTTTTGTTAAATAAAAAAGTTAAGGCATAGATACTATTTTTATTAACATGTATATTTCTCTCTTGTAGAATAGTAATATATCATTGTGACAGTTTACAGGTTTTAGCTAACAATTTTCTACAACCTTGCAGGATATATTATCTATAGTTTTGATAGTTATTACAGTGGCCGTTGCAATAAATAATGTATAAAGCAGGGTTTGAAGAGGCTTTGTTCTGGTTTCCTTAGTGATTTAGGCTGAAGCTGATGCTTTTATAGTGATTCACTTAATAAGATTGCTAGTATTGGTTTGGATATTTAGGCAGCTGGGATCATTCCAGAAGGACTTGTGTGTATCTTCCAGTATCTGCGTTTGTCTTATTTGAATGTGTAGCACTTCTCATGTATTGTTTCCTTATCAGCAGCGAGTCAATTGAGCATATAATTAATATAAGGAAATTGTGTATAAACTTTAACATTGTAAAAGTCCATGAAAGAAGATGGCGCACACTGTGAGAAGGTGACCTGAGCAACCTTTTATGTACATAACAGCAAACATTTAAGATTAAGGTTAAGTCGGTGTTACACTGTGGATTAAGGCATCCTGAATAAGCATAATTATAAACATATATATATATATATATATATATATATATATATATATATAGGTGTAGGTGTACCACATATAATCTAAAATACCAAATGTAAATTGCAATAATATTGCTCGGAAAAGTTTAAGAACAGTATAACCATCACAATTCTATGCATGTATGGAGAAACAGCCTCATGTAGAAATAGCCCCAGCATATGCAAAATTTAACTTTGCAAAAAAACAAACAAAACCATCACTCCCTACATGCACACACCCACACGCACACAAACGCATACTGTTAATGATATACACTAACTATAATATCACACAAACACAGGGCAAGGGCAGATTTCCCAACCCTTGACTTTATACAGTTTTGTACACCTGTCAATCAACTACCTAGTCAGTCATATGCAGCTGACTAGACAGCTCTCGATCTTATACTTACTCAAGATATATTCACTAGCATCCATAGATATAGACATAGTTATAGATATAAACACACATATATAGATATAGAGGGTCTGAGTTAGAACATCAAAATTTCACAATTTCGAATATTCTAATATCGACCCCTATTCAGCGAACGCTGATGACATTGAACATGCAGAACAGTGAATTTTTTCCTGGGGAAAAAATTTGCTGTTCCGAAACACATACACACCAAACAAACATCAATCCACACACATACACCTAAAATCTTACAGCTAACCCTACACTAAACTGTACAAACACCACTAACTATCCACTTACCTTAACCCACTCCCTAACCCTAAGGTCCGTCACTATCGCACACTCACCTCACCCGTGCCCTAACCCTAACTCACCTAACCCGCCCTAACTCTCACGTCCACACAATCACACACATACCTGACCTGTGCCCTAACCCTAACTCACCTAACCCATGCCCAATCACACACTTACCTGAACCCGACCCGTAACTTTCCACCACAGCGCTGAAAATAGAGAAACGGCAGAAACGGACAACCAAATTCTTTCCCTAGGAAAAAAATTTGGTTTTCCGTCGTTTCGCTATTTTCAGCATTCGCTGAATAGGGGTCGATATTAGAACATTCAAAATTGTGAAATTTTGATTGTTCTAATATAGACCCAGATATAGATATAGATATAGATATAGACATAGATATAGACATAGATATACTATAAACATAGATATAGACATAGACATAGATATACGTATAGCTATAGATATAGATTAGATATAGATATAGATATATACATAGATATACATATAGATATAGATATAGATATAGATATAGATATAGACATAGATATAGACACACATATATTTATATATATATATATATAGATAGATATGGATATACTGTAGCCATAGATATTGATATAGACATAGATATAGATATAGACATAGACATAGATATACATATAGATACAAATAGATATATATAAGTTTTAGTTGGTATTCATTTGGAAGCATTAAAGAACACCATTTCAAGTCCCAGTCAACAGGTCAGCAGTTGTTCTTTACCCTGTTTGGGTAGTCAGTACGTGACACACTATGCTTCATTGTCAATTAAAGTTATGAATATGCACTGTATTATTATTTCGACAAATAACTTGAAACAGAAGGAATTTATATACTACTTCATGGGATCACATAAAAGAGTCCATAATGCTGGAAAACTCTACAGCAATTGCTACTGTCTATCCCCTGCTACCTTCTAAATATTTATGCTTTGTTTATCAATAAAATATGTATAAGTACTTTATTTATATCAGTATCTTAGCTGGCATCCACAAGGAAGCATGATGGAACAGAATTATATAGGCCCCAACAGCAGAAAAGTACAGGAATGCCTCAGATGTGCAGTACTGGAAATACTGTGCTTTTTCATTTAAAATTATGAATATGGTCAATATTAATACTTGCATAACTAGTTTGTCCTGCAAGAAGTTTCTGTGGTACTTCATGGTATCAAATGAAAATATACATAATACCTGGAAACAAGTTGCTGCTACTTTGTGTGTAACCACTGCCATTTTGCAGAGATTTATATTTGTTTAGCAATAATTATCAAAAGTATGCATACCTGCATATTTTATTTAAATAGCTAGGAAGTATCCACATAATAGCATTGTGGAACAATTCATTGGACAAGTTAGTCTACCAGTCAGTAATGCCTAATAATCTAAATGGGATGGTCAGTAAGTTTGAAAGTGTGATTATTTTGCCATTTTGAATATGTGCTATGTTAATATTTCTGTTAGTAACTTGGCCTAAGTGGGGCTTATGTGGTATGTCGTGGTGTCAAATGAAACCTAATAAAATCAGGGAAACTGTTTCTCTGTTACTGTGTGTCTGATTACCACTACATTGTAAATATTTTAATTTGTTTAGCAAAGATATGATCTTTATGTATATTTGCATAGTTTATATAAATGTCTTAGTGTCCTCATAGTAGTACTGTGGAACAGCATGTCATAGGACAGCCCAACACACAAGTCATTTACATATAAATAAAGAACTATATTGACATATTTTCCATTGCAAACATTATGCATCACATAAGATCTTCCGTAAAGTCACTCCCAATCAGACATTATATAGCTCATATTAATTATTGCCTTCCCTTAAACCTCATTCCTCCTCCTAAACATTATTTTGCATGTACTGTTCCCACGATTCCTATTTTTTTCTATGTATTTTACTACTACCCTTTCATAAAAATCCCACTTCCAGTTCTTTTATTTCTGTTACTATATTCAGTACTTCTAATGTGGTTGGTTTAGACTTTGATTTACATTTTTCAGTATTTTTTGGCAGCCACCAGCATTAACTTAAGCAAAGCCTTAATATTTCTAGGCAATTCACATCCTGCAGCAAAGTTCAAAAAGTCATTTCTTTAGTTGCACCAATTTGTTCACCCAGTATTTCTGACAATGTAGTCTGCTGAGAATTTCTAAAGTATGCTAACCCATTGCATCTCCAAAATATGTTCCCAATTATATGTTTCGTTCCCGTCACACCTCCATTTGTAATCTACCTAAGGAAAAATCCTTTGGAGTCTGCTTAGGGTATAAAAAAACTTATGCAACCAGTTCCAAACAAAAATCCCAAAAGCCTTAAATCTTCCAGATTGCGTTGCATATTTGGGAACCATAAATATATCCTCCCATTATTTTTTTTTTGTGAAGAGCTTATCCAATCTCTCCTCCCAATTCTTTATAACCTCCTACAAATGATTCCTATACTTATCATGTAATGTTCTGTATGCCCTACTAACTATCCCTTTTTAACAGCAGCTACTATTCCAGATTCAACTAAAAATTCTACCAGTACTGGTCTTTCACTTTGTATTCCCCTATTCCTTTCCATCTCTCTATACCCTATCAATCCTTGACAGGATAGGCAGAGTCTAGCATGCAGTCCAAATGTATTCTTGGCATCTTTCCATTTTGTTACCTTTCTCACTCTAATTATTTGCTTCCAGTATCTTAGTTCCTCTGCCAGTTTTCTCCGATAAATTCCAGCCCTCTGTTGCCTAGTCTCTGCCCATAATTGCAGTCACCCCTATTGGCAGAATTTCCTTTCTCCATTCCTGCATTTTCTTTGTTCTTAGAATGCTTACTGTGTCTTTATGATTATAATACTCTTTATGGTTATTGTTATTCTCCTTAAGAATCTGCATCCAAAATCCCAGTCTCTCCTTATTTCTTGAGCTTCCCCCATTTCATTATCATCCCTTTCCACTTTGAACTACAGCTTTCTGCTTGTGCTATGTATATGGGGCCTTAACTATGTAGATCTAAAATACTCATTCAAAAAAATCCTTCAACTCCTTATGCATTGTTATCCACAAGTTCTCCTCTGGTTAATAAAGACTGACAAAAATATGCCTGACCTGTCTATAAAACGTAAGGGACTAAAACATTTTTACTGCTTGTATCTTGCTATCCAAGTGCAGTTTCTTTTTATACCAAATTATGAATATGTGCTAATATTTCTGTCAATAATTTGACCCATATAGAGTATGTACTGTATTTCATAGTGTTACATGAAAGCTTACTTACAGCTACAAAAGCTGCCACTGATATCTTACTGTCTGCGTGCTATCAAGCTGTAGATAATTCTACTTGTTTAGTAATAAAATGTGCATTTACGCATTAGTATCATAGTTCTGTAAATATAATCAGTATTTCATATGCCTAGTAACCATAAAGGACAGGAATGGCTCATCAGACAAATGTGTCCCTTGGTACAACCCCCCCCCTCCAGAATAGTAAGACATTTTCCAGAAATATTATTAGCATATGCCATGCCCGAATAATTATATTAATGACTTGAATCAGAAGGTGTACTCCATGGTAAGAATTGAAAGTATACACAATGCTGGAAATACTTTGCAATGATAGTTGTTGTTTAATTAGCACTGCTTTACAAATATTTACAATGATTTGTCTATCAAACACACAAATACATGTTGGCCGAAGGAGGAGAAGAGGGGGAAGGCATGCCTGAAGGCAGGTAAAGGCTAGGACTGTGATAGTGAGGGTCGAAACTTTGATTGTTGGTAGTATGACTGGTATAGCGAGAGAGCTAGCTGATATGATGGACTGAAGGAAGGTTGGTGTAGTGTGTGTACAAGAGACCAGATGGAAGGGGAGCAAGGCTAGATGTATCAGAGGCGGGTTTAAATTGTTTTATCATGGTGTGGATGGGAGGAGAAATGGCGTAGGGGTTATCCTAAAGGAACAGTATGCTAAGAGTGTTTTGGAGGTGAAAAGAGTGTCGGATAGAGTGATGTTTATGAAGCTGGAAATTGGTGGTGTAATGATGAATGTTGGTAGTGCATATGCTCCACAAGTTGGGTGTGCGATGGATGAGAAAGAAAAATTTTGGAGTGAGTTGGATGAAGTGGTGAAGACTGTACCCAAGGGTGAGAGACTGGTGATTGAAGAAGATTTCAATGGGCATGTTGGTGAAGGGAACAGAGGGGATGAGGAAGTGATGGGTAAGTATGGTGTTAAACAAAGGAATGCAGAAGGTCAGATGGTAGTGGATTTTGTGAAAAGGATGGACATGGCTGTGGTGAATACGTATTTAAACAAGAGGGAGGAGCATAGGGTGGCATACAAGAGTGGAGGAAGATGCACACAGGTGGATTATATCTTATATAGAAGGGCCAGTTTGAAGGAGACTGGAGACTGTAAAGTGGTGGCAGGGAAAAGAATAGTCAGTCAGCTTAGGATGGTGTTTGTAGGATGATGTTGGTGGTCAAGAAGAGGAGGAGGAGTGTGAGGGCAGCACCAAGGATCAAATGGTGGAAACTGAAAAAGGGTAATTGTGAGGTGGTGTTCAGGGAAGAGTTAAGACAGGCACTGGGTGGCAGTGAAGCGTTACCAAATAGCTGGGTAACTACAGCAGAACTACTAAGAGAGATGGCTAGAAAGGTGCTTGTTGTGACATCTGGAAAGAGGAAGGAGGACAAGGAGACCTGGTGATGGAATGAAGAAGTACAGGAGAGTATACAGAAAAAGAGGTTGGCGAAGAAGAAGTGGGATTGTCAAAGAGATGAAGAAAGTAGACAAGAGTATAAGGAGATGAGGTGCATGGCAAAGAGAGAGATAGCGAAGGATAAGGCGTATGAAGAGTTGTATGAAAGGTTGGACACTAAAGAGGGAGAAAAGGACCTGTACTGATTGGCTAGACAGAAGGACCGAGCTAGTAAAGATGTGCAGCAGGTAAGGGTGATAAAGGATAATGAGGGAAATGTACTCACAAGCAAGGAGAGTGTGTTGAGCAGATGGAAAGAGTACTTTGAGGAGCTGATGAATGAAGAGAATGAGAGGAAGAGAAGGTTGGATGAGGTGTGTATAGTGAATCATGAAGTGCAGTGGATTAGCAAGGAGGAAGTAAGGATAGCTATGAAGAGGATGAAGAATGGAAAGACTGCTGGTCCAGATGACATACCTGTGGAAAACATGGAGGTGTTTAGGTGAAATGGCAGTGATGCTTTTAACTAGATTGTTTAATGAAATCTTTGAAAGTGACAGGATGCCTGAGGAATGGTGAACAAGTGTTTTGGTAATGATTTTTAAGAATAAGGGTGATGTGCAGAGCTGTAGTAACTACAGAGGGATTAGATGGGATGTTTGCTCTGAGAGTGTTGATGGAAAAGTACAAATAAGGTCAGAAGGAGTTGCATTGTGTCTTTGTGGACTTAGAGGAAAGCAGATGACAGGGTGCCTAGAGAGGAGTTATGGTATTGTATGAGGAAGTCGGGAGTGTCAGAGAAGTATGTAAGAGTGGTACAGGATATGTACAAAGGTAGTGTGACATGGTGAGGTCTGCGGTGAAAGTGATGGATGCGTTTAAGGTGGAGGTGGGATTACATTAAGGATCAGCTCTGAGCCCTTTCTTATTTGCAATGGTGATGGACAGGTTGACAGAAGATCAGACAGGAGTCCCCATGGACTATGATGTTTGCAGATGACACTGTGATCTGTAGTGAGAGTAGGCAACAGGTGGTGGAGACCCTGGAGAGGTGGGGACATGCTCTAGAGAGAAGAGGAATGAAGGTCAGCAGGATTAAGACAGAATGTGTGTGTGTGAATAAGAGGGAGGATAGAGGAATGGTGAGGATGCAGGGAGTAGAGGTGGCAAAGGTGGATGAGTTTAAATACTTGGGATCAACAGTTCAGAGTAATGGCGAGTGTGGAAGTGATGTGAAGAAGAGAGTACAGGCAGGATGGAGTGGGTGGATAAGAGTGTCAGGAGTGATTTGTGACAGATGAGTTCCAGCACGAGTGAAAGGGAAGGTCTACAAGAGGGTAGTGAGACCAGTTATGTTATATGGGTTGGAGACAGTGGCATTGACAAAAAGGCAGGATTCAGAGCTTGACGTGGCAGAGTTGAAGATGTTAAGATTTGCACTGGGTGTGACAAGGATGGACAGGATTAGGAATAAGTATATTAGAGGGTCAGCCCAGGTTGGAAGGTTTGGAAACAAAGCCAGAGAGGCAAGATGACATTGGTTTGGACATGTGCTGAGGAGGGATGCTGGGTATATTGGGAAAAAGATGCTAAGGATGAAGCTGCCAGGTAAGAGGAAAAGAGGAAGGCCAAAGATAAGGTTTATGGATGTGGTGAGAGAGGACATGCAGGTGGTTGGCGTGACAGAGCAAGATGCAGAGGACAGGAAGAAATGGAAACAGTTGATCCTCTGTGGCAACCTCTAACAGGAGCAGCCGAAAGAAGAAGATACAAATATCTCAAGAATGGAGTTACAACTATAAAACTACTTTGCAGCACATCTGCATGAACAAAAGTCACACTGATAGTTTGGGTCTATCTACTATGCTTAGAGATGCATTAATAGTTGTTTGTATAATGAATAAAAGTATCATCAAAATATTTTCCTAAGACATAGGAGCTCAGTAGTCTACTGTTCTGTGAGGGTCTTAGGAAGATTATCCCTACATTCCCATGGTTGTTCTTAGCCATTATGGGCTGCATACTAATATGGGCTGAAAAAGGATATCCACGAAGGACATGAGTGTTAAACATGGGATGAATTTGAGCTGACTTATCCATTCATCCAAATTACATTTGACTAGAGTAAGATAAAAACCTTGCTTTATGTAGAGTGGAAGACAGTTCTATAGAAGTGGTATTCTCTGTGATATATACCTAGTCATCCAACTTGTTCTATTTGTGTGGCAAAATAGATTAACATCCTTTGAGTGGGTGTTTATGACACCATTGTATGTGTGAGTTGGACTTGTAGAATCTGTATATGTGAGAGAGAGTTCACCTGTCAGAAGTCTATATGATACTAAGAAGAGGGGCAAAGGTTTGAGGTAATAGGCATAGTTTTTATGATTTAGACCCTTGATTTCATTTTAGTAAGAAACCATTGTGGTTGTTCTTTTTGTGACAAGTGTTTGGACAGATACATTATAAAAGGGACATATACTCAAACATCAGCCTAATGAGGGCTAAGTACAGTGAAATAATTACATCCTTGGATATAAACACAATACCTTTAGTTATAATCTGTGCGATGAAAAAGGACTTCCTTACTGCAGTGAATATGTGGTGAAAAAGGGACAGTTCATTGTCAACACAGCTTCCCAGATCCTTAACTATGGTACACATTTTCATGGTCTGTTGTCAAATATTTACAAGGGCAGTAGGACTTCCCAAGCATTTCCTGGCATTTAGTTTGAGTCCATGGCTTTGACACCAGCTATGTGTTTGACATAAGTCCTTTTGTGTGATCTTGATGTCTTGTGGACAGTTTATGATGGCACCAAGTTTGCAGTTATCTACAGGCTTGGTCATCCACAAACCCTTAACATTAACTTGAGTTATGAGAAGTAAATGCCAAAGAACAAAGGCCTAAGGAGTGAACACTGGGGTTGACTGCCAGTGATAAGTCTTTTGGAGGAGATCTATCCCCGCTATAACTTTCTGCATTCTATTTGTGAGCCCATTTGGTATGCAATGAGTTACACAGGGATTGACATTCAGCTGGAAGAGTTTATCTGCAACACCTAATTATGCGGTGGTGCTGAACACCTTTACAAGATCTGAATGTATGGTGAACACTGATTTGGCCTCATCCATTGTTTCAGTAACTTTTTCAAAGACAATTATTGAGTTAAGTCAGCAGGACCTGCCATTGATGAATGTGAATTGAAGTGGGTCAAGAATCTGTAGATCACCTATATCCTTATTTATTAATTCCATACTGATCCTTTCCATAGTCTTAGAAATGAGACTGGTCAAGCATATGGGTGTGTCATTACCAGAACCTACTGAAGTTCCAGTTTTGTGCGACAGAATGACTGTTGTTATTCTCCATTCATCCAGCATGAAGCCTGTTTAGAGGTTGATATTGAATAGCTTATGTTGGAACTAGGCAAAGTTGCATTTCAAACTGACCAGTGACTAGCCTGGTATATCTGGTCCCACACATAGTGTTCTTCACCCTAGATAGGACATTGAGAATGTATTCTTGGGATATTTGAGGGGGTGTAGGTGTGGCTATGTGGTCTGTAAATATTGGAGGGGAGAGTGGGTAAAGTTTGAGCTAAATCTGTCTGCTGTGGATTGTCTATGTCCTCTGGAGCTGAGTATGTGAAATCATTTACTATTATCTCTGAACAGGGCTGGGCATTGTTTCTGAGATTTCTAACATAATTAAAGAATGTTTTGTGGTTATCTTTCACATGGATGGCTATTTTTACCTCATATATGGCTTTGGTTAATTTGCTTAATATCCAGAGTTCATTATTTAATTTAGCAAGAGCATTTTTAGTGTCTTGAGAGTTAGATTTATTTTTGCATGCAATCATTTTTTTCTTTTATTATAGAGTTTGTTTATATTTTGGCTCCACCATAAGAGTTTATTTTTAATCTGACAATGCATTCATTTGTGAGGAGTAAAATACATCTATGCAGCTATTTACATGTGCATAGAATTTGGCAGAGAAGCAATCCACATAAGCAGTGCATTCATAAATATAGAAAGGGATTTTCCATTTAGCCAGGTCATCACTCAGTTTTAGTATATTATTCATATAATGCTTCATTACATTCATGCCTTCACATAATGCTTACATACAGAGGTACTGGGAGTTGCCTCATGCCTCAGTTTAATTGTGAATGTAATGTACTTGTGATCTGATTTGACCAGGGATAAAGTTACAACTGGTGGGGAGCAAAACTGCCCATAATTAGTATGGACCAATTCGGGAATTTTATTGCCCATGGATGGATTGCTGACTAACTGTATTTATAATAACAGATATTCTTACATAAAACCTGACAATCTATACTAACTGTTGATATTGCACTGCATACACCTCCTTGCATTAAACAATATATATTCAGATACAACACTGTAACTCTTATTTTTAAAGGAAACTGTTAATGATTTAACTGATGTCAAGAATGTCTGAATAATGGAACTGTTACTCGTGAATGAAACAGACTGCAAATGATGAAACAATGAAAATGATGTTGTTTCTGGTGGTAAACTATCTTGAGGGGAAGTAACTGCATTTCATTAAAGCACCTGAATGGCAATACCCTAATCTCACCTGTTCTCCTGCTACTGTAGCATCATTTCAAGCCAAAGTCACTGCAATACTGCCTGCTACTATTAAATTAGGTGTATGTTAACAGCAATCTAGCAGCTTGTGCTACTGTCTTTAAAATTATCAGAATTTTTCTTACCTCCTGTCTTGCTGCAGTTTTACAGATTGCTTTCCTGGTACTAACTCCACATTGGGCTAACCTGCTCCCTTCCCCCAATTACCACCCCCCCAATACACCTACACTTATACCTCACTTACTCCACCTCCTCTATTCATCTTCCTATCCAGTACCTGACTGCACTATCAATCACAAACTGTTCTCTTTATACCATCTCCACCCACTTCTGTTCTAAATTCCTTCTCAAATCTCACTCTGCTCCCTCCCCATCAAAGCCTACCTGTTCTCCACAGTATTGTGACTGCTCATTACCTCACCTTACTACAAGACTTTAACAACTAGCCATGCTGTTTTTCTCCTGTATCACCTTATTCATCCTCCTACTCTCATTCCTAACATCCTCACCAGTAGTAATAATAAATAAACATACCCCAACCATACTTCACCCTCACCTATCAACCACCTTCCTGCTAGCTACTCAAAAATCTCTTCAAACTTATGTCCCATAACTCCATTCCACTGCTGTAACCCCAACATTCTAAAAAACCTCAGTACTAATGTCAAGGCAATGTTCTACCCATCTCTGCTTAAAATACCATAATAAACAAACCATCTTTCATTACCATATATCAATGTGGTAACATCCACCCCAACCCAGGTCCCAATCAAACACCAAACCATAAAATATACCCGAAAGGTTTAAAAATAGACACTCTAAACATTTAAAGCATATGCAACAAAATCACAGATTTTCATTCCTGGATGACTCAACACAACCCAGATATCCTATTCACAACAGAGACATGGCTAAAGCCTGAAATAAAAGATGCTGAAATACTATCTCCTGCTTATAATATTATTAGGCTCAATGGAACACATAAAAAGCAGGTGGAATAGCTGCAATCTTCCCAAGTATGCTCACAGTAACTCCCTACACAGGCACAATCCCAAATTTCTGGAAAGTAGAAATCCTATTCTCATTCCTTAAATATAAGCGACCCAACAGCATATGCATTGCTGTGCAGTATATCCCTAAGAAACTCATAAGAACTCAAATACGAACTGGAACACAACTGTAGGACACAAAACATAGTATTGCAACATAATATCATATTTTGTTAGTAATGGATATAGTTGATGGATAAATGAAAAAAAAAGATGAATTAATCTTGTACTTATAAAAGGCATATAGAAATGTATTAAAAACTTATATTATGCATTTATATTTGTTTTGAAAACCCAGTTGTTATTAAACACAAAAAGTAAAGTGACTATTTATAAAAGGACACAAAGAGCCATTAAATGTAGAAATGGAAGTGCAAAAATTTTAAAGAGAGTGTACTACTTCAAAAGCATAACATTTTATAAATTTGTTTGATGTTTATTGAAGCATAATTGGCGTTATGCATTTATACTTGTCAACGGTCAGTTGCTATCAAACATAGAAATGGAAGTGCAATTTGTTTTAGCAAAAAGTGTAATACTTTAAAAGCATAATATTCCATCAGCTTGTTTGATGTTTTTTGAATATGTTTAAAGAAAGTGCAATATTTCAAAAGCATAGTATTTCATATTTTTGTTTGATGTTTATTGAAGTACAATTGGTATTATGCATTTATATTTGTTGTCAACATCCAGTTGCTATCAAATGTAGAAATGGAAGTACAAAATATTTTTTAAAAAAAGTGCAATACCTCAAAAGCGTAACATTTCATAAGCCTGTTTGATGTTCATTGAAGCACAATTCACTTTAAATATTGGCATAGTAGCATCATAATTATTCAGTTGTTTAATTGTTAAAGAGACTAACTGATTTATTGATTTATTGGAAAAGAGAGGTGTATATATATATATATATATATATATATATATATATATATTTCTAGGGACACTATTGTGATGTTAAAATGTTCCAATAGAAGGCAAGAAGCCGAGGTACCTGAACGTGTTAATAAAGAAATATTTGTTTCCTACAGTGGTGTTCCAGTTCGTATTCGAGTCCGTATGTGTTTCTTGAAGACATAATTTTATTTTGATGTGTGTGGATATAATTTTTTTTGGGACATGGAGACCACTGAATCTCTAGCGACTATAGCCAGTACTTTATTTGCAGACCTGGTTGCTGATCGTGAACGCAGATTTGCTTTAATGACTCCCTGGGTTTCTCCATCTGAGAGTGGTGAGATGGATACATTTAGTTTATTGGAAAGACTGATGATCAGGGAGGTAACAGTTTTTTATGATGTCAAATTGCTCGAGAAATATATATCATTGAATATTACCCCAAGGGGCCTCGTGTTGATTGGTTGTGGCCGGTGAGTTCACTGATGATGAGAGTGCTCTCCTGGCTGAGTGGAGGCAGGCCTCACTTCAATGTACTCTTGCTTGGTTCCGGGTCCAGATTAGAAGGAATGCACGGAATTTGGAGAAATTGCAGGAGGAAATCACCATGTTACAGAACAAATTGTTAAATGAACCCCCCCCCCCCACCCACAAAGGTACAAGCAATTTTTTGAAGAGATTAATTCAAATGTACATAAAGCTGAAAATAATATCATAGAGCATAAAAAGAAAAAACTTAACAAGGACATAAAAGACTGAAAATTATTTAATCTACACTCGTTGATGTAGGGGGCGTGATAACTACAGAAAGAGTAAACGAACTGTGTCTGAAGTCCATGACTCGTCTGTTTCTTCAGGCAGGAAAAGTGTTTCATTCGAAGAAGATAAGTCAGTGGACTCCCTGCATTCAAAAAACATGATGGAAGGGCAAGGACAGGTTCAACAGCAAGTCAAACCAAAGCGGGCAAGAGGAAAGAACAACGGAGGAAACAGAAGAAGTAAGACTGTTTAATTTAAATCAAGATGTGTGCAACAGACTTTCTAACTGTTCTTTTGCTTCTCACATTAGAGTTAACAATGAAAATAATTTGAATGTTGTCCAAGAGGATGCTTGTTTAACTTTTGTAACATCTGCAGAAGTTCATGACATTCAAGCTGAAAACAGTGCACTGAAAATTGTTAATTTAACTGATGTGAACATCTCTGATGCTGCTGAAAGAGTTTTACTTAGAGGGGCAAAGTTTGTACCTATAAGAATTCCATCTCTTGCAGACATGATTATAGATATCAAGAAATTTTGCCGTAAACTACATCTTATATTAGGCAGGATATGTTTTTTACTAATGAAGAGAATGTTAATGAATCTTCAGAAGAAGATGGTTTGCTGAATTTAAGCATTTATGAAAATGAAACCTTTCAAACATGTGTGGGTTTTGATGATGGGAATCAGGATGATCATGTTGAATCTAATGTTTCATCTGAACCATTTTTTACAGGATAAGGGTTTTTGGAAATGCCTAAACTGACTTCTGATAGTAATTTTATGCCCCCTAGAACCAGTCAAGCTATTAATGTGTTCGAAAGCTTAGTATGCAAAAAAGTTGAAAATTGTTATGGTAATTTCATAAAGACATTTTGTTGTTATAATTTAAAAAAGGAAGAATGGCTTGCGTTGCAGGAGTTAAGGTTAAATTTAAATGGGATAGTATACAAAATTGCTGACAAAGGGGGTAACTGGGTGTTGAGTACAATGCAATATAATGAAATGGTTTCCAATATATCTGAAGAAGGATATTATGTTAATTTACAATATAATCCTTTACAAAGATTTTCAACAGAGTTAGATGATATATTGGAATGTGGGGAAAGATTTGTTTTTTTTGAAAAATAAAGATGTTAAAAAATTGATTATCAACACACCCAACCATCCCTTTATGCACGCTATCCCTAAGATACACAAATATTTGCTTAAACCTCCAGGCCAACCCTTTATTTCAGGAATAGGATCTTTCCTGGAGAATGTGAATTTTTTTTGGATTTTCATTTCAAGAAATATTTAGTTGCTATACCTTCTCATGTTAAAAATACTCAGCAAATTTGTCACATATTGCCCTATTTAGAATGGAAAGAAAATTATTTTTGGGGAACAGTGGATGTTACTGCTTTGCATTCTAACATTGATAGAAGATGGGGCATGGAGGCAGTGGCCAGGAAATAGGGGGAGGGGCCATGTTCTGCATTTTTTGACCCTCCTTGAATTTTGCTTAACCCATAACTATTTTATATGGTAGAATGAGTTTTTCTTACAAAGAAGGGGAGCGGCGATGGGGGCGGCTTTCGCCCATCGTATGCTATCATTTACATGGAGGATTTTAAAAGTCAGTTTATGATGTTACAAGACTACTATGTAAGAAATGTAGTTTATTATAAGAGATATATAGATGATTTGATCAGTCTGAATTTGTGTTATTTATCGAAACATTGAATAATAACCCACATGGATTGAAATTCACTTGGGGTACTAACAGACACAGCAACACAGATAATGATAAGAGGATACAGCACAAGCCATATAGAAAACCCACAGCTGTCAACAATTTCCTATACGTGACCAGTATGCACCCCCCATCTTCTTGAGTCACTACCATATGGAGAATTCAAAAGAATCTTCATGAATACCTCTGAAGTTAGTTTAAAGGAAACATGTTTGAATGAGGTATATATTAGATTAAAAAACAGAGGGTATGATGACAGAATATTATGAAAAGTAAAGAATAAAATGATGGGAACAGATGAGGATAGTATAGGGCTAGGCAGAAATTAAAACAAAAGAAAAACATGCACAGTAAAAAGGGAGGAGAAGAAGAAGAAAATTTGTATTTTGTTACAAGATACTCTGATTTTTCTTCCATTTTAGAGAAAATAGTGAGGCAAGCATGGGAAATCATCAGTGAAGGCAATTCCATTGGCTCTTTGTTTCCTAAACATATTGTGTTTTCTTATGGTAGGTACAATAATTTAAAAGAATTGTTGAACAGGAAAGGTTCCAAATCAACATGTCAGGAGGTGATGGGTAAAACTGCTTTTACCTACAGTTGTGGAAACTGCTCAGTATGTAGCCAGGTAAAAAAGTTAGATGGTAGTAAGATTAATTGAAAATTGTATAGGGCCAATGAATACTATAATTGCAACAGCTGTGGTGTGATCTATATAATAGGTTGTGATTGTGATCCCATTTCCTGGTATGTTGGCAAAACTACCAGGAAGGCCAAAGTTCAAATTTTGGAACACTTGGGTGATATGAGAAGACAGAGGTTAGAATGTCCTGTTGCCATGCACTTGATGTCCAAACTTCATGGGTCAGACAAGAGTTTATTCTAAATGTGTTATAGCACGTCCAACTAACAGCAGGAGGAATTTCAAGAAGCAATTAAACAGACTAGAGAGTAGAATGATTATTAATTTCCATACTTTACATCCCCATGGAATGTATTTGGAAAATAATTTGAACATTTAGATAAGAAGAGTGAAGTGCAATAGATTATTTTATTTTAAAATGTTGATAAAATATACACTGGGATGTGAATTCTCTATGTAAACTAATAATTGAAATCAAAGGAAATTTAAGAACATAGTATTGCAACATAATAATATCACATTTTGTTATAGTTAGATAGTAGTGGATATAGTTGATGGATAAATGAAAAAAAGATTAATTAATGTTGTACTTATAAACCCAGGTACCAGAATGTGTTAATAAAGAAATGTTTGTGTCCTACAGTGGTGTTCCAGTTCACATTCAAGTTTGTATGTGTTTCTTGGAGATATCATTTGATTTTGATATGTGTGGATATCATTGTGCTATATATCCCCCCATGATTGAACATTCCAATACTTGGAAAGATACTATCCTGGATAGCAGTTACAATTACAAATGAAATCATCCTCCCGGGTGATATAAACATTGATTGCTAGTCTTTATCCACAAATTCAGCAATAAACAGCATGAACCTATTTTGATTCACTCAACTTATTAATACACCAACAAGATATGTCAAAAATAACTTTCAATAATCTAACCTGGCTTTGATTCTGGTTATCATCCCATCTAATTTGCCTCTTTAGGTTTCCTCCCTGATACACTACCACTTGCCAGCTTATGCCCAAAGGAGTATTACACAATTAACAAAGAAATATAAGCTTAAAACTACCCATAATCTCTTCAAATTCTCCAAGGAGTCTTTCATTGAAACTCTGAAAGAAGTTAACTGGTTCATTATAAAAAGACTGCCATTAAATGATACAGTTCAATATTTCAATACAGCATTTCTAAATATTCTTAACACCTTAGTCCAACAGCGTACAAAAAGAATAAAAAACAACCATACCCTATGGATCACCAATCAATGCAAATTCCTTATGAAAGACAGAGACAAAGCATGGATTAACTGCCAAAAGAATAACAATGACAACATTGGCAACTATTCAGACAGCTATGAAACCAAGTCAATAAACAAGTTAACAGAGATAAAAATTCTTATTGTACTCAGTTGCCATAAAAACAACCCTAAAAGTTCTGGTCCTCCATATCATGTGCCATCAGCCCAGGTACAAAAATGGATCCCAGTCCATACCCGGATATTATCACTCTTCAAACAGCTACCTATTTCAACACATACTTCATAGAATGCATAGCCAACTTAACCTCAAGCTCACCTTCCACACCCCCTGGCACACAACCAACCTCCCCTAGCCCATTTCCTTCACAAAACGCATCTACCTGCAACCTCTCCAATGCACATGCAGACAACTCCACCCACTTTTCCTTTCAACCAGTTTATATAACTCTCATAAAAACATTTATGTAAACTAAAATCGTGTTCCTCTTTTGCCAACAACCTTCCCCTGGAATACCTAAATCTAGCTGCAGATGTAATAGCATACCCACTTAGCAGTCTTATTAACAGATCAATAGCAGAATCCTGTGTCTCTAACTTGTGGGTTAAATGATGCATATTACTCCCTTACATAAAGGAGGTAATTCCACTGACATTACAAATGTCTGCCCAATAGTCATTCTGTCATCCCCCTCTAAAATCCTTGAAAGATGTATATATAAACAATTTCTCTACTACCTCTTACAAAATAAGCTAATCAGCAATACACAGCATGGATTTAGAACAGACCATAACACTTCTAAGCATTACTGCAATTTATGGATGCTGTCAATAAAGCTTGTAATTCTAATAAACTTTTATCTGCAGTATCTCTAGATCTATCAAAAGCCTTTGACATGGTTTTTAACGGTAAACTCCTTAATCGATTTTCCACTCTGGGTTTAGCGTCTCCATCTTTTCAATGTTTCTCTAGCTACTTTGCCAACAGGTAAAAAGCTGTAAAATGGCAAGGATCCATCTCTACATACCTTTCCATTTCCACAAAAGTCCCACAAGGATCTGTCTTTGGCCTTCTACTATTCAATGTTTTTATCAATAAGCTGCATTCATCTTCTTGTGATGGCACCTTGATTCAGGATGTAGATGACTCTACCATCATCTGCTCTTCAAATATCCTTACTCACCTCCAAATTACTCAACAAGCTGTCATCTCCACTGAAACATGGCTTATAACAGCACAACTCCTACTTAACCCCCCCAAAAAAAAACAAATCCTCTTTACCCCAAAAACGTATACCCCAACAAAGCATCTTTCAAAATCTTTTTGGCAAATGGCACTGAAATTCCATTAGTCTACCATACCATACCATTAGGAGTCATAATAAATGATGATCTTAAATTTGACCTCCACATCCAAAGCCATATCAAGAAAACCTATTTAAAAAAACTAGGGATGCTATACAGAAACAAACATTTTCTGAGAATACTCACAAAAATTACTCAAGCCAAAACCCTCCTTCTGCCATCCCTGTTCTAGGAAGCAACAATTCTAACCAATTTATATTAAAAAAAAACTTGAAAGCTGCTACAACAAAATTGCCAAGTTTACTATTAATTCATCCTCCTTTACCCAACACTGCAAATCTCTGAATACCCTTAGCTGGCTAGAACTCCCCCTCCACCTTTCCTACGTTTAACTTATAACAATACATAAAATCATGCACAAACCATTAGCCTGCCCAGCTCTTAGGCATTTAATCAACATATATTTAAAAAAAAAACACTTTGATAAGAAGACAAACAACTTCTCACAATAAAAAAATCGAATAAATCCCCTGAACACAGTCTATACTCATACTCAGTAGCAAAAAAAATGGAACTCCTTAAATCTAACCAGCAGGACTATTTCTGACCTACCCACCCTTAAATGCTCCTTCAAAGAGTACCTTACAAAATCTTGGAATTGCTCTTGTGCCAATCCCGGCCGAACTTGCTCACTATACTTTACTCACCCCCTTCAGGCAAGCTCACACTTCACAAGCATCTCCAGCCTCCTACTTTCCTCTTTTTTGTTTTCCCAGTACCTTACCTTATACACATCTCTGCAAATGTTTTTTTTCTACCACTTTCTCTTTCTTTCCTACTCACCTAAGCTACCTGAAAACCCTCTAACCTGTGCTCTTCTTGTAATCTCCTTCTCTCCATACATTTTCATTCTGTAACCATAATATGAACACCATCTCTCATACTAAGACATTTCTCAATTTTACCTCATTGTCTCTAATCATGTACTCTCTAATATCTCTTTAAATAGCTTATTAGAATTGTCTCAGGTCTCATTTATCACATACTAATCTATGTAACAAATAATATGACTACTGAGTGTTTCCTCACATATTTTATCCAACTCGTTATTGTTTTTCATTGCAATCTACTTTGAAATATATGCTCTGTGTTTTTCTTATTGCAACATTTTCACTCTTATGTTTTCTAGTGATTTAAAATATCTGTACTTGATTTTTGAAATATTGTGATTATGGTGCCTTTCTCCCCGGGCATCCACTAAAAATTGGCACTTTCTGGCCCAGTGAGACTTTCCAGGTAAACAAATGTCAACTAAATAAATAAATAAATACATATCCATGATGTCTGTATAACGGACCTTTTCTCTTCAGGCCTCCACTGAGAAAGGGCACTGCACGGTGCACTACTTAGTCAGACTTTACTGGTAAACAAACATCAATTAATAAATAAAATAAGTAAATAACTGGTCCAGGGAACGTGTATTCATAAAGTTCAGAAATCTCTGGACATGCATGTTTGAGGATGTACAAAGTCCCCTGATTTATATCGCAGTAGTTTAAGTTTCCTAGGACAATGGTGTTTTGCTTAATAGAGACTCGATACTAGATAGGCAGGAAGTATGGGTCAAGGAAGACATGGGGATTCTAAAGTTAGCTATGATATGATAAAGGCTTTTGTTAATTATAAGTTAAATGTGGAAGAGTTCCAGAACATTACTATCTAACAAGTATGGAGAGGAATTGTTTTTTTTTTTTTTTAAGTATGGAAACATCACTAAGTTTAGCACCTTTATCTGATGCAGTGAGTCTAAACGTGTTATAGGCATTGAAACGTGCTTTTGGAGTGGTCTCTCTGATTTGAATCAGGTCACTGTAAGGCTTATTGTTTTATAGGACAAGGAGTGTTTGTAAGGAGTGGATTTTTTTGTTTTGTTTTTCTTCCTAGCATTAAGCAGCAAAACCTTAATGTTACCACTAGGATTTTGTTTAATTGTGTTGGAGGCTTTAGAAGACTAATGTTGCCTAAAAAGGCATTATAGAGTGAACAAAGATTTAGACAAAATACAAAAGTCTTAAGAAAGGCAGCTGACAATGACAGTCTCTTTGCACAGCATACCAAGTGGTGCATCAGAGTGTTTCACTATGGAGGCACCTATGACTAAGATATTGGATTGCCTGGAGGTTTGCCTTATAAACTTTTGAATGGAGTCTGTATGACTCTTGAACATATGTTTCATGGCAGGTGCTACCCGTGATGTGTTTGAGAGGTTGTGGAGGATACCTGTTACTTAGGTTACATTTACAAGACTTTTATGCTTTAGGTATATTACTTTTAAGATCCTCAGCACATGTATGTCTATGTGTTCATCTGAGCTATATGTGATTTATTTAGTGTTGTATTTTGTGATACTGACATCATGTATGTCTGTCTGTTGTAGTTTTGTGAGAGAAATTCGCCTCCAATAAATAATATTGCATATCGACATTTCTCTCAAACTGTATCTGCTGGTTTAATTAGCTGGTGGTTCTCAGTAAACATGAGACAATTGCTAAATTTCAAAAAATATTTTAGTTTTTAAAACAATTGCTAAATTGTCTCAGGATGGCAATTTCATCCCAGCCAGCTACAGAGACAGTTAGAAAGTGCAGGTTCATAAATCCAATCGCATACTAATGTGAGCTGAATGTGAAGTTGTGCCGTGGGTTTGGAGTTGATGTACTGGAGACGCTTCTTGTCCAAACAAGCCATCTAAGTCTACACATGAAGAACAATATGTATCCTAGCCAATGCAGAGGTTCTTTGGACAGCTACTGAACATTTAAACAGCAATACAAATTGGGAAAGTAGGTTGCATAGAGAAACTCAAGGCTCTAAATGCCTGCATCTGTACTATGTGGTCAGCAGCACCTCTGCAATGAGCAGCATCTCAGTATTTGCGTTATTTATAACACAGAAAATAAGCAACAAAAAGCTGAATAAAGCACACCAATCAATACCAACAGACTTAAATGTACCCTCTATAGCAAGTAATGTCTTTATCTGGCAGAGAGACCCACTTCTTCTGCAAGAAGGAGCCAGTAAACTAATTATGTCAACATTTCATTAATTTAGCAGTTAAAACAGTGCAAGCAGTATCATTACACTCAATACTAAGCAACTGTATCAAACGTCACTTACCCTGATCTACCTGGCTTCAATTAAATAATCCAGTTTGGTTTATTCTGGTCACAAAATATAGTGCTTATCTGTCTTTGTACCTTCTCATAGCAAATAAAAAGCTCATTGTGCTAAACTGCCTTATTTCTAACATAGAATAAGCCACTAAAAGCTCAATACAGTGCACCAATAAAAATAGCAAGACACTTGAATTTAGCTTATTAAGCAAATACCAAGAACTATCCCCAAAATTTCTTTTCCCCAAAAAGTAATTAGTAAAGTCACGAGCAGGTCATCTGTGAATGATTTAGCATCCAGTTCCCCATGAACGTGTAGTGTACTGCTGGAGACAGAAGGCCCCCTTTCATCTGCACTCTGACCCAGTGCTGAGCAGTGCTCCTTGCCGACCATGTGGCTAGCTATCGCTGGCCAACCGGTGATCCATGGTGCTGCAGTATCATAGGTTCATAGGTTCATAGGTGTTTACTAGGCTAACAACCACAAGGGTCTTTTTAAGCCTAGCCATGCATCCAGAACCTCTGACAAGTTCTCATACCCTCAACAAGTGTAAGCATAGGCCTGGGAGATGAACTATTTGCAGGTTACCTGTGTTTATTAGGGACATAGGTGCCAAACCAGTGATAAATTTCTGATTTCCCATCCAATTGTCTAAGTTGCACTTGAATTGGGTTAGGGAGGAACTCTGCTTCACATGGATGGGGAGCCTGTTCCATAGATGGGGTAGTCTCTGGGATACATGCCTATCCCTCCAGCAGGTCCTATTTATATCACTGGCAAGTTTTAAGTCTTTAGAATGGGTAATTCTGATGCTGTTTGTTTTTTGGATATGCCGGAGGTCCATCAGAGTGGAGTCTGACGATGTCTTGTATGCCAGGCATAGATCTCCCCTCAAAAGCCTTTGAAGACACAATACAGGGACATATTACTTACCCCTGTATTCTTTTAGTGAGGAACCTCTGTGGACATTCCAATTTTTGAATATGCCTGGTTAGGCACATACCAAAGGGACCATTGTACTCAATGATAGGTCTGATGAATGGTGAAGACAGTGGAACAATGAATTCCTTGGACTTAGATGCCATACCTTTGTTTATAATGTGTGCAATATGGAGTGATTTCCTCACCACTGTAGACACATGATGATCAAAAGCTAGATTACTATCTATGTGTATCCCTAAGTCCCTGACTACTGGGTCAACTTTAAGAGGTGTGTTGTCAACATGATAGTTACCAGGAATTGATGACTTCCAGAAGGATACTATTATGTCTTTCTTGGCATTTAGTTTTAGTCCATGGCTCTGACACCAGTTGTTTGTCTGTGTCAGCCCCTCCTAGAGAACATTTGTGTCAGTGTGAGATTCAATGACTGCTCCTAATTTGCAATCATCTGCAAACTTAGTCAGCCAGAGACCACTGACATTGGCCTTGACTTCTGAGAAGTAAATGCTAAAAAGGAGCGGTCCAAAGACTGATCCCTGAGGTACTCCACTTGTGACCGGCCTCTTTGTAGGGGTGGACTCCCCAATTCTAACTTCCTGGGTCCTGTCTGTGAGCCAGTTGGCTATCCACCGGGTGACATATAGGTTTATACCTAACCTCTTGAGTTTATCAACAATGACCGAGTGGGGTATTGTATAAATGCCTTGGCCAGATCAAGGTAGGCAGTGTTAACGATTTTACACTCATCCATTGCTTTGTTCACCTTCTCAAAGAAGTCCACCAGGTTGAGTAGGCATTATCTGCCCTTGACAAAACCAAACTAGGTTGGGTCCAGTATCTGGAGGTTTACTATATCACTACTGATCATCTCCATGATAATTCTTTCCATGGCTTTACATATAAGACCAGTCAGACTTATGGGTCTCTAGTTCCCAGGGTCTGTAGATGGCCCAACTTTGTGCATAGGGATGACTGTTGCCTTTCTTCAGTCATGAGGCATGAAGCCTGTTTGGAGGCTACAGTTAAATAGCAATTCCAGTGGCCCTGGTAGGTCATAACAGCTCATTACATTTAGGCAGGATTCTGATTTAGAGGCGTTCAGTCATAATCACACAGATGGTAGCTTTGCACCACTTGCTGCTCACCCAAGCACATACACCAAATGTCTGAACCTGCGGTTCCCCTCATACTGAGTAGGATTACTATTGCAACAACACATCATCAGTAGGGTAAAACTAACTTGTCTCATGATGGTCTAATCCCAGCTCACATTCCCTAGTAGTGTGTGAACAATCCAACGCTTGGTGAATTCTGCTTCACAATGATAGGAAGAGCCGACATCGAAGGATCAAAAAGCGACGTCACTATGAATGCTTAGTCGCCACAAGCCAGTTATTCCTGTGGTAACTTTTCTGACACCTCCTGCTTAATACCCCAAAAGCCAGAAGGCTTGTGTAATGATTAGAAAACAAAATCTCACTAATTTAGCAGAGAAAAAGTACAACAATATTAAGCAATCATATCAAAGTTCACGTAACCTGGTAATCCTTCAGTTACAGTATTACTTTTTAGTGATTAACATTTCTAGATATGACAGCACTATGCAGGTATGAAGATGGGAGAGAAAGGTTAAATTAAGCTTTAGCTGTCAAGGAGAGGCCCTTCTTAGTTTGATCTTCTATACATAATTAACATATGCATTATAGAGGCATGCAACTCTAAATCAATAAATTTAAAATAATAAAATGGTTTATCTGCTGGGTGGGCACTCAGTATTCTGGCTCTGGGAAATGCAATGGGAGGGCTAATTAATTTAAGTAGCTTAAGTGGGGTGACATATTAAAGTGATACATCTGTGCTTACCGATGGCAGCCAATGAAAAATGAGATGGACGTGTTTTGGTCAAATTTATATAATAGTTGGGCAGTTACAAAAACACTGTTTTTTAAGAAAACATTTTGAAGAGGGACAGATGGTGGGGAAAATCTTTCACACAGCAGTCTACGGCACAGTCTGAGTAAGCTTTCTCAGTAAAGACTTTAAATGACTTAGTTTCCTCTTTACTTGTATTTTTCTGGTTAAATACATGGTCTGGCTCCTAGGTTTTCTCTCAGTTTGCAGGTGATTATCCTTAGTTATCCTTAGGTGGTCTGTTCTAATTTCTAAGACTCACTGTGAAACACAGCTTTGGTTCATTTCTTGAAAAAAAAAACTTTTAATATGCAATGGAGAACATAGTGCAATGATAAATGTACCATAAGATACAACAGTGCAAGCAAGCAAAGCCTAGTTGTAGTTTCTCCCCTCACAACAACCAAGATAGCCTTCTATACCACCCTGTTGTAGTTCATATAAAAAGACCTGACACCATGGTTTGACAATTTCCCAATTTCTCTGCAGGCAGCTTGGTAGATATGGTCATCTGGAGACAGTGCAGGAATTGTCTCTTGTCCACTGACAACAAACTAATCTTTAGAGAAATGGATACAGTATGTGAGAGATGTTATTATGCAGTGTCACTGGAAGCAAGACTAACACAAAAACACAGAAAATAATAATTAATTTATAGGTAATGTAAACATTACATCCTTTGCACATAGTGCTAACCCAACACATAGGCCAACATATGCTGAGACAATTAAAAGCAACCTCCCTAAACCTCAAAGACCTCCTAGATATTCATCCTACAATCTCCCCCCAAAATAACTCTACCATACATCCACACACTTTGCAGCCCCATCTACAAAGCCCATACAGCAAGCTAACACACTACCAATATTTTAATCATATGATACTTCATTGTGAGAAATATAAATGTCTCATTGACCAGGTTAAATAAGGTAAAATTCACAGTCACTTGTCTATCGGGCCAGGATCCACCAAATCAATCAGGCACACAAGTGATTAGAACACAACTATCAGTATAACTTAGTCATAGTCCATATGGGTGTAAATGGCCTGAGACATACCTTCCTGGGCTATTATGGAGCTCTTCAGACTATGTGTTCCAGGCAGGTATTTGCCTAGCATTAAGCAGCATTCTACCTTCTCCAAGAATGATGTAAAATATGAATAAAAACTGATTGACTTCAATAATTGGATTAGTTTCTGGTGTAATTCAAAGGAGGTACAATATTTGTCAGCATGGGAGGATATGGTCAAAAGACCACGTTGCTTTGCCAAAGATAGTCTACAATTGTCCCCTCTAGGTTTTGGAATATTTTCTAAAACATTATTCTCCCCCGTACTTTTTTAGGTAATGCCAAACTGACAAACCTTCCAATGTAGCAAAATCAACTGAAGGGGAGCTAATGGTATTGCTGCTTAATGCCAGGAAACTAAAGACGAAACTCCAAACTCTCCAGGATATCCTCACCCTGGAGAATGTGGACATCTGTGCAGTTACTGAGACATGGTTTAAAGCTGCAAGGCCTATGCTGCCTTCTACACATTCAGGACAGCAGCTGCAGAGGCTGGGACCAAAGATGGAGGTGTCTCAAGCTATAGCAACAACAAACGACATCTAGATTAGTCATACAGGATAATGCTCTTGAGCTTTGTCCAGATTCCGACGGGAAAAGTCCCACATCATATCCTTGTAAGCTATATGTCATCCTCTATGATCCAAGTAACCAATAAGTAATACTTGGAGTTACTGGAGGCCTTCACCATTCAGCCAATACCATATTCAGAAGCAGCTGAAGGATCGTCACTTGTTAGTCCACTGATTGAGCTGAAGGATCGTCACTTGTTAGTCCACTGATTGAGCTGAAGGATCGTCACTTGTTAGTCCACTGATTGAGCTGAAGGATCGTCACTTGTTAGTCCATGGATTGAGCTGAAGGATCGTCACTTGTTAGTCCACTGATTGAGCTGAAGGATCGTCCCTTGTTAGTCCACTGATTGAGCTGAAGGATCATCACTTGTTAGTCCATGAATTGAGCTGAAGGATCATCACTTGTTATTACATGGAATGTACTGAAGGATCGTCACTTGTTAGTCCATGGATTGAGCTGAAGGATCGTCACTTGTTAGTCCATGGATTGAGCTGAAGGATCGTCACTTGTTAGTCCACTGATTGAGCTGAAGGATCATCACTTGTTAGTCCATGGATTGAGCTGAAGGATCGTCACTTGTTAGTCCACTGATTGAGCACACATCTAAAGAAGTAGCTCGAGGAAGATCCCTCCTACCATTGTCCATAACTTCTTAGCAAGATTACTCTGGCTTCTGGAACACAACTGGACTGTGGGAGTCAGCTGACAAGGAACTAGTCACAAACATGGAATAATGCTGTAACTTCCTAGTGTAGTGTCCTCACTAGAAAGGACAGTCCACAAAGTTGTCACCTTCATAATACAATTCAGTTCTGTTACCCTGGCTAACCTTGTGACATTCTGAAACTATTCCAAGGCACACTTCTCACTATTAAGTGATAACTCATCAAAAATGTCAAGCACCCCCCCAAAAAAAAAAAAAAAAATCCTGAGACCACAGTTGCCTATGCAGAATTGTTCAGTGAAACACTATACAATCATGTCAATAAATGCAAAGAGACAGCTGTGCCTTCCAGACGTAATCACAAAACTACTCCAAATAGTAAACCACCCTGTTTGAATCCAAATATAAACAGGCTGTACAATGAAAGAAAAAAAGTCATAGCCAAGATTCGGAAGTGTTACACCAATACACCAAGATGATGATAAAAATACTGTCTTCGGTCTAAATAAACAATTGATATGGCAAATTATGTCTACTAAAGCTAAAGTTGAGGTAAAAATAGCCTCCCAGGTCAAGAAAACTGCACAGCTTTCTTTAACTATGTCTGAAACCTCAAAGGCAGCACACAGTAGTGTGCAGAACTGAATGCAAATGGAGACACTTACATGGAGCTGGAATATATAACAAATCTGTTGGCTGAGAAATTCTGCTCCAGTTTTACCCCAAACTCACCTCCCAGGCCACCCCCAAGGAAATAACATCAAACAATCCAACCCTCAACTATCACTAGGGAGCAGGTCATAGATGTGCTGTCTAAAGCCAAAACATCTGCATTGATGGGCCATGAAAACATCCCAGGATGTCTCCTATATAACCTGAAACATAACCTGTTGGGACCACTGGAGTCACTGTTTAATCACTGCCTCAAGACAGGCTTTGTGCCATATGACTGGAGAACTGTAATGGTCATCCCACCAGAAGTCACCAGTGAATATCCATGGCAGATTTAAGTCTGGGAGCATGGGCACACACTGCCCCCCTTTGTAAAGTCATTGTATAGCCATGGCATGAAAAAAAAAACACTGTTCTTTTGTCAAAATCAGAAAATGTACAGCCAAGAGTGTACACCAGAAGCTACTGACCCATAAGTCTGACTAGTCTCATATGCAAATCTTCAGAAAAAAATTAACATGGAAATAATTAATGTCATAGAAAAATGTCACACACTGGATCCAATCCAGTTGGGTTTTGTCAAGGAGAGTACATGCTTAGTTAGTCTGGTGGACTTCTTTGAGATGATCACCAAGGCAATGGATGAGGGTAAAATAGTGTGTGCTGGCTACTTTGACCTGGCTAAGGTGTTTGATATAATACTCCATGCAGGCATTGTAAAAAAAACTGAAGGATTTAGGCATAAACCCATATAATATACTCTGGTTAGTCAGCTGGCTCTCAGATAGGACCTAGAAAATTAGAAGAGAGGAGGCCACCTCCACAAAGAGACCAGTAACTAGTGGAGTCCCTTAGGGCTCTGTGTTGCTTCTACTCCTCTTCGACATCTACTTCCCTGTATTCAGGGTTAATGGCAATCACAGAATATTGCCGAGACACTAACATCCTACAGGAAGGAATAACAAGGCAAATCACTGGTGCCAAAGCCATGGTTTAAAACTCAATTTCAAGAAAAGTATAATAGTAACTTTTGGGAATTCAGTCAGCCTAGGAAATTACCTCATCAATATCACACCTCTTAGAGCAGAACAAGTAGTCAGGGATTTGGGTATGTGTATGGATAGAACTTGACATTTTGCTAACCTGTCTAAGGTAGTAAGAAAATCATTCTATATTGCTAAACTTATAACCAAGTGCATGGCATCTAGGACCAGGAAAGTCATTGTTCCACTGTATTCATCTCTCATCAAGCCCACCATTGAGTACAACACCCCCTTCAGTATGTACATGATCATGCACATACAACAAATGAAATGTCCACAGATGTTCCTCACAAAAGGAATACAGGACACAAATAGCATTTTCCATGCAGATCACCTCAAAGCCCTATGTCTATATTCAAGGCATTCTTGCATCCCACTCTGATGGACCTTTTCGATATCAGCAAAACAAATAGCATCAGAGTTACTCAGTGTAGGGGTTTACACATGCAGTCACTATGATGTGGCACAGTTTAAACACAGGGAACCATTTGAAATATCAGCACCCTCTACAGCAAGTCCCAAAACACAGAGAGTGAATGTCTTACAGATCAGATTTGTATATACCAAGTCCGAAATGCTATTTCTCAGAATATTCCTTTTTCTCCAAGGTATGGCAATCTAGGAGTTAGTATATATCAGTTTGGGGGGGGGGGTGCATGGGGGCTTGCCTCCCCTTCAAAAAGAAGTTTTAAGGATAACAGCGATTTTCAAGATTTGCTCTTCTCTGGGTTTTTGGGTCTTTTTTGTTTTTTGTTTTTTTTGGTTGGCTTGACTTTCGGCATTTTGAGTGCTGATATTTCAATAGTGGGCCTAACTACAGTCCATAACAGTTCACCAACCAAATGAACATCAACTGTATCTGGCATATTACATTAAGAATCTTCCCCACCTGTACTTGCCACAAAGATCCATAAAATAGCATATATGAAGTTTCTAAGCTGGCCTTGACAAACCAATAGAAAGAAAAGTCACAAATTTAAAGAAAGAAAAAAAAATTGCAATGCAGTTCACTTATCATACCACTGGAGGTGATGTTGCCTATCCTCCACATCACATGCTTAGAGAGTATTAGAGGTTCTGTGGCACTGGTCATCGTGACAATGCCTCCACTGTTTTTACATCCTGTTGATGACTGTGGCTGATGACATGCCCTCAGGCAGGTCATGCCTAAGATAAGATTTTTTGAAGGCCCTATCACAATTACCCAGCAGGTGCTCCCACAAATGGTATGAAGGAGTCAGAATATAATCTTCATCTCTTTAATGCACCATACAGGCAGTTCCTATTGGGCATGAAAAAAAGTTACCATTTTCCACATAACTTATGTGAGGAACAAAATGGTAGCCAATGAATTATGGCTCTAGTGTGATCTCTGAATTATGGGTAGTGCAACATATGCTTACAAGTGGCCTAACAAATGTACCTATGCAGGTCTGCATCACAAGTTCACAAGATCATGGTTATGAGCAATTGCAAGTGAGCATAGGCAGCAAGCTGTGCTTTAAATAGCAAAGGCATGCCATAAATACTTATGCAAATTGGCCTAATCTGCCTGCATGTCATGCCGATAAACATAAAACGGATCTGGTTTAGATGGTACCACCATTTTTGTGTTTGGTCATGTAGATGAGGGAAACATAATGGATATCTGGCAGCAGTATCAGGAGGAACAACACAGCCATAGGAGTCAAACAAAAAGGTGTGAGCACTCTTGTTATGGAATTCACACTACAAAAAATTATAACACGAATGTCTATCTATATGTAGAGTGTACTGGTGATAGGGTAGCTAGGATAGCATATCCCTATACTGGCTTTTTAATGTGTAAGGCGATTCTAATTTATATAGTGGCCTACAGTATAGAATACCTCAGCCTTTTGTCTACAAACACATATCCCTCCATTGAAGTAGGGAAAGGCCATGCCACTGGTGTCTAGCAATGTGTCCTTTAATGGTGGCAGCGAGAATGACTGCTATACCTAATCATATCAGTAGGGCTTAACAAAGTGAATGACCCCTGTGAGAAACCATATCTACTAATTTGTGGCACATACACTTGCTGTATATGCTCCCACATTTGTGCCATATAACTCTCATACAGAATGCCCCAATAGATGTCCACAAGAATACAGTATGCTATAACTGGTTTACTCTTTTGGCTGTAGCTGTCATTCTACCAGCCGCTGTAGTATACAGGTTATAAACCTTTGTAATGTGTACATAGGTGCCTGTATTCCCAGGGGATGAATTAGATGGAGAGTCTGGGCAGTTTCAAATACGCTGAAAATGATATCCTGCATCATTCGCATAGGACACATGGAAGGCACCAGTAAGGGAAAAAGGGTGCTAACCAGCCTTTATTACAATAGGTGTGCCAGACCCTGGTCCTTGGTATACATGCTATGGAGGGCTGCAATCACACATCACAGCAATGATATAAACATCTTACCGATATACTACACTTTGCCACAGTAAAGGTGCATTCAATAGAAGTTGAAAGGTTAGCCACTGAGGGACATCCAGTAGCAAGAGGTTGACAGAGCTAGAGGAGTCTCTGAAATTGCCATAGGAGGGCAATGATACTGGACTTATTCTTTGAGATATATATATATATATATCTATGTAGGTATATACGGACATAGTTATATTTATGTATGCAGATATATATATCTATATAGGTATATATGGACATACATCTTTAGATAACAATGGGAAAATAACAAAAACATATATGTCCACATGCACCATTAATGGGGTTGAGAGGCCCCAAACAATATACGTCTGGTACGAATAGGCATACCTCCCCCACAGCCAAACTTGTCCGCCCTGCAATACACTACCAAGTGTTGCAGATCCCATAACCAGGACCTGACACAGAGTGGGCACAAGATGTTAACAGTACTCCATCCCACCTGTATGATGTCAGGCTGGTATCGGTAACATATCATGCAGTACAGTCTGGGTCCCATAGGTAATGTACAATGTGGAAGCTATCAACATCCCTAGGATACATATACACAGACAGATATATGCAGATACAGATATACATACACACGCAGAGATATGTATAGTAAGATACATATGTAGAAGGTGAACACAATATGGAACATCCACTATGCCTACAGTTAACACCTCAACAACTGTACACTGTATGAGCCACCCATACAAATGACAATCATCGCTTGCAACATAGACCCAAAGAGAGGTTATAGGATATAACACCACCCACAGGTTTGCACAAATGGAAAACCTTTATTTGTGTACTATTACAGTTGTATATGCCATGTCATATAGCTGTTCAGACACTGACATCCATATAAACAGTGTACTGCAACAGTGAAACAGTTATACTAATACAGTAGTCTGGAAAGGTTTACAAATGTTGATGTCCAGGCCGATCCCTTCAAATAGTACAATAGTAAAGACAGACTGGGCCACAGGATACCAAACAATCAACAGTAAGTAATGCAGGTATATAGTTCAGCAGCCTCTATCTTCACTCTGTACACAATCACTAGGTGGTAAAGACCTCAGTTGACACAATGGGATGTAACTGTTACATAACAAGGAATAACTGACACATCACAAGCACACTGACAAACAGAACAGTCTGCAGGGCAGGAGGCAGTAGGCATGCATTAACCCAATTTATGTAATTAATTGAAATATAGATAGGTGAATTGTATGGTAATGTACATCCAGATACCTTAAGGCAGCTCACCCCTGCAACCCCCACATGTTGTAACAGCCTAGGTTAGTTATGGTGCATTCCCCTCCTTGGACTCAATAATACAGGGCCATATACAACTGTTACATACACTGGCCTCTGGAGTGCATAAGGGCACACATGTATTGTGTAGGTGAAGCCCACACATATATGGCCCCAGCCCCACTGTATGTATGAGGGATACAACAGCAGTGGACTGATGGCAGGAATGGCAGTGTGATATACTCACAGCACACTACAGAAAACCCCCTGACAGCATGTCATATGTGCAAAGCTTGGTATGTAGGCAGAGGACAGAGGCTGAAACATATGCCCATATGTTGAAAGCTGTTGTCATACAATAAACAATTTTCTGGTGTTACAGAATAGTCTGCAACATACCCTTAGTCAGGATTTGAGGTTAGAAGCATAAATGGATGTAGCCATGTACTGATAGCACTTGGCACACACACTACCCGTGAAATATCTGACACAGGACCTGTGTGGTGGACAGACAAAATATGATAGGCACACCTCTGGCCATCAAGAGGTTAGGCCCACAGTTGAGAGCTATGCAGACAGACTGCATTCCAAGGTAAACTAGTATGTACACACAAACCCTGTAACACCAATACTATACAAAGCATAACACAACTCTGCTCACTGCTGCTGCCATGTAATGCTCCTGTGGACTACAGCAGAGATATTGGCTAACATATGTTGACATTCTGACATACTCTGGACAGTACAGAGGTGTACACAGAACCCCTTAGTGCAAGACATGTAGACCAAGCCTGACAATGTGGATGTTAACAGCCATGTAGATGGGTATAACAAGTAATGACTGGTATACATTTGCCCCCATAGGTTATGCATTCACACACCCCTGTCTGTCCTGACACATAATAACCACTGGTACAGAGGTGCCATGGCCACATACTACCCACTAGATATTGACATACATCTGTACAGCATCCCACTGCTCTGGATGACATACATGACTGTTAAGGGAGGACCAGCAGCAGTACATCTGGCAAGTATCTGGACATATCTCACTGGGTACGTACACTAAGCTGCTAGGCATGTAACGAAGCACTGTGCAGGCTACAGACAGATTGGCTCAACACTGGCCTACATTTCCTATGGGGGAATGCACATGTACCTGCATATATAGCAGGCTCTACAGGCATGTCACAGCACAGAGTACAATTCATCAGTGTAAAAGTGCATAACCACAGCCAGTGTGAACACAGCCACAGCCACGTATGGTAAGCTAGTGTTATATTACAGTATATAGACTATTTGTTCAACACCATCCTCACATGTGCCACTCACACACTAACCCTACATATACTGGGCCACTACACAGTGTGGGCCGATGTCTGTCTGTGGTACCTACCTATGAACCTATGAACCTACAGGTTAGTACCTACCTATGAATCTACCTCCAAATTGTGTATGGCCCTACAAACATGTAATCCAATAGGATAACATACAGTGGAGCAGCATGTAACATCAGATAGAATGGGACCAAGAACAATGACATCTATCACAGTCTGTACACAGGCCAAGGTACATATTATCAATACACACACTGTCGACATTCACCTTATGTACACAGACCTCAGTACTGTACATACAACCACAGAATGTCCATGTGATGTCATCAGATATAACCCCTACTGTACATAACATGTGTAGCAGTCTGATATCGAACTGGTTTGTTATCAGTTATTATGTCACTAATTATGGTGTACAGCACATATGCACCTCTTACGGCATAGCATATATACAAAGGTTGACAGAGTTGTGGCTGGAGGCACATATACAGGGCCAGTATTGACACGTTGCTCTGATAACTTCATACATTTACTGTTGTAACAAGATTTGTTGCAACATATGTCCTATGAGGGATAGGAAGTCAGTAACTCTCACAGTTGTCACCATCTACAGACTGCAATCCTCACACTACATTCTGCAGTCCACAGATAGGTGCTCTGTGGGAAACACATGAAACAAAAGGCACTACGCACTTCCCAGTCTGCAGATGACCCTACAGATGGGGTTCCCTCATAAACATAGCACAGACATGGCAGTTATTAAAACATGTAGGACAGCCATATCCACACACACCCTGTTAAACCAACATTACTCCAAATGCAGTATAGCAGCATTACAGTCTGTAGACAGGCCAGGCACATCCCCCTCCTGTGTGTTGCCCTGTTTCCACAGTGTATTTTGTTAGAGGTAAATCCCCAATCCATCTGAGATGCTGTTTGCTAAACAACAGAATGAGTTCCTGCTCACAGTGAATGAAAAGGCCCAACACCAACATGATGTTTCTAGATATTGGAGTGTGTTTCCATGCAGTTGGCAATAGGAATGTTACCACAGCTGTTCCACATGCAATCAGCTAGAGGAGGGCTGCAATTTGTGCAGAGGCCATCAGCTGATCATGAGCATCAATTAAAATACACATGCTGCTGCCTAAGCAAAGCAGGTGTAGGTCTCCACATCCACCAGAGAGGGAGTGAGAGAAGCAGACAGAGGCAAAGTAAAGTCAGGGAGGGGTGGCAGAGTAAAACTTAAGCATGTTTGTGTCACACACCTACCAGCACAGGATATCAACTCCCTGAGGGCTATGTAGTGCTATCACATTTCTATGCAGTTATCAGATGCACCACATAGGTTGCATGTTGAGGAGCCCTCAAAACGTATATGTGTATATGTCTGCTTTGTGGCTCAGGGGTGCAGTTTCTGGATTTGCACACACAGGTGGGTATAGTATTCACCATCCAGTCACCTGAGTAGCTATTGTGTGTGGCCAATGCTGTGCATTGCTTGCCATGTATGTGTTCCTTAGTCCATGACATGGATGGTGTCTGGGATGTGCACACCTCCGACATGCATGTATAGTGACATGTGGAACTGTACCTGGGGTGTTGGGCCCATGTTGTGTACACAGATTATCATCAGATGTGCCAATCCTGGCCTCATGTGGCAAGAACTGGTAATGGACAGCAGGTTTACCCTGCACCTACATTGAGAGCATGATACTGGCATTCCCTGGCGTCAATGGCATCTGTCCATCCAGGGCATGTTTTCAGGCATGGTATGTCCTTTGTGGGCCAAATTTGATGGCACCACAGGTGTTGCAGGTGTCCAGTGGGGAACATGGGGAAGGTGCACTGTCAGCAGGTACGTGCCTATTGGACAATTGGACAGGGTGCCATGCCCTCTGTAGCCCACTGCAATCACACCATGGTTACTATCAGGGGGCAATATGCAGGGTGCTACCAACATAGTGGCTGTTGTCTAGGCAAGTGTGTGTGTGTGTGTGTGTGTGTGTGTGTGTGTGTGTGTGTGTGTGTGTGTGTGAGTGTGTGTATGAGACATGGGTTGAGAGTGGTCACTGGTCAATACTAGGATTGCTAACTTTGTTTGCCTGGTCTTGATATCACATGTAGGGGTATGGATTTACACCCCCAGCCTCTCAGCTATTTCACATCTGTTATCGCTGTACGGTGGACATTGTGATATATACTAGGGCCACCATATAAGAAATTTGCAAAACCCACTCCACATTGAGCCCAGTTGTTACACACTCACACCCACCTCCACACAGGATACGAGTTGCAAATACAGTCATACACATGCACACACACACACACACACACACACACACACACACACACACACACACACACACACACACACACCTGTCATGTCTGAGATTAGAACTCCTACCTAACTAGTTTATTACACTACAGCACTTATAGGATGTCCCACAGAGATTACTGGTGTACTCCTTCCCCAAAGGTGTATTTCAGAAAGAATGACATCAGCAGGATTGCCAAAGTAGGGCATTCAATTTGTAGTGAGTGTGGCTAGGCTAAAATGCATTGTTCCCTACACAGACATTAAAGCACACACAAAACATCCACGACTGCCATGTGTGAGAATAGACTCCCTAGCGGGGTTCTATGTCACACTACAACATGAAGCTGTTATAGGATGCACCACAGGGATTACTGAAGTATTCCTTCCCCAAAGGTATATTTCATAATGAATGACATCAGCAGGATTGCCAATCTAGGGCATTTTAGTTGTAGTGAGTGTGACTAGGCTAAACTGCATTGCTCCCTACACAGACATTGAAACACACACAAAAAAATCCACAACCAACCCCTAACAGAGTTCTATATCACACTACAGCATGAAGCTGTTATAGGACACACCATGGGGATTACTGGAGTACTACTTCCCTAAAGGTATATTTTGCAAGGAATGGCATCAGCAGGATTACCAAAGTAGGGCATTTGAATTGAAGTGAGTGTGGCTAGGCTAAAATGCATTTCTCCCTACACAGACACTGAAACACACACAAAACATCCACAACTGCCATGTGTGGGAATAGACCCCCTACCAGAGTTCTATATCACACTACAGCATGAAGCTGTTATAGGACACACCATGGGGATTACTGGTATATGTCTTCTCCAAAGGTGTATTTCACAAGAAATGACATCAGCAGGATTTCCAAAGTAAGACATTTGAATTGTAGTGAGTGTGGCTAGGCTAAAATACATTGCTCCCTACACACACATTGAAACACACACAAAGCATTCACAACTGCCATGTGTGGGAATAGAACCCCTACCAGGTTTATATAGCACACTACAGCATGAAGCTGTTATATGACATACCACAGGGATTACTAGAGTACTCCTTCCCCAAATGTGAATTTCAAAATGAATGACATCAGCAGGATTGCCAAAGTAGGGCATTTGAATTGTAGTGAGTGTGGCTAGGCTAAAATGCATTGTTTCCAACACAGGACAAAAACACACACAGTTGCCATGTCTGGGATTAGAACTCCTAACTAACTAGTTCATCACACTACAGCAGTACACAGTTATAGGACACACCACAAGGATTACTGGGTTGCATCTTCCTGAAAGGTGTATTTCACAGTGTATGACATCAGCAGCCTTGACAAAGTAGAGCGATTGAATTGTAGTGAGTGTGACTAGCCTAAAAAGCATTGCTCTCTACACAGATGTTGATACACACACACACACACACACACACACACACACACACACACACACACACACACACACACACACACACACACACACAGTTGTCATGTCTGGGATTGGAACTCCTAGCTAACTGGTTTATCACACTACAGCAGTACGCAGTTATAGGATGCGCAACGGAGATTACTGGGCTACAACATTCCAAAAGGTGTATTTCACAGTGGATGACCTCAGCAGGCTTGTCATAGTAGGGCTATGGGGAGGGCAGTGTGTGTGCATGGGCCATAACCCATTCATCTAGAGGTTGACACAATACATGCGGGCACACGCAGGGTCATATTTCACAGGTACGTGTATACAGCTGCTAGATGACGACTTCCTTGTACAGTCATGCTGCACAGCTAACACTTGCACCACATAGTCTGTAATGCTGACAGATACCGGTGGCTAGTATCTACAGTGAGTGACATCTGAATCTCATGTAGTTGTTGCCCTTTGGCTGTGTGCTGGGTGGGACAGGCCTGGATGGCTCCTTGTCACAGTCGACCTCTTCCACACATCTATGTACGTCTACCTTTGGATTATTATAGTCTGTTGTCCTTAGATATATATATCTGTATTCCTAGTCACTGTGTGTGTAAAGCATGAGTGGTGCATACTGAGGTAGCATACTGTTTCTGCAGGGCATCCATCGATCATTTGGCAATATGGGGACAAACTGTGCAAGGGATAGTGTGTACTGTAGGTGATTGTAGCCAAAGTGGAAGCAAAGCTCTCTTCATCCAAGACTGGACTAGACAGTCAAGAAGAGAAGGTAAACACTTGCATCACACCACACTCATCACATAGTCCCTCAAATCCTACACCAGCAAAACACACACATAGAAACACAAAACACACACCTACATTTGCTGAGGCTCTCAATAAAAACCTGCCCACGCATCAGGGACCTCCAAAGCAGAAACACAAGCAAACTCCACCCCCCCCCAACACAACCTAAATGACACATGGCCCACAAACTCAGTATGCCACTCAACCACAGCCCATAAGGCATAACAACGTACTCAACACTCTAGTCATAGATGACTCTATAGTAGGGCACACTGATGTTCCACTCACCAGGCTAAACAAGGAGAAAGTTACTGTCAGCTGCCTGTCAGGTGCCAGAATTTGCCACATGAAGCACGCACTCAAGTCACTCCACAAGTACAAATATGACACTGCCATTGTCCATGTTGGTGCGAATGACCTGAGACGTACTTCCCTGGACTACATCAAAAGAGACATGGAGGAGCTCTCCGATCTTATAGCCCAGGCAGGTATGACCCTAGCCCTGAGTAGCATCCTGCCATCACCTAGAATGATACCACAGTACAAGGACAATATGATTGACTTCAACAATTGGCTAAGCTTCTGGTGTCATTCTAAAGGGATCCAGTATTTGTCTGCCTGGGATGATATGATTGACAGACCACGATGCTTTGCCAGAGATGGCCTGCATCTGTCACCCTTGGGATTCCGGAACCTGGCAAAGGCTCTTGCCGCCCCTATAGTGCCTTTTTTAGGCAAGGTTCAAATGAAAAATTCACCACCGTAACAGGTACAAGCAAGCAAAATCTGAGAGTAATGCTATTCAATGCTAGAAGTCTAAACCTTAAAATGCACTCACTCGAGGCACTCCTTAAAATAGAGAACATCACCATCTGTGCAGTGACAGAGACCTGGTTCAAAGCTCCAGAGAGCACCCCTGCATTACCAGGCTATAATTCATATCACACCTAACCTAACCTGGAACGAATTACTAAAGGTGGAGGCCTGTCCATATTCATTAAGGATATCCACACCTCCAGGCTAGTTGCACAGCATAATGCATCTGAGATTATCCAACTCTTTTGCTCAACGTTTTCTGGAATTCATAAATTCCAATGCCTTGGATTAACTTATTCACACCCCCACCAGGGGCAGCAATATCCTAGAACTGGTCATTACCAACATGGGCAACCGGTGTTCCACACTAGAGGTCAATTCCTCGTTGGTCAGATCCGACCACAAGCTAATCACCCTAGACATCCACATCCCACCCCCACCCCCAGTTAGGGAAACTACCGTGAAAAACTTCTCCAAAGCCAACTTGACACTTCTTAAGACAGAAGTGGCAAACTTCATGACACCCACGCAGACGGACAATAGAGGTACGACTGCTGAATTCTACACAAATGCACTTTATAAGCACTTACACGAGTTCATGGATCATGCTATCCCTAATGGAACCAAGATGCTATCCTCCAAAAAAAGGAAGCCGATCTGGTGGTCCTCTGCCAAAAACAAACTATACAACAAAAGAAAGAAACTGTTGCAAAAAAGAGTAAAATCCCATGACTGGAGGAACTCCCTGGTCAACCTCAGTAAGAAGCTGAGATCCCTCATAAAATCGTCCAAAGCTAGTTATGAAAACAAAATTGCCACTAACTCTAAAGACAACCACAAAGCATTCTATAGCTATGTCAAGAATCTTAATGGCAACATTCAGAACTGCTCTGAGTTACAGTACAATGGCACTAAATATACAGAACCAACTCATATTGCCAACATCCTGGCAGATGGGTTCAGTGCTAACTTCACCCTCCTCTCACCCCCTAGAGAGACCATCTCTATACGGAAGAATGCAAAGTTCCTGTAATCACGGCTGCACAGGTAGAAAACACACTCTCCAAAGCCAAGAACACAGCATCCATGGGACCTGACAATATCCCAGACTGCGTTCTACATGAACTACAGAATGAACTGGCACCCTACCTAAGTACCATGTTCAATCATAGAATCACCTCAGGCTTTGTGCCCACTGAATGGCGCACCACGACGGTTATCCCACTCCACAAAGGGGGAGCCACGACGGACCCTGGGAACTACCGCCCCATTAGCCTGACGAGCCTGGTCTGCAAGGCCATGGAACGTATCATCATGGAACTCATAAACAAAGACATTGGTAATCTCTAAACTCTGGATCCTACCCAGTTTGGGTTTGTAAAAGGCAGATCATGTCTCCTAAACCTGATTGACTTCTTTGAAGCAGTCACCAAAGCCATAGATGAGTGTAAGGAGGATCACACAGCTTATCTATATCTCGCCAAAGCTTTCAGCATTATTCCCCCACTCTGGAATTATAGATAAGCTCACTAAACTAGGTATAAATCCCTATGTCACAAGATGGGTTGCCAACTGGCTCATGGACAGAACCCACATTGTCAAAGTAGCAGACTCCAAATCCAACTTCAGACCAATGACAAGTGGAGTACCACAGGGTTCAGTCCTGGGTCCTCTCCTGTTTGGTATCTACTTCTCTGAAGTACAGGCTAACACAGAAGGTCTTTGGCTAACAAAGTTTGCAGATGACTGCAAACTAGTAGCCATAATCGAAACTCCTAACGATGTGGACATATTACAAAAGGGTCTCACTGAGACAGATGCCTGGTGTCAAAGCCATGGCCTGAAGCTCAGTGCCAAAAAGTGTATTGTCATCCCCTATGGTAAAAACTCTGTACCCATGAACTACCACATAAGTGGTAGTCTACTTAATGCCGAAAGTGTGATAAAAGACCTTGGGACACAGGTAGACAGTAATCTCTCCTTTGATAATCACATCGCCACAGTGGTCAGGAAATCCTTCTACGTGGCTCACCTCATCACAAAAGGTTTCTCATTCAGAAAAAAAGAGGTCATTGTTCCCCCCTACTCATCACTCATTAGACCCATTATAGAGTACAATGTCCCTTTTGGTATGTACCTCACAAGACATCTACAACAACTGGAAAGGCCACAGAAATACCTCACAAAGAGGATTACTGGCCTCAAACAGATGCCCTATGCAGACCGTCTCAAAAAACTCCAGCTTTACTCTGTCGCATATCGCCTACTCAGAGGTGATCTCTGCCTAACATACAAAGCTATGTCAAACCCAGAGCTGTTGGACATGCTCCACTTAAAGAAATCCCAATCCCTCCGAGCTACACGCTCTAGGGACCTAAACCTTGTCACCACAATAAACATAACATGCTGGAGGGATAGATTCCTGTCCCAGAGACTTCCCATACTCTGGAACAGACTACCTATCTATGTCAAACAGAGCTCCTCATTAGCACTCTTCAAGAAAAATCTTGATGATTGGATGGGAAATAGGAAATTCACCCCAGGGATTACTTCTGTGGCTCTGCTCGACAGGGGCACAGGAAAATAATGTTATTGGGTGGCGAAAGCCAGGGTACCTTTTTGGCTAGGCTTATATAGGCCCAAGGGCTAATAGCCTAGTACCTACCTATGAACCTATGAACCTATGATTGCATCTGTGCTGTTATACACAGTGATGTTTTCTGTCCTCATGTACTGTCAGGTGGACATCACTGCTCACAGTGATGTATTCAGTTGTGTCTGGTATTGTGGGCAGAGATCTATGTATTCATGGTAAGTTATGCCATTCTGTAGGGGGAGCAGCAGACACTTGGTGCTGGGTTTGTGTATCTGGTTCAGCACCTTGGTACAGTACTGGCAGAGGACCCCATACTTGTACACCCATCAGCATGACAGTATGGGCTTATCTTGCTGTGGCAATGCCTCACAGCTGTACAGATTCACACAAGTCAGACAGGGGCAGGGCCCATGGGTCATGACATTTACCCTATTGTGGTGAACACGCAGGTGTGTAGCCACCCATGTATGTGTTTGCAGCCAGGGATAGTGAGTGAACACAGCTTGGTGTTGGACCCTGCACAGTCCATGCTGCCCATGCTCCCAGCCCCCCTCTGTTATTTTACCCTCTTCCGTACATTATGCATACACTCTCTGATATGTTCCCTAAGGGTATCACGCCATCACAGGTGTGTGTTAGTGTTGGTCCACAGTTCATGCAGTGGGACATGGTGGACATGTTAATGTGGTTTGTCCACATGACCTTGCATATGGCTTATGTGGAGTGTGTTATGTTGTTATTTGGGTGTCCGTGACACAACATGCATTGGCAGTACATGTGAGACACAGGCCTTTGGCAGACGCCTGTGGGGCATTAGGTGTTGCTGCATGCCAGATGTTGCAGGTCATTGCATTCTGTCAGTCCTACAGTCCCAGACCACCATACAGTATATTCCCCTGGGGTGACAGGGTAGGTGTGATAGGTGTTCATGCCAATACCTCCTAAAAGTTTTGCACAGGTGGTGTGGATGTTGGCAGGGTGCTACCTACAGCTAGGTACATACCTGCATGGGACACCTGCACTACATGCTGCAGTCTTCCGCTATTGCCGTATACAGGTGGGGCCTTACTGTACCCATTTCCCACAGCAGGGATATGACCAGAGAGGTGCCTGTGGGTGGTGCTTACATGAGCTGGGTGCATGTGTGCTATGGACACTACTTGCACCTGACACACAGATATGCATTGGGCATTCCAGTTATGCTTGCATGTGCAGGTACATCAGCTGTTTCCCAATACATCAGTCCTACTTCCTTTGTGATCTGCAAGTGTTTGGGCAGACGACACCAGTATACCGTACTACAGGACCAAATAATGTGATGCATACCTGTATGTACTTTTCCAAGGGTGTGTCCATTTCACAGTGACACAATATATACTGTATGTCTGGGGTACTTTCCCCTGTGTATTGCTTATATATCTAGCCCAACAGCCATGCCATGTTAGTCTTTCAGATGGTGACACATATTACCACTATACATTTACAATGGCTTACTGCTAGCATGTGTTATACTGGTGGGGATTGTCTTTGGCACTGCAGTCATGAGGGCTTGTCCCTGTTGTCAGCAGTTGTGGGCAATGGCCACCAGGTCACAACTCAACATGCATACATACTGACCACTCTCACACATTATGAAACACACACCATCCTAACACACACACATCTGCATATTGTGCAAATGCTACACCCTATCCTGCTACCTTGACCACCTCTTGGCATCTGTGCTCCACTCGTATTACACCTACTCATACATGTTACTACATTTCTATACAGGATTGGGGGGGCACACCTGAGTGTCATTACATTTCTACACTGGATTGGGGGAAGGGGCAGACCTGTCTGTTTCCACATGTCTACATAGGCGTGGGGGGGGGGCATACCTGACTGTTACTACATTTCTACACTATTATTTGTTAGTAATTGCAGGTGTGGGGGTAGCCACATTCTTTGATTTCCTGTCCTTGCCTATTTAAGTGGTACAGTGTGAAATATTTTCTGCTTAAAAACCTCAGCTTTGGCCGGCTAACAACTTTCTATATTCAACTGGACGTATAAGAGAATTTAAGTACCTTTATCTGCATTTTTTTTCAAAAAAATACAGTATTTAAATTGATTTTAACTCTGTGGAAGGAATATTTAGCTGAACTGGAACTTTTCACTCTGCTCTTCAGTTTGTCCCACCCACCCTCCCTGTTTTTGTTTTGGTGTTAATCTTAGTGGCCTTGCAGCTGCCCGCCCCTCTTGTAAATTTGTGTTTGGATACTCCTTCTGGGCCCATCTCATTTGCTCACTCAACTGAGTGCAGTGAGATCATATTCTGATTTCAGGCACTCCTACTGTGTACAAAAGGCTTGTTTCCTGCCTTTCCTGTTAAGTGGTATAGACTATTTGTAGGCTTTTGAGCCCCCAAGCCCTTCTGTGTTGGAGGGAAAGCCTTCTAGCTTAGTTTTTTTCCCTATAACTAGCCAGTTTTCTAGTTTCAGCACTCAAATCTGTTTCTTTGATCTCAGCACTTGTTCAGAAAAAAAAAAAAAAAAAAAAAAAAATTTTATCTGCTTTCACTGTACTTGTGTTTCTACCTACTTTTTTTTACTTTTGCATCATCTTAAAAGTACTCAATTGTATTTATTACTGCTTGGTGTAACTCATTCTAAGCTTTCTGGTTTAAACACTTGGGCTTCGGATCGGTTGTTTTGCACTGAGAGGGTTTGTGGTCTGCACTGTAGTGGCAGAACAGGTAGCTTACATCCTTCTAGGTTGGGAACTGCTGATTGAGGGCTCAGTGGCTGTTATTCTAAAAGTGTATTAATTCTGGTTTAAGCACTTAGGCTTTCAGGCCAGTTATTTTACATTAAGAGGGTTCGTGGTCTGCACTCTTGTGGGAGGAGAGGCTGGACTCTGCCCTTCTGAGCTGGGAATTTCTGATTGAAGGCTTATAGTGCATGCATATCTGAACTTCTTCTTACTGAAGTTGGTGCGTCTTGTTTGCTGTGGCATAGACTGGATTCGGGCCTGCTGGATCTAGCTTTGTTTGTGTAACTTGAGCACCAATCCAGGCATTCTCTAAAGTATTCAATTGTATTTATTACTGCTTGGTAGTAACTTGATTAAAGTTTAGCTGTCATTCTAAGTCTTTTGTATTAAGCACTTGGGCTTCAGACCAGTTGTTTTACATTAGGAAGGTTTGTGGCATGCACTGTGGTGGCAGGACAGGTAGCTTTCATCCTTCTAAGTTGGGAACTGCTGATTGAGAGCCCAGTGTCTGTTATTCTTAAAGTGTATTAGTTCTGGTTTAGGCACTTGGGCTTCAGGCCAGTTATTTTACATTAAGAAGGTTTGTGGTCTGCACTCTTGTGGGAGAAGAGGCTGGACTCTGCCCTTCTGAGCTGGGAATTTCTGGTTAAAGGTTTATGGTGCCTGAATATTTGAACTGTATCTTACTGAAATTGGTACACCTTGTTTGCTGTAGCATAGACTAGATCCAGGCCTGCTGAATATAGCTTTGTTTATATGCTTGTTGTTTGTTTGCTTGTTATTTCCTGGAACGCTAATTCCACCTAATACGGCTTCTCAGCTTCTGTGGCTCATTAGTGATATCTGCATTGCTTACTGTACTTATTTCCTTGTTTCCCTTGAAAGAAAGTTACTGTTTGTCGTTTTGCATTTAAGTTACCTGTAACACATTGCACTTAAGTTACCTGGCACTTGCTCACTAAAGCAATTATATAAGTCAGCACTAAAAATTAAAAGCACTACACCCTCACTCCCCACTGGCCCTGGTTTTCAATTATTAAGGAATTCCCAATATTATTCTAGCATGTCCAAAGGTCAGTTGTCAATCTCCTCTCCGGTCCAGCTGGTGAATCTGGGAATCTTGAGGCAATGTTACAACTGCCTCATGTACACAGACAACCCTCTCCTCCTCCCAACAAATTCCAACACATGTGAGAGATGCAACCATATAGCCAAACTGGAGGCTAAGCTCTCTCAACTCAGTACTGGCATAACCAGTCAGGAGGAGAAGGAAACCATACTCACTACAATTCCAGTCTCACATAGACCTACCACGACAGCAAACCAAACACATAATCACACAAAACATACTGAGGCTCTAAATAAAGATCTGCCGAAGCAGCAGAGACTTCCAAAGCAGACACCCAAGCAGCCGCTACCCCAAAACAAAACACGTGCAACACATATCTCACAAAGCCAGTGTGCCAAACAGTCACAGCCCTTAAGACTAAACAACACACCTGATACACTTGTAATAGGTGACTCTATCATCAGGCACACTGACGTCCTGCTCACCGGGCTGAACAAGGAGAGGGTCACGGTGAACAGCCTGTTGGGTGCTAGGATCCGCCACATAACACAAGCACTCAGGTCACTCCAAGGCAAGTACAAATATGACTCAGTCATTGTCCATGCTGGTGTGAATGACCTGAGACGTACCTCCCTGGACTACATGAAAAGAGACATAAAGGAGCTCTCTGAGCATGTAGCCCAGGCCGGTATGACCCTGACCTTGAGTAGCATCTTACCCTCACCAAGAATGATGCCACAATATGTAGACAAGATGATCAATTTCAACAATTGGCTTAAGTACTGGTGTCATTCAAAGGGGATCCAATGCCTGTCAGCTTGGGATGATATGCTCGACAAGCCACGATGCTTCGCTAGGGACGGCTTGCACCTGTCACCCTGGGCTTTCGGATATTGGCAAAGGCTCTTGCTACCCCATAGTGCCTTTTTTAGGCAAGGCTCAAAAGACAAACCCACCTCCATAGGTATCACAAGGGATAAGAAACTAAGAGTAATGCTACTCAACGCCAGAAGTCTAAACCTCAAGATGCATGCACTCGAAACTCTCCTTAGCATGGAGAACATCGATATCTGTGCAGTAACAGAAACCTGGTTCAGGGCTCCCGAGAGCACCCCACCACTACCAGGTTATACCTCATACCATGCTTTTCGGCCCCAAAACTTGGACCGAACCACAAAAGGAGGGGGAGTATCGATATTCATCAAAGATACCCACACCTCCAGGTTGGTGGCAAAGCACGAAGCATCAGAGACTATCCATGTGCAACTAACAGTGGGTAAAACTGCCTTCCAGTTTATAGCCTGCTACAGACCACCCTCCCAAACCCAGGAACCCCACTCGGCCTTCCTGAGAACACTGGAAAATACGAAGGTCTCTCCAAATACCATTATATTGGGTGACTTCAACTACCCAAACATAGACTGGGAGCATTACTCTAGCTTCAACACCCTAGCCCAAAGGTTCCTAGAATTTATAAACTCAAATGCTATGGAACAACTTGTTACCACTCCCACAAGAGAGGAAAACATACTGGACCTGATCATCACCAACATGGGGACTCTATGCTCCAGACCAGAAGTGTATCCCTCACTGGTAAGATCAGACCATAAACTAATCTCACTGGATATTCACATCCCGACCCCACCCCCTGCCCAGAAAACCACAGTGAAAAACTTCTCTAAAGCAAATTTTACACTCCTCAAAACTGAGGTGAAATCCTTCAAAGCCCCCGGGCCTGTGGAAAATACAGCCCAGACCGCAGAATCCTTTATAAACGCATTCTATGAACACCTTCAGGAATGCATGGATCATGCAATCCCAAATAAAACCAAGACCCAATCCTCCAAAGGCAGACGTCCTGTCTGGTGGACCCCAGCCATAAACAAACTATACAATAGAAGGAGGAAGCTACTAAATGATAAAGCAAAATCCCAAAAAGGGAAGGCATCACTGATCAGTATTAGCAAAAAACTACGGGCACACATAAAATTGTCTAAGGCCAGCTTCGAGAGAAAAATTGCACAGGACACTAAGGATAATCATAAGGCTTTCTTTAGTTATGTTAGGAACCTGGATGGTAATTCCCAGATATGCTCAGAATTAGTCCAAAATGACAAAAAATACACCGAACCCACAGACATTGCCAACATCCTAGCTGACAGGTTCAGTGCAAACTTCTCCCCCCCTCCCCACCAAAAGGGCAAATATCTATCCCAGCAGAGTGCTGCCCCCCTGACATCTCAGATGCTCAGGTAAGAGCCGCCCTCTCTAAAGCAAAAAACACAGCATCAATGGGACCAGAATGTGTCCCGGGCTGCATCCTACATGAACTCAAAGAAGAGCTAAACCCAAACATAAAACTACTGTTCAATCTCAGCCTTACTACAGGATATGTGCCCAAACAGTGGCGTACAGCAACAGTGGTCCCTCTCCATAAAGGTGGTGCCTCAACGGATCCTGGAAACTATCGCCCCATAAGCCTGACTAGCTTGGTCTGCAAAGCTATGGAAAGGATCATCATGGACCTCATAAATAAAGATATTGGGGACCTACAAACACTGGTTCCTACCCAGTTCGGCTTTGTTAAGGGCAGATCCTGCCTCTTAAACCTGGTTGATTTCTTTGAAACAGTCACCAAGGCCATTGACGAGGGAAGGTGGTCCACACAGCCTACTTGGACCTCGCAAAGCCTTCGATACAATACCCCACTCGGGCATTATAGATAAGCTCACCAGCTTAAATATAAACCCCTATGTCACTAGATGGATTGCAAACTGGCTCAAGGACAGAACCCACATGGTTAGAATTGCTGGAGCCATGTCAGACTCCAAACCAGTTACAAGTGGTGTCCCACAAGGCTCAGTCCTGGGACCTCTTGTTCGGTATATATTTCTCGGAGGTACAGGCCAACATGGAAGGACTGTGGCTGACCAAGTTCGCAGATGACTGCAAACTGGGTGCCATAATCGACTCTCCAGCCGACACAAGCATCCTCCAAAAGGGCCTCATAGAAACAGACAACTGGTGCCAGTGCCATGGCCTCAAGCTAAATGCCAAAAGTGTATAGTCATCCCCTTTGGCAAAAACAAAGTGCCCACAAATTACCACATAGGTGGAAATCCATTAAGTACAGAAGACGTAATTAGGGACCTGGGGACCCAAGTTGATAGCAATCTCTCATTTGACAACCACGTGGCCAAAGTGGTTAGAAAAACATTTTATATAGCCCACCTAATCATGAAGGGATTCACATCTAGATCAGGGGAGGTCATCGTGCCTCTTTACTCATCCCTCATCAGGCCCATAATTGAGTACAATGCCCCTTTTGGGATGTACCTTACCAGACACCTGCAGCAACTGGAAAGACCCCAAAAGTACCTCACCAAGAGGATCAAAGGGCTCAAACAGATGCCATATGCTGCCCGGTTAAAGAAACTCCAGCTCTACTCAGTGGCATACCACCTGTTCAGAGGCGATCTGTGCCTGACGTATAAAGCCATGTCCAACCCGGAATTAATGGACATGCTGCACCTCAGAAAATCCAAATCCCATCGAGCTACGCGCTCGAGAGACTTGAACCTCAGCACTGAAATAAATAGGACATGCTGGAGGGACAGATTCATAACCCAGAGGCTCCCTTCACTCTGGAATAAAATCCCAGTCCAGGTTAGGCAGAGTCCCTCATTGACTCTCTTCAAGAGGAATCTTGATGAGTGGATGGGAGATCGTAGGTTTACCCCGGGTATCACTTCTGTGTCACTGTTAGATAGAGACACAGTATACTAACCTCAAAAAAGGGCATAGCAAAATAAATTTAAAATGGGTGGCGAAAGCCAAACACATTCTGGCTAGGCTTATAAATGCCCTAGGGCAGATAGCCTAGTATGAACCTATGAACCTATGAACCTATGGATTGGGGGTAGGGGCACGCCTGACTGTTTCTACATGTGTACATGGGAGTGGGGGGGGCACACATGACTGTTACTACATTTGTACATAGAGTTGTGGGGGGGGACACCTGACTGTTTTTACATTTCTACACAGGATTGGGGGGGCACACCTGACTGTTACTACAGTTCTACACAGGATTGGGGGGGGCACACCTGACTGTTTCTACATGTCTACATGGGAGTTGGGGGGGGCAAATCTGACTGTTACTACATTTCTGCATAGGGTTGTTGGGGGATACACCTGACTGTTTTTACATTTCTACACAAGATTGGGGGGGCACACGTGACTGTTATTACATTTCTACACAGGATTGGGGGGGCACACCTGACTGTTTCTACATGTCTATATAGGATGGGGGGGCACACCTGGCACTTGCACACATTTGCTCTGACTGTACTGGTATGTCAGGTACTCCATTTTATTCTATGTTCTAACCTATCATACTGACTAGAAGCATATCAGTGTACTACAGGTCTTAGCTTTGGTTGCCCTACATATTAATGTCTGACTTCCTACCCTTCAGAACTAACATCCCACTGCCTGACCTGCTGTAGTCTGTCTGTGTTGGCCTGGGGGGAGGTTACCAATAGGCATCATTCAGAGGCCATAGCACAGGCTCTGTTTGGGTTTGTCTACACCTATCCTGTTGGCTGAGACTGTTGTTGGGTATGTGAACCTCCCTGATGGGCATGTGTGAGTCATATGGACACACATGTCATCCAGCACATTTCCTGCAGTGGGTTTTGTCACCCTGTGTAGTACTGGCTACTATGGTGACTCCAGCATGTGTTACAGATGTCATGGTGCCACTATGGGTGTCTACTATCTGCTGCCATAACATTCAGCCCCCAATTCCCTTGCAGGCCCGCATCCATACCATAGATACAGGTCACAACACATTCTATTCCATTTGGCAATTGGTATGTTGATTGACTTACCTTGTGGGTATGCCAGGACTGAGGATGGTGCTGGAGGGCTGCCTATGTCGGATGCACATAGTACACTCCCTATACATGGTTGAGCACAGGTAGTGTCATGTTTGAAATCTCTTTTACTGTATGTGTGAGTCAGAGACAGGTGTCATTTCCTGGGTCCCTACTGTGTCAGTGTATGTGCTATGCTTTGCCTCTTTGCCAAAGCCAGGGCATACTGGGCATGCCTCCAACTGCCTACTGGGGCAGGTGCAGGTTGTTCCTCCTCCGAGTCACTCTGTGCCTGTGCAGGCCTTGACATTGGCAGGGGGCTGTGTGGCCCTGCCCTGTGCTGTTCCTGCTGCAGCTGTTTCCACAGGATCATATTGTGTAGCATAGCACATACCATAACAATTTGGGTACATGTAGCTGGTGAGTACTGCAAGGCTCCACCGGATGTGTCCAGGCACTGGAACCATGACTTGAGCATCTCAAACACATTCTCTATTATAAGTCTGGTCTGTGCGTGTGCCTCATTATGGCATTCTTGTTCAGGTGTGTGCATTTCTGATGGGTGTCATCAGCCATGGTTCCAGTCTGTAACCAGCATCCCCCACTAGGTGACCATAGGGGTCCTCATTGGCAAATCTCTGATACAGCTGCATCAGATGCCAAATGTGGGAATTGGGATAGCTTCCAGGGCAGCCAGCACACGCATTCATTATAATGCCTTGGGCATTGCACACGACCTGGCAGTTGATGGAGGAGAGGCCCCTGTGGTTGATGTAGGCCCTACCCTGATCATCGGGTGGTGCTTTGATGCATATGTGCGTGCAGTCTATAGCACCCACTACTTCAGGGTATTCTGCTATTTGGTGGAAGAGATGCATATTGCCGGCCAAAACCACACTGGTGTTGAGGAAATACATGTGCTCAATGGCATGTGCTGACATGGCATCCAGGAACTGTTGAAATATTCTGGATGCTGATGCCTGTGAGATCACCATGATATCTCCAGCTGAGCTTTGGGAGGTACCTGTGGCTAGTATTCCTAGGCCTACACATACCTTGGTATCCACTGGGATGGGTTCCCCTCGGTCAGTTCGGTGTGTCAGGCGTGACCAGCACAGCTCAGCAATTTGCTGTAGGAGGTCCCTGTCCACCCTATAGCGCTCACTATCTCCAGCTCATGTAACCCCTGGTTGGTTACCCTGAGTCTGTGCACTCTTCTCCGTCTCCTCACTGTGGGTTGATCGGCAGCATTCACATCCTCACCACTCTCAGCCTCTTGCACATGTTGTTCTATGTTGCCTGCTGCAGCCCCTATCATTTTGTAGTTTTATTTGTTAAAAATTCCCTGCTTCTATACACTAGTGGTGTAGAGTATGGGAAAAACCACAGGGGAAGGTGTTTGCATATTTTATAGTAGTGTTCTGGGCTGGACTGGTTTGCTGCCTTTGTAATTGGCTGATTCTGATACATTTCACCTGCCAGCTATGCTAGTTCTCCTTGATTACCTTCCTACTGCTGTTTTCCCTTCCCATTGCCTTCCTGTTTAAGCCCAGGGGCGCACCGCACAAACACAGTGCTCAAATGTGCACAGTGCTGCCATTTCCTGGTTTAACTTTTTTTTTCCTTTAAAACCCAGTGCGTGACACGCACACCTGCTTAGGCAATATAAAGAGTACTAGGCAGATTCAGACACACCCCCTTGCTTAGCTGTGTCTAGCTTGTAGCAAACCTGAGCCACAGGGCTCCAATCCGCTTACAGTATGCCTGACACACACCCCTATAATGTCAGCTAACTCCTAGGCTTGCACCAAGCTATTCCTACTCTTACACTGTTGGAACCTGGCTAGCATGCTGGGGAAAACTGGGATTCACTGTCATTTCCCTCATTTGCATAGGATTGCCTGCTCATGCATATTTACATGTCTCACACTGAGCCTCCCCCCTTAGCGACCACTAGTCACTGACCATGTTGTCTTCTGCCTGCCATTGACTTTCATGACAGAATAGTGATTTTAGTTAGAATGCTTATTTTAGGTTTATTTTCTTATTTTCCCCTCCGATCCCATTTGCGTGCCGCGGCCCTACTCTTAAACAGCAGAGATCGGCAAAAAAAAATAATTTTTTTTTCTAAGCTGTTTGTAATGCCAATGGCCTTACACTTGGCCACTGACATGCTTCCTGAGTGATATGCAGCCTTTGTTTGGAGCTGTCACAGCTCTGTTTTGGATTTTGCAGAAATGTACTCGGTTACTAACCAAGTACATTTCTACAGATTACACTAGTCATGCATGGCCAGTTTCAAGCTTCCTGGATTGCAAATTCACCTCATTTGCATGGATTTCTCCTGCAAATGGAGTGATCTGCATACAGGGGCTTAGTCCATGCAGGACTAGTGCAGGAGCGCTCGTGCATGCCCCTGCAGGCTATTCCTGGATCGCACGGCAGACATATTGCCTGCTAAAGCTCCTGCACTAATCCTGCATGCCGTGCAAGGCTTGCAGAATCTGGGGGAATGTCTCTAACTCCAAAACATAAATCCAACAATGAAACAACAGAAGTAGTCTATCCATATGTCTGGACTGCATTTCACTACAACCATTAACTCAAAGGTAGACTGTATAAAAAGAAGAAGGGCCAAACTGATAGTTTTCAATGACAATAGTAATAGTAGACCCCCCCCACCCACATACAAAAACACACGCATGCAACAATAAAATGCAATCAGTTATTCACATAGTCATATAATTCTGCTTGTGTATGGAAACAAGTCAAAGGTATCCTGATTGTCCTGCTAGACTGCTAGAATTATAGTGACTGTCAAGTTTTAGAAAAAAAGTACCCATATAGTAAGGCACTGAAGCCTGATAGCCTTTTGTCAACAAAGAACAAAGGCATTGTACCATCCACAAATGCACAGAAAAGGAAATTGATGCAAAACTCTTTAGAGATGTGTCATTAAGTTAGCTGTATGCTGTAACTTAATGGCACACTGACTTCGGACTGTGTGAATAATAACTCAGACTGGGTAGTGGGCTGAAAACCTGGGCAGAGTAATGTACTTCAGTGCATATGGCAACCAGAATTAGGCAAATGAGAAAGGAAATTGCATAATAATGCATTTCACAGCATACAGTAACCCTTACTGGGCGGCAAAAAGATGAACTGAGCACATGTGCCCCCACCTAACAAGCAGCAACAAAATTCAAGTAATAATTTGCATATTTGCTTATTTATACTCATTGTCAGCAGTAACTTAAAGAATTGGAATATTGAGTTGCAATGGTCCCTTTAGCCCTGACTGACTGGTCTTTTGTTAAGAAAATGAGCCAGTTGTAATGGCTTTCATCTTGACATTTAGTTGAAAATAATAACAAAACCAATGCCCCACAAACATACACACAGACACAAAAGCTAGCATTCATTATAGCTATGAATTACAGAATACTTTGAATTATAAAGCTATGGCACAATGACTGCTCAGGAATCCAGACAGTATGGCAGCAGTTACCTTAACTGTCGCTCATCTAGTCAGGATACAATAGACAGGACTTTGTGGGTTCTCTTCAAGCAGCTTTATTATGTACAAATACATCAGAATTGAAGCTTAGTAACTTTAACTTAGATAAACTTATAAACAAACTAGCTATTACACTCATACATGCGCACTCCCTGGCTGCACTCTCAAAATGACACTGAAGTTAGCACGTGCTGACCATTTATATGCACATTCAGTCCTTGAAATGCTTCTTAGAGATACAGCACACATGCTCTATTCTACATCCTCCCTCATTGAGAAATAAATCATGCAATGCTGATGACATTAATTGACATGCAATCAATATAAATACTTCTTTGTCATGCAATTATACAGAACTAAAGACATATAGAAAATTATGTCCAGGTTGTTGCTTATTTCGCACAAGGTTTGCAAATGCGACCAAATCATGTGACATATAAATTAGAATCAGGTTTAGCAACTGGGAATGTCTTTGCTAAATGTTCAGCTTTTGGGGCATCAGGACTAGAAGAAGTTAAGACACGTTCTGCAACAGAAGCATTGTCTGGGTTACTCTGTGATCTATTCTGTATCACAGGAAAAATGCTGTGATATAGATTCTGATAAAGGAAGAAGAAGTCTACGATTTCTCCTGTACTCCATACCCCCAGATTCCATAAAGCAGGATCTCAGCTAGGTACATATACCTGTTACTTGACCGATCCGGTTGAAGATTGGTTCACTGTTTGTATCCTCACTGTCTCTCCTTCTGACTGAGTAGTTGCACAAAAAAGTGACAACAGTAATGTGATTCTGCTTGATGCACACAATAACAAATCATGCAGGCCCATCCGTAAACACAAATACATGCCCACAAGGAAATGCAGGTGGAACTATTCATTACACAAGCAATGATGCCCAAGAGGGGGTGTGTTACTGTGGAAATAATGCCTTCAGCCCAGGGAGGACATTATTCCCATGTTAACACACACCCTGGAGGGCATTTATTGCACTTAGAAAATGGGCTGTCCATAAAATTGTTGTGTTTTACTTACTTTTTTGTTACTATTTTTTTATATATTTTGGATGTAAAATAGTTCCTCTGCCATATGATTCAAACTTGCTGTAATAGATGTTAATGGTGTTGGAGGAAGCATTTTACATCCAAAATATAGCGCTTTAAAAAATATCCAAATATTTACTTTATTTTTTGTTCCCTTACTTCTAAAATGTTTTGTTTGTTGCCAGTCGTTGCAGATTGAAGTTACTGAATAATGACATACATTTGAGAGTCAGGCTTTTATTTTCTTCAGAAAATTCATGCTAGCACACAATCTTTTATTTAAGCAAGTTTTTCATTTTCTAAGTGCAATAATTAAAATCTCTTCCTATTTTTGAGCTTTGTTCCCACTTTGTTTTAGGCTTTACCCAGATTTATTCAGCTGAAAAATCTAGAGGTATGCAAACCTCTTTACTGCTGCTGCTGCCAGTGGTCACTCACTGACTCTCTCTGTCTCTCTCTCTCTCCCACACACCTCTACTTTGGAAAATGCATGCTAACGCAAATTCTAATATTCAAGTAAAATATGTTCCTATTTTGAGTCTTTGTCCCCCATTTATTTTAAGCTTATCCAGATATTTTGAGGTAAGAGTCAAGAGCATACCTCTCAACTGTCCAGATTTTTGTCTCATATGTTCGGTCAGTTCCTCATAAAAGTTGTAGTTTTCTAGCAAATCACTGGGGATTACAGTAATTAAATTATAACAGACATTTGAGTTTGGGACCTCATATCCTTCAGAAAATGCATGCTAATGGAAACCCTTTTATTCTAGCAACTTTCTAAATTTATAAGAGCAATATTTAGAATTTGCCCTTATTTTGGGTCATTTGACCCCCTCCCCATTATTTGTGGCTCTGTCTAGTACAGATTTCTTCTGCCAAGATGTTGACAGATATGGTTGAGAGGTGCACACACCTCTTAACCAATGCTGACGCTGCCAGGGATCACTCGATCACTCTCACTCTTCATTGTTTCACACAGACACACACGCACACACACACACACACACACACACACACACACACACACACACACACACACACACACACACACAGGGTCTATATTACAGCATTGAAAGTGATGATGTCAAATGCTCACATGAGCGAAAAATCACGTCCTCGAAGTTTATTAATTTTGTTCGCAGTACAGTGAAGATCAGGATTTTTGCCCTGTCCTCACTGTAGTGCGATCCCAGAGTAGGAATATATATTTAGTGGTGGGTGTGGGGGGGGGGGCACATCCCCTCACAATACCATTGTCGAGTATGTGAATATTCGTTCATGTGAGCATTCAATGTCAGTTTCAATGTTATGATATCGACGCCACACACACGCACAAGCGCACACGGACATGCACACACATGCACACACACACACACGCGCGCACACACACACACACACACACACACACACACACACACACACACACACACACACACAGTCTCTTCTGCTTTTATGCACACATTCACTCACGCATGCAGACAGAAACATAAACACATGCATACACTTTTTTTCTGTTTCATTTATTATAATTTATTATTATTTATTGTACTTACTTATTACAGCAAGTGTGCAGCAAACCTACATTAATAGCAATATTTAAAAATTGACTAAATATGCATGCTTTTGAGAAAATGACATATCCTTGTTTTGTTACCTCCCTGATAATAAAGTGACACACCTCATCCTTTTTGCTGACATCATTAAGAAACGTAAAATAACTTTTTTATGTATTTGTAAAATAACTTTTCATATATTTCACTGTATGTAACTTTTTGCTAATACTTTTGTAATTCTCTTTTGCATGCAATGTTTACTCCCGGATTTAATAACTGTTTTTTTATACTGGTTTATATTTTGCTCCTTTTCCTGGTTACTGTTTGGGAGTTTTCCTTCTTAGGTTCTCACTGTAAATAGTATTTGCCCAGCAGGATTAATCTGGTTAATACAACATAAATACATACATTTTTCTTTAAAAATAGCTAAGCAATATTAAAAGACTTTTTACATTTTGATAAACTTGTGAATTCTCTCTCACTTCTTTATGTTTTTCCACACTGCCCTCATCATGCTAAATGTTAAACATATTTCTCATAACAGTTATAATAAATTAATAATATATGAACAAGATGTGAAAAAGAAAGACAGGAGGGGATTTACACAGAAATTATGTTGCTGTGGTCCTGCTACAATTCTCTAACAGAGTTTCTTTAGACTATTGCCTTTTGCCAGAGGGGGTAATTCTCTAGTAACCTGCAGTGGCCACAGATTATTTAATGTTCAATGGTGACCATAGTGAACTTCATCTGAGTAAGAATTAACATATAATGTAGCAGGAAGCCTGTTGCTATGCATCAGAAGCATGCCTAGTTAGGGAATGCAATGGCTGTAGTTTTATATGATATTATATATGATTAGAATTCACAGATGTGATTGGATGAGAAATGTCAGCTGATATTTGTTGCTTATAAAATTGAGGAACCAGAAGTTGAATGTATATATTGTTCAGATTCACTTGAGTCTTATTATATATTCTTAAAAAATAAGCATTTCTAATGAAACTTTCACTTTATATGGCAATCAGTGTCCACAGCACACCTGTACAATTCATTACAGTGTTCAAATTGCCCAGAAACTCAGTTAAAATAAGATAAAACAGTATAGAGCTGAGACAGACTGTAGAAAACAATGTTATTGTTTTTTTCCCTGCTTTCTAAAGTGTTATAGACATATACAACATGCAAACACACACATACCTTAGTGTAAGGTAAATATCAGTACCACTTGTACTGTAATGGTGAGGTTACACCTCTCAGGGCTAAACCAAATTGTTTTATTTACACAAGAATACATTTACTGGTATTTAAACAAAGTCTTATATATTATGTATATATTTCTAGGATACAATATGCTAACTAGTGAAAACTGCCATAACTACAATAGGCAATGCATTTATGATCTGTAAAGTCTAGTCTGCATATTACATTTACCTGAGGTCACATTTTAATTTACTTGTTAACTAGGTAAGTGAACTGGCCCTTTGACCTTTTTCTGCTGTTACTCAGGCCAGTGGTAGCACATAATACAGAAAACTTACATAACAATGATACAAAAATGCAAATAAGATGACCACAAAGAGACAGGGAATGAAAAGAAATAGCAATTTAATTCAACATTTGTCATCAACTAGCACATAACTATTGTAGTAGCTTGCACGCAATAAATTATATGTAACTTCAGGTTAAAGTGACTTTGGCTATTTATTACTTCTGAAAGTAAAATGGACCACTTAATTCTACATAAACAATGAGACTTAACAAATAACCAGCAACAGAGAAACATTCAAGTGGTTTGCTCGGTTAGATATTTTAGTACCTTGATTTTAATTTTTTTTTCCACGTGATTTCATATGAAATTATACAAAGGTTACATACAGCTGTACCATACTCAGCTTACATTCCAGACTGTAATGCTGCGCCTGCTTTCAATGGAATGCACAGCTACCTTAGTGTTACTGTCTTTCTGATCGGTCACATTATGACCGATTTGCCAGTATGGCCAAAGTCTGCTATGCCAAAGGAATGTAAGGTAACATTTTCAGGTCTTAGCAGAAAGATTTATGGATAGCAGACCACTGTGGTGGGACACTTCTATATAACCATGTGTTGTGTCTATGAAGGTACAAGGATTTGTGCTTGATCTTGTCATGTCTACTTCGTATCCCCCTTATGGACTTATAACTGCAGCTCCTGCTGCATTTAATGGTACGAGGAAACAATCTCTTTGGAAAATATGAGTCTTATGATTAAGCAGCACTCATTGCTTGTATTCTGTGTTCAAGGATTTATACATGCTTACATTCCCTGTCATAGAGGTTAGTGAACAATGTATGACATGTGCAAACACTATGATATCCAGGTCATGTGTAACAAAGTCCCATGGTGAAATGGAACATGGTACACAGGCTGGTAGCTATGTGTTTGTGTAGATTCCTGGACAATGGAAATGAACCCTGAGTTAAAGCTTTTCTTCTAATGGGATTGCATAGCTGAAGCTCATTCTAACTAACCCAAATTGTCATGTGTCAATTAAGAAAATAATGAGTAAAGGACACAGACCCCCAGACCGACACAACACAAGCACACTCTCTTAATCACAATCATGCATTAGCAAAAAGATGTGGGATCCATGAAGACCCACAGCCTACAAGACCCATGTTACCTTCATAATCTATGTGTACTCAACAGAGCAACTGACACTGCATATGGTACTTATATGTGTATATGCAGCATATATATATATATATATATATATATATATATTTTTTTATATATATATATATATATATATATATATATATATATATATATGTGTGTGTGTGTGTGTGTGTGTGTAAGATATGTATATATATATATATATATATATATATATATATATATATATATATATATATATATATATATATATATATATGTGTGTGTGTGTGTGTGTGTGTGTGTGTGTATGGGTCCACGTTTTAATCTCGAAAACATTGAAAGCACACAAACACGAAACTACACAATCACAAATACTCACAAAACTAAAAGAATTAAAACAAGAAAAACATTTCCAACCTCCTTCCAAAACAAAACATAAACAACACATAACTGCAATTGTAAACACCACCATATGTTCCTGCAGGGGGGCAAGCTCCCCTGCGCCCCAACACCCCCACTAGTTATATATACCAACTCTGAGATTGCACTAACTCAAAAAACATACAAAAACATAAACACACTCATACCTGTCCTACACTCCCATTGCAGTCATATTTAGACTCACTACTAACACTCACACATACTACAATCATACTAAAATCCCCATATACAGCAATCACACACATACAGTCCCAACTACATACCCCAATCTACCTCTAAAACTCCCTACAAAAACTAAAAACACATTTCTACCCAAAAACCCTTAAAAACTGAACACTTACCTGAGACAGCGTACATAAACAAACATTGGACGCCATAACACACTGTCCTTAAAGAGCCACTACCCAATCACATACATACCACACTACACCTATCCTGTTCCTGCAGGGGGGCAAGCTCCCCTGTGCCCCAACACCCCCACTAGTTATATATACCAACTCTGAGATTGCACTAACTCAAAAAACATACAAAAACATAAACACACTCATACCTGTCCTACACTCCCATTGCAGTCATATTTAGACTCACTACTAACACTCACACATACTACAATCATACTAAAATCCCCATATACAGCAATCACACACATACAGTCCCAACTACATACCCCAATCTACCTCTAAAACTCCCTACAAAAACTAAAAACACATTTCTACCCAAAAACCCTTAAAAACTGAACACTTACCTGAGACAGCGTACATAAACAAACATTGGACGCCATAACACACTGTCCTTAAAGAGCCACTACCCAATCACATACATACCACACTACACCTATCGTGCATTTGACATACTAAGTTTCGACATAGTACAGTTTTGGAAAACTGCACTTTCGACATTCTGGTCTTGAAATACTGAAATTCGAGATTTCAGTATTTTGAGATATAAAAGTGGACCCATACACACACACACACACACACACACACACACACACACACACACACACACACACACATATATATATATATATATATATATATGTGTATATAATAATGTGTGTAAGATATATATACATATATATGTAAGATTTTTTTTTCTCCCACAGGGACCTTGCCTGATTGATCTACTAATGCACTGAATTGGCCCAACTGTCCCTGGGCACAGGAACCTAGCATTTTTGGGTTAAATGAGAGCTCTATAGCACAATTATTCCTTCTCATGTAGCCCTTAAATTCCATGTAGCAAAGCTCAATGATCATTCTCCAGTGAAAATCAGGTGGTAGGATGTGTGTTGGTGTGCTGGTCTTAGTGGGTAGCCTACCCACTTCCGCTGGAAGCATCCTCCTTCTTCCCATGGCAGTTCCCTCAAGCACCATCACTGATGCCTTTCAAGGGAATGGATGCCCTTGGCTACTGATGCAAAAGTACTATGACAGCATGGACTCCGCAGACATGAACTCTGGCAACTCCTGGTTCTCCCAATTTGTGTCATCATTGTGGAACATCAGAGCTGCTTCCCTCGCCCTCTGGACAGGGGAACAGGCAATGTCCTCTCATTCCCATCCTCCCTAGCCAGTTACTGCAGGCATCCAAGCTGCTTTTCAAAGTCATGGTCAGCTATACCATAGCTAGAACTTTATCTCTCTAGGTCAAAGGGATGGCTATGGAATTCGGACATTCCTCAGACCAGCATCATCAAAGTGTTTTGCCTAGACCTGAGGACCACATAATCAATAAGTGATATTATCTCAACACTTAGTGTTTTTACAGTAGACATAGCTATATTAGTCTCCCCATAAAATATTTGAGTAGCTGCTCATTCAATCTTCAGGCTCAAGTTTGAATGAACTTTAGTGGTATCATTTTTTAGTGAGATCAGATGCATCTTATTCTATCTGTTTTCTGCCCTGCATTCACTTCTACCCAAACAGAATAGTACAGACGTTACACTATGGATCTTTTTACAGTGTATAACTTGTAAGTCAGTGTATACAATGGTAGATTTCCTATAAGTCTTTACTACCCTGCATGCAGCACGCATGCTTGCATTACTTAGATTAGCCATGTATGGCACTTGGAGAACATCCAGCAGAAAATACAACAATGTGTCCTTCAAAAAATAAAAAAAAGGTTGATTCAACCAGAGACAATGGGCATGTGAAATGGTACAGGGTGTCTCTTCCTGCCAGTATGGGGGCATGTCCACAAACAGACACAAACACAGGCAAACACACACACACACACACACACACACACACACACACACACACACACACACACACGCGCGCACACACACACACACACACACACACACACACACACACACACACACACACACACACTCATATTACTGTTTCAGTGCAATAACATGTAGTAACACACTTTCTACTGGCCCTAGCTTTTGCATCCTCAGTTACAAATGTGCTCACACAGATAAGTACACGCAAACTAACGTACACACAAAATATGCATACAGAAAAATACACACATGTTCACATACATGCCCAAAACACACTTACGCTGTATGGAATTAACAACTTGCAGTGATACCATTTTACTGGTGCTATCTTTTGCATCCTACTGCACTGTTATCCCACATGTGGACAACAACTTTGATTACACACTCACACACACACACACACACACACACACACACACACACACACACACACACACACACACACACACACACTCTAATGTAATTATTTGCAGTAAATGGAGCTTCAAGTACTCCAATCTACTATTATTCACAAAAAAGTCAAGAATGCAAAGTTCATTGCCACAGTGAAAGCAGCCACTAGCTAAGCTAAGTTTCTCAGGAACAGACTAACAGCTTTAAAATCTACTAAAATCTTCAGTAGTCTTTATATGTGACAGTGCAAAGTGTTTTACAGCTTTTAAAAGCTGTTTTAAGTTCTTACTGCTGTTCTATGGCAACTGTTTATGCCCTAGGATGAGAGAGGAACATAACAAGAACAAAACTGATCCAAGTCATTCATAACAAAATTTGTTATGCAGGCCTTTGATGTCAAAGAGGCACATCACAAGTTTGTCTTTTTTCTGACTTCAGAGCATAATCAGCATGCTTCATGTGCTACACAAAGAATTATATAATAAGTCTTATGAATGGTGAGCACTTACATTTCTATGAAGTTCATGAACCTTTATTCACTCAATGTACTACCACAGAGGGAAAATGTACAGCAGCAAAAAATGTTTTAATGTTTTTTAAAGATTTCAAAAGCCAGTAAAATACTTAGTGCAGCCAAGCAGACAACAGACAGAAACAAAGTGCCCTTTTTTCACATATTGTTCCCATTGCATGTAAACGATCAGAACTCTCCTGACCAATTAGCTCATTTGTTTCCCTTCTCCATCACCAGGGTGAGGGTCAACCAGGAGGATATCTCATTTAGAAAGCCATTAAGGGTGGTTTGATGGTTTCTCTTTTGGCCCTAATTTTCTCAAATGGTAACATGCACTGGGCTGTCTAAGCTGGGCATCCCTCACTTCAACAGGTGATTTTGCCAACAAGCAGGCCAAGCCCTTCCATTCAAGCACAGGGAGTGATT
>NC_056727.1:273324792-273357292 GCF_019279795.1 Protopterus annectens
TGTTTACTATGCCAACTAAGGTTTGCAGTACTTCCCAAGAATGCAAACCGTTTGGCACCTTGCAAGTCCTATCTGTAGTGGATGTTTTCTGTGTAGTATTCAATCACAGGATTTCGGCCTTGGCTCCATTAATTTCTACTGTAAATGACTCAGCAGAACTTTAGAGCTTTGTCATCTTAGCTTGCACATATTGGTGAGAATGGAACAACAAATAGATATCATTATCAAAATGCATATTCTCCAATTTCAAAATGTGGTGATTTTCCAGTAATACATGCCAACTAATGCAACAAACGAAGAGGCTAAAGAAGAATTCAGTGAATGACTACATTGTGTGCTGGACAGAATTCCTAAGAAGGACTCCTTCATCATTATGTGTGATTTTAATATCAGCTAGGGGAAACAGAGCACCCACATTAGAATATTACAGGATAAAAAGGACTTGACAAACATGACTGTGAAGGGTGACACAGTCTTCCCTTACAGAAAAATGCACAAGTGGGAATCTCTACCTCCCCACACTGGACAGCAGAAAACCAGACTGACCATCTGGAAATCATACAGCAACAGAAAATACATATTCAGGGTATCAGGGCTTACAGGGGTGTTGTCATAGTATCAAATTACATCTTTTCTAATATAGGTACAGCTGAACATCCGATGCAATAACTTTTCTGTACCGTTTTCTATGATACCTATTGCATAATGCATGTGTGGGTTCTGATACCACAGAAATACACTTCAGATATATGTATTTGTTCACTTATTTATTTACTGCTTGTTTGCTCCATTTCCCTGTTATCATTAGGCTACTTTCCTACTTGCTCTATCAGCATATTTTAATCCAAGGCTTGACAGCTGTTTAGCACATTTATTCCATTACATAATGGGGGGGGGGGGGTTACAGGGAGTGGTGCCATTGTCCATGTGGATAATCTGAGATTGTTTCCAAACATATGCCTAGCTATATCCCTGCAGTAACATGCAATGAGTCTAGTGCTAGACTAATACTCAATTGTTTTATAAGTGATGAAAGCCTGAAGATGTCCCTCCACCCACAACGGACACTACTGTAGCTGCTGCAGTCTTCACCAATGACCTCATAAAAAGTCATCCTTTCCTTTTTAGGAGGGCTGACTGTGCATAGTCCCCTCACTCCCAGATGACTCTACTAGTGATGGGGCTGGTAGTCGAGCCCCAGCTGTGTCAGTGTTAGTATACGAGTATGGTAAGATATACAAATACACACATAAATTGATCAGGGCTGTATTGTGCGTGTGTGTGTGTGTGTGTGTGTGTGTGTGTGTGTGTGTGTGTGTGTGTGTGTGTGCGCACGCGCACAAATAGATAGATCTACTGACAATTGCTTAACATATATTTAATTTCCCTATAACTTCTCTGAAAATATCACATCTGCATTCATTGATAATACATAGCATTATAATCTATCATATCATATCTCGTTAAAAATAACCAAATAGCGTAAATCTGTGCTGGTACATTTCTCTACTGTCTGTGTCTCTCTCTTTCTCTCTCCTTCAACATATTTTACTTCACCATTATGCTTTTATATGGATGCTCTGCCTTTCACTGCTAGGTCCCTTATACCCCAATGTATATACAAAATCCAGAACCGAACAGCTGCAGAGAGAAAGGAAAACCTAACGTACTGTGGATCACTGCAAACTCGCTGTCATAGAATACATCAGCAGTAATTACAACCCAAGTTTCATTCTTTAGACTATAGAATTTGTATTAACATAGAGATCATTCATGTTTAATCACTGCAGGCAGCCTGACATGTGCAGTGATTAAGCTACACACCCCGTACTCATGCAATACAGTATTACCAACAACCATAGCCTTCAGAATAGGATGTCATGCTTAAAGCAACAAACTGGAGAAAAAACACATTTCTTCAAGTGCTCACTAAATGAAACTCTCAATAACTTTCAGGGGACATTATTACCATATCTAAGAGTCATGGTTTTTATGGAAATCCATTTCTTTAAACACATTTTTGAGCTGCATATGCAGTCAAAGTTTTTTGTCTTTTTCATTGCTTTGTCAACTATAATTGATTTATGAAGTTTTCTTGTTTGTTGCAGTTTTACAACCATAAAGTTTATGTGTTGAAGAACATCTGGGGTGTAATCGGCATGGTGATAAAGTTGCTCTACATAGCTCTTGTGTTCAGTTTAAGAAGTTGAACTGTCCAAGACTGCAGGTCGCTCTTGGGTAGCAAAGAAAGAACAGTACAGCAACCATAAACTAAAATAGTCACTACTGTGTTCTCTTACCTGACTGTCAGTTAAAGAAAAGAGAGAAAATACAAACTGAACACATAAATTGCAAGAGGAATATTGTGACTGCTTAGGAAGCAATTATGAATAATAAAGTTTTAGCAATCTCTAATGCAGAGGGTGGATCTGAATTTGTTCACAGTTTTTTTTTAAGTAGGTGAGGCTGTGAAGTTTGATTGTTTAAGTTGGTTGGCCAGCTTGATTTATTTTATATCATGTGATAGTAGTTTTGATGGTTCAGTCTGTGTTTTGAGCAATGGATTTATGGTTGCTGGCATACCAAAAGGCTGTGGGATCTAATCCTACTCTAGCTGAATAGCCATGTCAAAGGTTAATAATAATAATACTTAAGTGGGACCAGATAGGAAACTTGGTCAATCACACTTCTGGGACATTGGCTTGGACTACATTGAGTTAGGAACCTATCTCACCAGCAATTCTGTTATCATTTATGGACCCTCTTCTGTTTGTCATGTATTTTGTAGACATCCAAGCCAATGTTCCAGAAGTGTGGTTGACCAAGTTTGCTGAAGACTACAAACTGAGCACAGTTATCCATTTATCCACTGATATAAAGAGCTTCAGCAGGGCCTGGAATATGCATATACATAGAGTATCAAACTCAAAAACAGTTTCAAATAAAAAAAAAAGCAGCATAATAGAATTTTTAAGAAAGGTTGTCCCCATCTCATATGCTTTAGATGGCACTTCTCTTCAGACAGATACAGTCATAAGAGACCTATGTAGTTAGTGGATAGCATTCTCTCCATTCAATCATCATGTTTCCACTACAGTCTAGAAAGCTTTCAATCTGGCCCAGTTAATTTCCAATGGAATGTGTTCAAGATCAAATTAAGTAGCCTATGATTGTACCCTTGCCTTATCACACATATCATTGAATAAATGTGTGCAAATCCAAATATGCCACTCAACTGCAAAGGCCCCAAATATTTCTAACCAAGAACGGTAAGACTCTTAAATCCTTTGACTACATAAACAGATTAGCACAACTCTTCTTATAGTCAATAGCCTACATGTTGCTGTGAGGTGACCTGTGCCTCACTTTTTGGGGCTTGAAAGACCCAATTCTTTTTGACTTCTTATTTCTTCACAAAATCAGTGGCTCTACAAAGACCTGCATTAAAGAATTAGATTTAAACCAACAAATAAATAAAATTTGCTTTCGAGATATCTTCTTAACTCAGTACAGTCCTAGCCTATGGAATATGTTGCCACTACAGGTCAAATAAAATACTGGATGGGCAGACGTAAATATAAACAAGGGCTATCAGGTACTGCCATGCTCAGTTTGGGAGGTGAGCACTACTAGGTGTTTGAAAAGAGTGGCATGGACTTTTTAAATGTGAGCATAGCTACACATCATAAGGTCCCCATGATGGCTTCCTAGCATATTCTCTTGTTCCTACTGCTGAGACTGCAGCTCAGTAATAGAGGTGCTGCACCAGTGAGTCTGCTGTCCTTCAGACGAGATGTTAAAGTGAGTTTCCATCTGCCTGATTTGGTGGTAGCTCGGGTATTTGGAAAAGATCCCATAACACCTATTGAAATGAGAAGGGGAAATTCACTGATGCACTGGCCAAGTATTCACTAATAGTAAAAGTACCACCTTATATCGCCCCTAAAAAGAGACCACAAACCTAGTCAGACTAATCTGGGCAACAAAGGATATATATATATATATATATATATATATATATATATATATAAATATACACATGTATTTATACATACACATAGATTTTTAGCTTCCTTGTTAAATCTATACACTCTATATAAATTCTGTAAATATTATGATTGCATAGTATGGTGATGAAGATAAATATATGTTTTTCCAATGCTGGCAATATTGAAGCAGTGGTTTACACAAGCAATTAACCAAACACATACAATTCACTTTATATAAAGCAGAGATACTTGAAAGGATAATTTCATGTAATAGTACACCCCAAAGAAACATTGTGCTGAAAGGAAGACCTGGAAGAATGGACTGAGAAGGTCTAGTCATACCTGAAGTGAAGGGTATTACTGCAGTTCTGTGCTTGTTTCATGGATCTGAGTTTGAGGACAAGGAAGAAAGCCAGCAGACTGGTAGTGATCTGTTGGAAGTGCTTGATTCTGGAATTGAATGTAAAGCCTAGGTGGAGTGACTTCAGCCTGGGAGTGTACAGTTTGAGTACTTGAGCAGTCTACTGAGAGTGGCACCTAGGAAACCAGCTTACCTATGGCTTCAGAAAAATTTCCACACTAATGAATTATTTGAAAAGTACTGTTTGCATTGTCCTTTGAAAAGCCAAGTGAGCTGTTATGAGTTAAATAATGGGTTTTCTGGATTTCCTGCCTCCAGCATCTTCAAAGATCCAAAAACATATGTATCTATACCTATCTATCTACTCTGTCTGTCTGTCTGTCTATATCTGTATATAGCACACAAATCCCAACAATCAAAACTCAAACAATGTTATAACAAATGCTCCTCTCAGAACCCACCGATTCTAAATTGGCTAGAACTAACCCATCAGCTAACGTATGGAAAGTTTCTTGCCACATATAGAATTATCTGGATCTATATCACTTCAACGAATGGCTATTCAGCGAATAGCAATTCTTTGAACACCTATTTAGTGAAGCCGCTCTTCATCAAATGGGAAATTTTAATTAGAGCCAACAAGCGGATGGCCAACCGAGCGATTGCAAGAAAATAAATAAATAAATAAAATGTAAAACCTGCCAGGGTGGGAGGCTACATTCTCCACCCCCAACTAAATATGACAACTCCGAGATTGCACTATAGTGGGGAAAGGGCAAATTCCAGACGGTAGCCAACTGCTGGTTCGCACAAGTTAAAATTCACCATTCGATGATGAATAGCTTGACTAAATAGGTTTTCTATGAATGACTATTTGCTGAACAGCCATTCAATAAAATAATATAGACCAGAATTATCCAGCATCCATCTGCTTGACCGGCACTAAATTCCATTGTACAAAGCTATGTTCCCAGTCAGTCATTATAATCCAATGACTAAAAACTCCTGTCTGTCCACAAACTTATTAAATCTGCTAGGCATTGTCTCTACTTGTATCATGTTGCTAAGACCTGGAAATCCTTACTTGTATCCATCAAGTCTATACCCTCCCTCCCATTCTCAAAATTATCCTGAAATACTTTCTAGACAAAATCCATCTCTGTTCTTATTCAACACCAGAATAAACTATATCCCTAAATATGAATAAGTACCTATTCATACCTTACACCTCCTTACTCTCCCTTCTTCACCTACTTCCTTATCAATTTCTCTCTCCCGGCTTTCTAGCTAAATTGATCATAATCTATTTTTTCCTCTCACTTCATATTGCATTTCCTGTTGTATTACATTAATTTACCTTTAATTTCTCTATAAACTATCTTAATCTATTCTTAATGAATTTTTCATATTATGTCTAATTTGGTATAATTATTTTAAACTGTAGATTTTTTTTATCATTTATATTACATTCTTTAAATATGTCCTATATAATTTCTTGCTGTGTCCTATCAAATACCTTACTTTAAAGCTGTTTTAAGAGTATTTTTTACTGTTTTTGCCTTATATTTTCAAAAAAACAAAAAAACAACAATAAAAAAAAAAATTCCTTGTTTCCCGCCTTTCTAAGCTAGTATAGTCCAGTTTTCAGGCTAGTGCTGAATTCAGGGCTGTGATACTAGTTTCTGAGTTGCCCATACCTTACTTGGATAGAAGGAAGTTTCTCTGTTCACCTGTGAGAGAGGGGAGCTTTGAGCAACATATCTGTCCCTGGAGGAGTGGTTTCAGCCCAGAAGTTAGTAGTTTATTGGTCATTTTGGGCTAATTTCCATCTCTTTCATTTCCCTACTACAAAAACCGCGTTTGCATGGTTTTGTGCACCGGGCAGTGCTGGTTAGCTATGGTTAAATTATCCCCGGCTCTACTAAGTCTCTTCTTCAGTTTTTCCCTTGAAACTAGTCTAACTCTCAACCTAAGCACTCAAAAAGCATCTTACAGGCCAGCACTTGCTCAGACCTAATAGCAAGCACTAATAAACCCTGACACTGATTGCCCAGCAGGGCAAGGCTCTTTATTCATCCCTCAACAACCAAGCAACTAAGCAGCTCACCCTACTATATAGGCATGACCAAAGGGCAACTTCAGGTGCACTCTCCAGTCCAGCTGGTGAATCTGGGTATCCTGAGGCAATGTTACAACTGCCTCATGCACACAGACAACCCTCTCCTCCTACCACAAAACACTGACATATGCGAGAGATGCAATTATCCAGCAAACTGGAAGCCGCTAACATATGAGAGAGATGCTGGAGCAGTATCTTGGATTATATCTTGGTATTTTGACCTTTATTTCATTCTTTGTGGATGAAAGGACTAGTGCTTTAGGCGTTTTGCCTTTAGTCACATCTCTTAGTTAAGAGGCAGTTTTTGTGTATTTGTGAAGTACTCTCGTATTCATCTGGATTGTGGGCAGCGTCCGTGACATTCCAAAGAGTACTTGAACGTTATTGGGTCCTACAGCTGTGCATTGCCACGTTCGGCAGCGGCATATGGTGATAAACGGTTTTCATTTTTATTTTTTTACGCTGTCGACTGGTTCTCTTGCTGCTGCAGCTTTTGTGATTTTGGTCTACAAATATGACTCTGTCATTGTTCATGTTGGTGAGAATGACCTGAGATATACCTCCCTGGACTACATGAAAAGAGACATGGAAGAGCTCTCTGATCATGTAGCCCAGGCTGGTATGACCCTGACCCTGCGTGGCATCCTGCCCTCACCAAGAATGTTACCTCAGTATAAAGAAAAAATGATCAATTTCAACAATTGGCTAAGCTTATGGTGTCATTCAAAGGGGATCAAGTGTCTGTCAGCCTGGGACGACATGCTCGATAAGCTGCATTGCTTCAAAAGAGATGGCTTGCACCTGTCACCCCTAGGGTTTTGAATACTGGGCAAGGTTCTTGCTGCCCCCATAGTGCCTTTTTAGGAAAGGCTCAAAAGTCAAACCCACCTCTGTAAACAGCACAATTAACAAAAAACTAAGGGTTATGCTACTCAACACCAGGAGTTTACATCTCAAAATGTACGCGCTCAAAGCACTCCTCAGTATGGAGAACGTTACCTGTGCAGTAACTGAAACCTTGTTCAAGGCTCCAGAGAACACCCCAGCACTACTGTGCTGCAACTGATACCATATGTTTTGGCCATAGAACACGGACCAAAACACAAAAGGAGGGGGTGTATCCATATTCATCAAGGATGCCTACACCTCCAGGTTAGTGGCGCAGCATGATACCTCTGAGATCATCCATGTGCAACTAACATCAGGCAAATCTGCAATGCAAATTTTGGCCTGCTACAGATCACCCTCCATGACCCAGGACCACCACTCCACCTTTCTGGAGACACTGGAAAACATGAAGGTCCTACCAAACACCCTGATATTGGGCAATTTCAATTACCCTACCATTCACTGAGAAAACTACTCAAGCACAAATTTCCAGGCCCAGCGCTTCCTGGAATTCATCAACTCAAATGCCCTGGATCAGCTGGTAAACTCCTCTACCAGAGGTGAAAACATATTGGACCTGGTCATCACCAACATGGGCAACAGGTGTTCCACACCGGAGGTCAACCCGTCACTGATTAGATCAGACCATAAACTAATCACTCTGGATGTCCACACTCCACTACCAACCCCAACTAAGGAAACCACAGTAAAAAACTTTTCTAAAGCAAACTTCACCTTACTTAAGACAGAGGTGGGAGGTTTCACAACCTCCATGCTAAAGGAGAATGTTGCCCAAGATGCAGAAACCTTTACAAATACACTCTATGAGCAACTACAAGGATGCATGGATCATACCATCCCTAGCAAAACCAAGAGTCACTCCTCTAAGATATGGAAACCAGTTTGGTGGACCCCTGGAATAAACAGGCTATACAATAGAAGGAGGAAACTAGTTCAGAAAAAAAGCAAATCCCAAGAAGAAAAGACATCCCTGATCACTATCAGTAAGAAATTGAGGTCCCTCATGAGATCATCCAAGGCTAACTTTGAAAGAAAAATAGCCAAGAATTCAAAAGATAACCACAAAGCCTTCTTTAGCTATGTTAAGAATCGAAGTGGCAACTTGCAGATATGCACTGAACTAGTGCAAAATAGCACAAAATATACTGAACCTACTGATATTGCCAACATCCTGGCAGATAGATTCAGTGTAACTTTACCCCCCTCTCACCTCCAAAAGGGCCCACAACAATACTGGAAAAGTGTAGTGTCCAAAAAATCACAGATGCATAGGTGAAAACAGCCCTTTCAAAAGCCAAAAACACAGCATCAATGCGACCAGATGGTGTCCCAGGCTGCATCTTGCATGAACTACAGAATGAACTAACCCCCCACCTAAACACGCTGTTCAACCTCAGCCTCTCCACAGGCTACGTGACCATAGAATGGTTATTCCTCTCCACAAAGGAGGGGCCACAATTGACCCTGGTCACTATCGCCCCATAAGCCTAACTAGCCTGGTCTGCAAGGCTATGGAGTGCATCATCTTGGAACTCATTAACAAAGACATTGGGAACCTCCAAACACTTGACCCGACCCAGGTCGGCTTTGTTAAGGGCAGATCATGTTTACTAAACCTTGTTGAATTCTTCGAGACAGTCACCAAGGCCATAGATGAGGGAAAGGTGGTTCACACAGCCTACCTTGACCTTACCAAGACTTTCAACACCATTCCCCACTCGGGTATTACAGAAACACTCACCAGCCTGAACATAAACCCCTACGTCATGAGATGGGTTGCCAACTGGCTTACAGGCAGAACTCACATAGTAAGAATAGCGGGCTTCAGGTCCGACTCTAAACCAGTCACAAGTGGTGTCCTGCAAGGGTCAGTCCTGGGATCCCTACTGTTCGGCATATACTTCTCAGAATTATAGGCAAACACAGGAGGACTATGGCTAACCAAGTTTGCCGATGACTGCAAACTGGGAGCCATAACTGACTCTCTGGCTGACACGGACATCCTCCAAAACGGCCTTACTGAGATGGACACCTGGTGTCAAAGTCATGGCCTTGAGGTAAATGCCAAAAAATGCATAGTCAACCCATTTGGGAAAAACAAAACACCCACGAATTACCACATAGGTGGCAGCCCCCTTAATACAGAAGAGGTAATAAGAGTAATCATATTGGCAAAGTAGTTAGGAAATCCTTCTATGTGGCCCAACTAATTACTAAAGGATTCATATCTAGAAATAAAGAGGTTATAGTGCCCCTCTACTCGTCACTCATTAGACCCATCATAGAGTACAATACCCCATTTGGGATGTACCTCACAAGACACTTCCAACAGCTGGAAAGACCACAAAAGTGCCTCACCAAGAGGATTACTGGTCTCAAACAGATGTCCTATGCAGCCTGACTGAAAAAAAATCTGGCTGTACTCAGTGGCATATCGCTTACTCAGAGGTGATCTCTTACTTACAAAGCCATGTCCAACTCAGAATTGATGGACATGCTACACCTAAAGAAATCCAAGTCACTGCGAGCCACACGCTCTAGTGAGCTAAATCTCGCCACAACAATAAATAGAACATGTTGGAGGGATAGATTCCTGTCACAGAGACTCGCCATGCTTTGGAACAAAATTTCAAATTAAATCAGGCAGAGCCCCTCACTAACATTCTTCAAGAGAAACCTTGAAGAGTGGATAGGTAACAGAAAATACACCCCTGGGATCACTTCATTGGCTCTGCTTGACAGAGGATCAGTTAATTAATCAATGGGGCAGCGAAAGCCGACACACTCTGGCTAGGCTTATAAATGCCCTTGGGCAGACAGCCTAGTACCTACCTATGAACCTATGAACTTAAATCACCTGTTATGGTTTTAACTTGTTTTCATATTCATTATATCATGTAATTTCTCTAAATATTATTAACAGCTCCTGACTTCCTTTGCCCTTTTTCCCCAAATATAGTATCTTCAAATATTTTATTTAATTTAATCTCCAGTCTGTTTTCTATTATTTTCATAAAAGCCTTATAATATGAATTACTTAAAACTATTGGTCCCTGATTTTTTATATCTTCTTTTTTCCTTTTTCCACATAAATTTTATAAATCCAACAGACATTTTTTCTAGTCCAAAACCTTAACCTAACCATTCATTTAATACTTCCGCAAAGTGCTTCTTCTGACAATCCAACATGTCTCCATACATATAATACTCTTTCTCATGCAATCCCGTTGCTGTTTCTATATTTACCATTTTAACACATTATTCAGTTTATCCAATATTATACATTTCCCAAATCTTCCTTGTCTTGTTTTGTTAACTTTATAACAATCCATTTTTTTATCTTTCCATTTTATATTTTATAAATGTCGTTTCTATATGTTTTTTTTATTACATTCACCATTTCTTGTTGAATATTAGCACTTCCTCCTTTCTTGTTTCTTAATTCTCTTATTATTCTTTTATCGTCTTTCACTACTTTGTTTAAATAAGGTGCCACCTCTTCCTTTTTCTCTTGTAAAAAGAATCACTACAAGACTATTTAAACACTGTATGTAAGGATATTATGGACATTACAAAAATGTATAAAAATGAGGCTTATGTCTGGGGGTTGGGAGTGCTGCGTTGTATTAAAAATGGATAATGAAGAATAGAACACATTCCAAGTATTATAATGTATAAGGGAACAAAGGCACTTTTTGTGGAGAAAGTGATCATTTAATTAATAATTGTGACATACAAAAATGTTATATTTGATGCAAAAAAAGATGTGAATTGAAATGCTTTAAGTGTGAAAAAAATGGTCATTTATGGATGGATTGCAGGGAAAAAAGGCAGACAAATACCAAGAGAAAATGATTAGAGCATGAGGATGAACAAAAGAAAGAAAAAGATAAAGAAATGGAAAGAAATTAAGAAAAAATAAATAAAGCAGAGCAGAATACAAGGAATAATAATGAAAGAGTAGAAGGTACAGAAGTAAAAGATAGACAGAAAAATATATGCATGAAGTAATGATACATTCTTTCGCTACCTCAGTTCAGAAATGTACATACATTTTTTTTTATCTCTGTATTAAATGTGTGGAAATTATATGCATTCCATGGATTACAGTTCTTTTTCAATTTGCATTGATTAAAAATTTTCCTTGTACTGTTCTACTTCAACAATATCACAAAAAGTGTTTATTGATATGAATAAATGTTCTTACCTCTTTTCTTGATTTACCCATCAATACTATTATGTTGTCTCAAACATAATACCCATCTATCTCTTTATCTGCTTTATAGCTTAGTGTTACAAGGTACTTCTTTCTCCTTAATTCCATTTTCTTCTCTTCTCTTCTTTCTCCCTGTTTTACCAGTTCTGCAATTTCTTTTCTCTTTTCATTTCCTCCAGTTCTTCTTCTTCTTGAATCCTTTTCATAATATCTCCCTACAAAATTATTACTTCACTTTCTGGCTCACTCCTATTTATCAAATTCTGCAGATAAACATCCCACAATCTTCCCTACTGGAGGGTTTTAATAATACATTCTTTCTGCATCTCACTCTTCCCTTCAAATAGCTGCTCCTGAAAAATCATTTTGGAATCTTGCGAAGGTACGACCTCCTTCACACTAGTCATAAGATGCCGTTCTCTCCTCTCACTGACAGCTGATACAAGTTTACATGCCTCCACATCCTTTTGTGAATGCTAAATTGAATTTATCTGATGTTATCTTCCTGATAACTCCTTCCCTGAATACAATTCCTCAATCTCTACGCTCACACAACAAAGCTCCTCCGACACGCTCCATGTCTGCTATACTTCTTCCAGCTTCTCTGAGATGCCATTTTTGCCCAGACTGGAAGCAGGAAGTGCCACAACAATCAGTGTCACCACTTGTAACAAGTAGGGGAAGTTCACCAATGCCCTACCCAAATTTCCCCTAGTAGTTTATATTCCACCTCAGGTCTCCCCTGAAAAGAGGTCACTAGCCTATTGGCGATAACCTAGTCAACAAAGGATAAATAAATAAAATAAAAAAATAAACTAAAGCAAATTTCAGCATGTTGAAACTTACTTTTACTGAAAAAGGTGAAAATGAGACCAATTAAAAAAGGAGAACAACCATTGTCATTTTTACTGTTGTTCAAGTAGAAAAAAAAATCAGTAATGCATTTGACACAATTTGTCTTAGCAGTGGCACTGCTAGGGAAAGTGTTTTTGGTAAGGCAATGTGTAGGGTTGGTGTTAGTAGGACTTATTCAGGGTTAGGGTTAACACACATGAGCAAGGATGGAGAAAACACACACACACACACACACACACACACACACACACACACACACACACACACTATGGAAGAGCATTATTTCCCTTTCAGAATGTGCTTGGCATGTGGTAAGAAACTCCAAAGGTTATGCATAGATGCAAGGAAGGCATTAAAAACTTCCTAGCACTGGTACCCTAACATTCAGACTGGAGCACAGAAGCTTTTCTTCCCAGGCCTCCACTAAAAATGGGCTCACTTTGGTGCAGTGGACCATCCCGGTAAACAAATGCAAATAAATAAATAATAAGTGCATTAAGGCAGCATACTAACCACTGCATTATTCTGCCACCCTAAGAAATATTGACAAAATCAAACATGGCTTAATCTTTTTTCGCTAATCTGCCCAAAACAAATTTTTATATTTTAGAATGTGCAAGCTTGGCCCATTGTATTACTAGATTTAAGCTATATGGTATGATGAGAAACTTGTGAGTATTTCAACCAAATATTATGATAGGTGTTAGGGGTCCTACAACAGCTACCTTTTGAAATGTGTATATTATCTAACTACCTATTCTTACCAAACGCAATCGACAATATAGTACATGACATATGTTGTTTCCAACAGTCCAGAGGAGTATTCCAGCTAATCTTTATTTGCTTGTTGGTATCAATCCATCCATACATGCACAATCCCTTTTTCCCATCTTTGCACATAGGGTCGGGATGTCACTTCAACAGTGGCAATCATCTAGAGCCAAAGTTTACACTACCAGGTTGCTAGCCCTGCCAAAGTAGTTCTTCCATATCACACTCACACCTATGGCCAATTTAGAGTGCACAATCCACCTAATGCATGTATTTGGAATGTGGGAGGAAACTGGAACACCCAGTAGAAAACTATGCAAACACATGGAGGGCATACAAGCTCTGCACCAAAGGCACCTTGACTGAGAATCGTACTTTGGAGCCACTTGCTGTGAGGAGACTATGTAATCTGCTGTGCCACTATGCCAACTGTGCCTGTTGAAATCAATAGTGTAATCATATTGCAAAGGCCTTGTGGCACTGAGAGTAGTGGCTTTACTATGTATAATGGAAGTCACTTCTTACAGAGGAGGCTTGGAATTAAAATAAAGGTAACTGAAGTAGTGGAAAAAGGAAGTTGCTGAGAGCCACAGTACAAGACTGGTGAACACTGGCTTTAGTTCATTTTAATAAATTGTTCAACAATCAATGTGTAACAGAATTATACTACTGTCCATCAGCACCAGCAAATACTTATACTAATTGCTTTTCATGCTGAATAACAGATACTAGAAGCCTCAGTTTTTTGACATTTCACTTCTCCCACGGATTGTGGTAAGTTTTCTGTGGCAGCTTCTCAATGAGTTTTCTTCCATTGCTGTGTGTTTGATTTTGTCAGCCTCCATTAGTCTGCTTTATGACTGAAGAAATCATGTAACCATGCAGTGGTCCCATTTCACCCATGAAAATAGTCACTTCCTGCTAGTTAGTTTACTTGATTGGTAAGGAAGGAGGTTAAAGTAAGAAATTAAGTAATTAAAGTAAGTAAGTAAAAGTAAGTATACAATCATAGTCAAAGAGGTTAAGCATTCCTTCTGTTGTATAATCATTCCATTCATTTTTTAATTTTCATTAAACCTTGGGGGAGGGCTACACTCCTAAATGTGCCTTCCCTTGGATGCCTGGGTTGGTGGTAGCCAAGGTGAATGTAAAAGGTCCCACAGGACTTATTGAAGAAGAGTTGGTGAAGTTCCCAGTGCCGTAGCCAAATTTCCTCTAGTCAGTATGATTACTAACTCAGATCTCCCCTGAAAAGATGACAGATGGATTAACCCGATCAATAAAGAGTAAATAAAATGAGTTTTCCTTGCTAGTGTTCTCTTTAAGCTGCATCAATCCCAGGATATGTCTTCATTATTTTATTTATTGATTGATTAATTGATTGATTTATTTTCAGTTTGATGACTAGGGAGGTCCACTGGGCTCAAGGAGCCCATTTTCAGTGGAGGCCTGGGGAGAAAAGCTCCATATTACATAGTAAAATAAGCAAACTGTAATATTATATAGTAAAACTAAACAAAGTATAATAGCAAAATAGAAGAACATGCATTGCATACTTACATACTAGATTAAAGAACAAGTTGTACAGAGGTTAACTTGTACAGAGGTTGTAAATCATCTGTAAATGGATTATAAAAACTAACATTTGTAAGATGGCAGTCAATAAAAATTCTTCCCTAGAAAAGGGGTGAATAAAGGTGGAAAGTACATTATTTACAATTTATACATTCATAATATTAATGTATTCAGAGAGAGGCCGTTGTATACTAGAAAAAGTGGAGTGAATACATTACATTTTAAGTTAGGGATACATTGATGTTCTTTGTTAAATAGTATCAAAATGTATATGTTGGCTGTAGTGAGAATCATTCCCAGATGGGGGAGAGAGAAGACAGATAGCATACTATTTGCAATATATATATTCAAGATACAGATGTTAGATTGTGTTACATTCAGAGTGAGGCAGCTATTTAGGAAGTCAATTTGGAGTAGAGTTACTTGAAGCAGAGTTATTAGCAGGTTAGGTAGCTAGAGTGCAATTACATTTCCAATTATGGGAGAGGTGGGAGTGGAGCTGGGTGTTAACATGTTCAAAGTTTTCAGAAATTCTTAGAGAAGGAGGGAGTGAATTCCATTTTTTGGCTAAGGAAAGGATAGGAGAAGCTGACCAGTGGGATGGTTTGGTTTGTGTACAGTAATTCGATTTTGGTGGGCAGATCTTAGAGTTCTGTGTGGGGTGTATGACAGTAAGATGTTTGTTGGTGCTGGGCATTTAGTTGGTTTAAAAATTAGCTTGTGGGCTGTAGTGATTTGGAGGTAGTCAATGTAGTTGGGAAGTTCTAGCCAATTTAGCTGATGGAAAGATGTACAGTGGTGAGAGGAGTATTTGGATTTAGTGGTGAATTTTGTTGTAACAGATTTCCAGTTTGGAAGAAATAGAGGAAAATAGGTTGGTTAATAGGTACAATAGGGATGGTAGTAAGGAGGTAGTACCAAGTGTTTGTCATGTAGAAGGAGAGAGAACGTGGGAGTTTCTGTACAGCATGCCCAAGTTTCTGATGAGTTTTCTTAATATTTAGCTGAATATGAGTACTGAATTTTAGGTGTTCATCAATAGTAACCCCTAGAGGTTTAGCAAAAGGAACAGCTTTTATGGTGGTGTTGGCATGGCTGATGATATTGAAAGAGTTTTTGTTGAGAGGGAGGGATTTTGAGGGAGAGAAGAGTAGGAATTTGGATTTGTTGGTATTTAGAGAGAAGAGGTTTTGAAGCATCCAGTTCTCAGTAGTTGAGAAGGCAGTTTGAGTTTTTGTTTGGAGCTCAGGAAGGTTAAAAGTGGAGCAGACTAAAGTTGAGTCATCTGCATATTGTACTATCTTAGTGTTAGGAATGGTTGCATGTAAATCATTAATAAATATATTAACGAGCATTGGACCGAGTATGGATCCCTGGAGTACCCCGGTTGGGGAAGGTAGGAAGGCTGAGGTGCCAGTTTGCCATTTCATATCCTGAGATCTGTCAGAGATGTAGCTGTTGAATCAGGTTAGGGTATTTTGAGAGAGATTAAGGTTAGAAAGTTGGTTCAGGAGGGGGGTATGGGAGACTGTGTCAAAAGACTTGGAGAGGTCTAGAAGGACTGTGGATAAAATTTCTCTAGAGTCATGGGTGTGGTTTACTATGTCTAGGAAAAAGAGAAGAGCAGTTATTGTGCTATGGCCAGGATGGAAACCATGTTGTGCAGGGGTGAGGAGTTGGTTATTGATAAGGAAAGGCATGAGCTGGAGGTGGATGCATTTTTCAAGAATTTTTGAAATTGGGCAGAGAATGGCTATGGGTCAGAAGTTTGAGACGTTATTATTTTTGCCTCCGTTGTGGAGGGGTAGGATAAAGGCTGCATGCCACAGTCCGTGGACATACAATTCCTGTATGGATCTATTAATGAGAATGCTAATGGGGATGGCGATACCATCTGCTGCCAGTTTTAGAAAGAGTGTGGGGATATTTTCAGGGGCATTGGAGCATGGCTTAAGTTTAGAGAAAAGATTTTTTATGTATGAAGTGGAGATGGGTTTGAGATTAAATATGGGAGGAATGTTAAGGATGGAAGGTTGGGTAGAGGCTAGGGAAGAGGGTTTGAGTTAAGGGGAGAGGTTTTGGTTTGGGAAGGTCTTGGCGAGTTCTGCTATAGAGTTGGTAAAGAAGGAGTTGAATAGAGCGGCTATTTCTGGGTTAGATTTACTGGTGTCAAGGCAAGGATTGTTTTTGGTATCTGGGTTCAGAAGAGAGTTGATGGAGTTCCAGAACTGTTTGGGATTTTTGGAATAATTAGACTGCAGTTTAGTATAGTAAGATTTTTGATCTTTTATAATTTGTTTTTTTGGCTAGGTTGCAGAGTTGCTTATATTTAAGAAGGGTGTCAGGGTGATTATTGTGATGGTAAAGTTTCCAGGTCTTGTCTCTTTTTTGCATAAGTGTTTTAGTATCTTTAGTTAGCCACGGGGCGGAGTTTGGTTTTATTCGTTTTGTTCTTGGTGGGGCTTGGGAGTTCAGGGTATCTAAGAAGGCTGAGTTGAAGAATTCTACGGCGTTGTCTAGAGGAAGAGTTTTTAGATTGTCCCAGTTTGTTTGTTTGAGAGAATTGGAAAAGTTGTGTGGTTAAAGTTTGTAAGGTTTCATATATGGATATATTGGTGTAGGTGAGGGGTGGAGGGGTTTGCTCGATGGATGAAGGCTGGCAAGTGGTCACTAATGGAGTCTGGTAAGATGCCTGTGTGTAAGATTTTATTTGGATGGGAAACTAGGATCCAGTCAGTTGTAGAGCCTGGGGGGTTGTTTTTATCGGGTCTGGTAATGGCATTTGTAAGTTAAGTGAAATTGAATAGATTGATAGATATGAAGGGATTATTGGTATTAATTTTGTTCCAGTCAATGTTCAAATCCCCTAATATGTATGTCTCAAGCTTAATATTAGTTGTGGCCCATAGAAGAATTTCTTTAAGTGTAGTGGTATTGTTTCCAGGGGAGATATAGAGGGCCATAACACAAATGCTTTTATAGTTATTCATTTTGAGTATTCCTATGAGTAGTCCAGCGTTGTTGAACTGAGGAATGGGATTTTGGTAGGGAGTGATGGAGAGTAGGCTATTGTAGATTAAGACTACTCCACCTCCTTTCCTATTTTGGTGATCATATCTCAGTGCTTGAAACCCAGGGGGTATGATTTCAGAGTCAGACATGTAAGGTTGTAGCCATGTCTCAGAAACAGCTACTATTTCTGGGAGGGTATGGTATAGCCAGGCATGGAAGTGGGCTGTTTTGTTTTTTAGACTTTGGGCATTAATGGTTAGTCTCTTGAGATATTTATGGTTGGTAATATTGGTTGTGACTGGGGGAGTAGGATCGGTGCTAGTCTTAAGTCTGGGGTTGGGGTGTATGTCTCCTGCTAAGCATAGGTAGTCATAGGAGAGTGGGAGCAGGAACTTGGGTTTGCTCCTTGAGTTTTGTGGGAAATGCAGTATTGCTTTAGGCATGTGATGTTTTATTGTGGAGGGTATCATTTTTGGTTTGAAGTAGTGGAGTGGGTTTGGTTGAACTAAAGAGACACATATAGTGTGAAAGTGAGATCTGGTAGGGTGAGGATGGGAATTGGGAGTGGTGGTGGGGATAGGAAAGAGGGGGGGGGGTTGCAAGAGGAATAAGAGGTAGCATGGAATAGAGGAATCAGACGAAGTAAGCTAATAGAGAGGATGAGAAGGGTTTGAGAAAGTGGAGAACGCATGGTTAATTGTTGTGAGTTAAGTATAAAGGAAGCAGTAGTAATGTCAGGGTGTGTGTGAGAGTGGAAGAGGGAGGGGTATAGATGTGAGTACAGGACCTTATGGTTTGGGATGGGGGAGGGGTTAGTTACTTTGTGGAGGATGAGTGGGGGAGGGGATAATGTGGAGATGTGATTGGATTGACTGAGAGAGGAAGGGGAGGGGAATATTGGTTAGAATAAACATAGAAGTAGTGGGGGGTAGGTGAGAATTGGGGGCAGGGTAGGGGAGCGGAGTGAGCCCACAGGACGAATGGACTGGGTAGAGGGAAGAGAGAGGGTGCCTATCAGGAGTCAATTAATGGAATGGTGTCAGCAGCAATGATACTTGGAGGCATTGCAGGGGCAGACAGCAGAGGTAAGCCCACACTGTGGAGTCAGTGGACAGAAAGAAATGTAGGATATACTGAGAGAAAATAAGCCAGCAGAAACAAATGTAGGATACTCTTAGAGCAAGCAAGCCAGCAGAGTAGGATTTATAAGAAGGGAATGGGTCTGATTCAGGGGGAGCACGGGTTTACTGTAAAGTTTGAGTAGAAATTATAGGTTGGCAAACATTGCCACCTAGTGGCAAAAGTGAAGAATGGCAGATTATGATCCAGTATGGCCAGAAAATGGGTTCATAGGTTCATAGGTAGATACTAGGCTATCTGCCCTAGGGCATGTATAAGCCTAGCCAGAGTGTATTTGGCTTCTGCCTCCCTATTAGATTAGCTTACTGTGCCTCTGTAAAGTAGGTCACAGAAGGTACTCTTTAAGATTAGTTTACTGTGCCTCTATCTAGCAGGGACACAGAAGAGATCCCAGGGGTGAATTTGTGATGTCCCATCCACGCATCCAGATTTCGCTTGAAGAGGGTCAGCGAGGGGCTATGTCTAACATGAACTGGGATTCTATTCCAGAGTGAGGGGAGCCTCTGGGAAATGAATCTGCCCCTCCAGCATGTCCTATTTATTTTTGTGCTGAGGTTTAAGTCCCTGGAGCGTGTAGCTCTAAGGGACTTGGATTTTTTGAGGTAGAGCATGTCCATTAATTCTGGGTTTGACATGGCTTTGTACGTCAGGCATAGATCGCCTCTGAGTAGGCAGAAAGCAACTGAGTAGAGCTGGAGTTTCTTTAGTCGAGCTGCATAGGACATCTGTTTGTAGCCCATGATCCTCTTGGTGAGGTACTTTTGGGGTCTCTCCAGTTGCTGCAGGTGTCGGGTAAGGTACATTCCAAAAGGGGCATTGTATTCAATTATGGGCCTGATGAGTGACGAGTAGAGGGGCACAATGACCTCTCTTGATCTAGATGTGAACCCTTTCGTGATAAGGTGGGCTATATAGAAGGTCTTTCAAACCACTTTGGCAACGTGATTATCAAAGGAGAGATTACTATCTACGTTGGTCCCCAAATCTCTAATTACTTCTTCCGTACTTAATGGATTACCACCTATGTGGTAATTTGTGGGCACTTTGTTTTTCCCAAAGGGGATGACTATGTACTTTTTAGCATTTAGCTTGAGGCCGTGGCTCTGGCACCAAGCATCCATCTCTGTGAGACCCTTTTGGATGATGCTTGTGTCAGCTGGAGATTCGATTATGGCCCCCAGTTTGCAGTCATCTGCAAACTTTGTCAGCCATAATCCCCCCATGTTAGCCTGAACCTCAGAGAAGTATATACCGAACAAGAGAGGTCCCAGAACTGAGCCCTGTGGGATGCCACTTGTAACTGGTTTGGATTCGGACATGGCACCTGTGATTCTGACCATGTGGGTTCTATCCCTGAGCCAGTTTGCAACCCATCTTGTGATATAGGGGTTGATATTTAAGCTGGTAAGCTTATTTATGATGCCCGAGTGGGGTATTGTGTAGAAGGCTTTTGCGAGTCCAGGTAGGCTGTGTGGACTACATTGCCCTCATCTATGGCTTTAGAAACTGTTTCAAAGAAATCAACTAGGTTTAAAAGGCAAGCCGAATTGGGTAGAGTCCAGTGTCTGGAGGCTTCCAATGTCTTTGTTTATGACTTCCATGATAATATGCTCCGTAGCTTTACAGACCAGACTAGTCAGGCTTATGGGGTGATAGTTCCCGGGGTCTGTTGTGGCACCACCTTTGTGGAGTGGGACCACTGTAGCTGTACTCCATTCTTTGGGTACATATCCTGTAGTAAGGCTATGTTTGAACAGTGACTTAATTTGAGGGTTCAGTTCTTCTTGGAGCTCATGTAAGACACAGCCTGGGACACTGTCCGGTCCCATAGATGCTGTGTTTTTTGCTTTGGAGAGGGCAGCTTTGACCTGTGCATCTGTGATGTCAGGGAGGTTACATTCAGTTAGGATAGGCATTTGCTCCTTTGGGGGGGGGGAGTTTGAGCTGAATCTGTCTGCCAGGATATTGGCTATGTCTGTAGGTTCGGTATATTTTGTACCATTATACAACAATTCAGAGCATATCTGGGAGTTTTCACCCATATTCCTGACATGACTAAAGAAGGCCTTGTGATTATCTTTAGTGTCTAGGGCAATTTTTCTTTCGAAACTGGCCTTTGATGATTTTATGAAGGATTGAAGTTTCTTGCTAATACTGATCAGAGATGCCTTCCCTTTTTGGGATTTTGCTCTGTCATGTAGTAGCTTCCTCCTTCTGTTGTATAGCTTATTTATGGCCGGGGTCCACCAGACAGGTCTCCTGTTTTTGGAGGAGTGAGTCTTGGTTTTATTTGGGATAGCATGATCCATGCATTCCTGCAGGTGCTCATAGAATGCATTTGTAAAGGATTCTGCGGATTGGGCTGTATTATCCTCTGGCCCAGGGGTTTTGAAGGATTTCACCTCAGTCTTGAGAAGTGCAAAGTTGGCTTATGAGAAATTCTTTACCATGATTTCCTTGGCTGGGGGTGGGGACAGGATATGGATGTCCAGGGAAATTTGTTTATGGCTTGATCTTACCAATGAGGGATGTACCTCTGGTGTGAACATAGAGTCCCATGTTGGTGATGAGCAGGTCCAATATGTTGTTCCCTCTTGTGGGAGTGGTGACCAGTTGTTCCATCGTGTTAGAGTTTATAAATTCAAGGAACCGTTGGGTGAGGGTGTTTGGGCTTGAGTAGTTTTCCCAGTCAATGTTTGGGTAGTTGAAGTCACCCAATAACATAGTGTTTGGAGAGACCTTCATATTCTCCAGTGTTCTCAGGAATGCCAAGTGGGGTTCCTGTAATAGGGAGGGTGTTCTGTAGCAGGCTACAAACAGGAATGCAGTTTTGCCCACTCTTAATTGCACATGGATGGTTTCCGATGCTTTGTGCAGTGCCACTAACCTGGAGGTGTAGGTATCTTTGATGACTATAGATACTCCCCCTCCTTTTGTGCTTCGGTCCGAGTTTTGGGGCCGAAACGCATGGTATGAGTTATAACCTGGTAGTGCTGGGCTGCTCTCAGGATCCTTGAACCAGGTTTCTGTTACTGCACAGACATCGATTTTCTCCATACTGAGGAGAGCCTCGAGTGCCTGCATCTTGAGGTTTAGACTTCTGGCATTGAGTAGCATTACCTTTAGTTTTTTTTATCCTTGGGTTGTCTATGAAGGTGGGTTTGTTCTTTGAGCCTTGCCTAAAAAAGGCACTATGTGGGTGGCAAGCGCCTTCGCCAGTATACAAAAGCCTAAGTGTGACATGTGCAAGCCATCCCTAGTGAAGCAATGTGGCTTGTCGAGCATGTCATCCCAGGCTGACAGACACTGGATCCTCTTTGAATGACACCAATACTTTAGCCAATTGTTGAAACTGATCATTTTGTCTTTATACTGTGGCATCATTCTTGAAGAGGGCAAGATGCTACTCAAGGTCAGGGTCATACCAGCCTGGGCTACATGATCAGAGAGCTCCTCTATGTCTCTTTTCATGTAGTCCAGGGAGGTACTTCTCAGGTCATTCACACCAGCATGGACAATGATGGAGTCATACTTGTACTTGCTTTGGAGTGACCTGAGTGCTTGCGTTATGTGGCGGATCCTGGCACCTGACAGGCAGCTTACAGTGACCTTCTCCTTGTTCAGTCTGGTCAGCGGGACGTCAGTGTGCCGGACAACAGAGTCCCCTATAACTAGTGTATTTGTGTGTTGTTTGGCCTTAAAGGCTGTGACTGTGAGGCACACTGATTTTGTGAGATATGTGATTCATGGGTATTGTTGAGGGGTGGCTGTTGCTTGGATATCTGCTTAGGAGGTCTTTGCTGTTTAGGCAGATTTTTATTTAGAGCCTCAGAGTATGTTTTTGTGTGTTTATGTGTTGGGTATGCAGATGCAATAGGTCTATGTGAGACTGGATTTGTGGTGCGGGTGGTTACCTTTTCCTCCTGACTGACTGTGCCAGTCTTGGGTTGAGAGAGCTCTGCCTCTAGTTTGGCTGTGTAACTGCATCTCTCACATGTATTAGAGTTTGTTGGAAGGAGGAGAGGGTTGTCTGTGTACATAAGGCAATTGTAACATTGCCTCAAAATTCCCAGATTCACCAGCTGGACTGGAGAGTAACCCTGAAACTGACCCTTGGACATACCAGATTAGTATAGGGAACTGTTTTTTTACTGATCAGATTAGGGAAGGGTACTGATTTTTCACTTGATCAGGAAGGACCAATCGGGAGCCTAATACTTATGAGAAGTCAACGAGGGTGTAGTCCTTTAGTTAGTTAGTGTTTCCTTATAAGAGCTGAGCAAGTGCAGGGCTTTAGAAAGAGAATAGAGTGATTACTTTGAGAGTTTGAACAGTTCTAAGGGAAAAAGTGAAGAGCAGATGTTGTGGAGCCTGGAATAGTTGAAACCTGTTTAGGCGGCACTGCCCGATGCTGCTCAGTGTGCAAAACAGCGCAAAAAGAGAGTTGTAGGGTTTTAAGACAGAGAGATCAAGGAGTTTAGAATTGACCCAAAATGGCCAATAAAACTACAGCTTCTAGGCAGTAACCACTCCTCCAGGGACAGGCAGTGTGGGGTTTGAGGGGAAAAATGGATCAAAATATGCAGCTTATCAGGCACGGCGGGAGAACATGCTCTACTGTATTGTGAGCACAAAATAGCAGTTAAACACAAGTACATCCACCATATAAAAACGGACTTGAGGGAGCACTTCAGTAGTCCTGGTGTGGATATTCCTTCAGGGGAGTTGTCTTTGCAGAGTGTTATAGAGGGACGGAAGCACCCAAGAGTTGCCGCAGTGCAGACAGCGGTAATGAAGATAGCAAGAAACCAGATTAGTCTATGCAGCAGAGAAAAAGGAGCCGCTAGGTAGAGAACAAAACAGAGACAAGACTAAGTAGGACTGCTAATACAAACATAGGCTATTTATACGTAATTGTATTTTAAGAAAGAAATGCAAGTTAACTTTGAATAATAGGTTCATAGGTTCATAGGTAGGTACTAGGCTATCTGCCCGAAGGCATTTATAAGCCTAGCCGGAATGTGTTGGCTTTCGTTGGCCCCTTAGATTAGTTCCCTGTGCCTCTGTCCAGCAGAGCCATTGAAGTGATCCCTGGGGTAAACTTTCTGTTTCCCATCCACTCGTCAAGGATACTCTTGAAGAGGGTTAGCAAAGAGCTCTGCCTAATATAGATTGGAATCTTGTTCCAGAGCATGGGAAGTCTCTGGAACAGGAATCTATCCCTCCACTACATCCTATTTATTGTTGTGGTGAGGTTTAGATCCCTGGAGCATGTGGCTCAAGGGGATATGGTTTCCTTTAGGTGGAGCATGTCCATCAATTCTGGGTTGGACATGGCCTTGTATGTCAGGCAGAGATCACCTCTGAGTAGGCGGTATGCAACTGAGTACAGCTGGAGTTTCTTCAGATGAGCTGCATAGGGCATCTGCTTGAGACCAGTTATCTCCTTGGTGAGGAACTTCTGTGGTCTTTCCAGTTGTTGCAGGTGTCTTGTAAGCTACATCCCAAATGGGGCATTGTACTCTATGATGGGTCTGATGAGTGATGCGTAGAGGGGCCCAATGACCTCTTTCAATCTGGATGCAAACCCTTTTGTGATTAGGTGGGCCACATAGAAGGATTTTCTAACCACTTTGGCAATGTGATTATCAAAGGAGAGGTTACTATCTACTTGGGTCCCCAGATCCCTTATTACGTCTTCCATATTTAAAGGGCTACCACCTATGTGGTAATTTGTGGGTACTTTGTTTTTTTCCAAAGGGGATGACTATGCACTTTTTGGTATTTAGCTTGAGACCATGGTTTTGACACCAGGTATCTGTCTCAGTGAGACCCTTTTGGAGGATGTCTGTGTCAGCCAGAGAGTCAATTATAGCCCCTAGTTTGCAGTCTTCTGCAAACTTGGTGAGCCATAGTCTTCCTGTGCTTGCCTGTACCTCTGAGAAGTTTATGCCGAACAGGAGGTGTCCTAGGACTGAGCCCTGGGGAACGCCACTTGTAACAGGTTTAGAGTCAGACCTAGCTCCTGCAACTCTTACGATGTGGGTTTTGTCTGTGAGTTAGTTGGCAACCCATCTTGTGACATAGGAGTTTAATAAAATGGTAGAGATGCTAATACAAACATAAACTATATAAAAGTAGTTGAAAGTTAAGCAAGAAGTGTAAGTTAACTTTAAGTAAAAACTGGCATGCAGGGATTACAGAAACAATTTAACCAAAAGCAGTCAAGTTAATGCATTAGAAATATCAGTAACATATCACAGACTACAATGCATTCATTACAGATGGTTACAGTATAAGTAACATATGTCCACCAAAATGGACTAAGCACTGCTTCACATTCCACGAGCCACGGTTAGCTCATATCTACATTCCGCTGCTAACCGCTTAGCATGAACTCTTACCAAGTCCAGTTATGGTCCAGCAGGTTAACCAAGATGGAAAATAGGAGTGTAAGTCAATCCCTGCTTGTATTGAAGGCACAGCAAGCATTAAGATGGGTACTGCATTAAAAAGTAGAATGTCCGTTTCTGTTGTACGTCAGTACAGTAAATGTAGTGCAATGAACAGGGATACAGTGGGGGGAAGAGAACGGACTTAGCCTTTCCCTGTAGGTTGAAGTGCACGGAGAGACTGTGCCTGTCTTTCAATTAAAACCTGCTTCTAGGCAAGGGGATAGTCAATGGTGCAAGCAGCAGACCTACAGTTAAACCTCTGAATCCGCTTCCACACAAAGTGATTACTGAAAGTGTTAACCATGAAATGTAGGTAAGTCTAATACAGTTTGTTGAATCATAAAGGCATTTAGCATTGCTGTTTTTAGTTAAACCAACAGGTAATTCACAACAAGCATTAAGATAGGTACTGCTTTTAAGAAACAGAATGTCCGATTCTGTTGTTCAGCAGTTCAGTAAATGTAGTGCAATATACAGGGAATATAGCTGGGGTAAATGAACAGACAGCCTTTCCCTTTAGGTCTAAGTGCACGGAGAGTCTGTGCCTGTTTTCCACTTTAAACCTGCTTCTAGGCCAGGGGATAGTCTATGGTGCGAGCAGCAGACCTACAGTTAAGCCGCTGAATCTGCTTCAGCACAAAGTGATTACAGAAAGTGTTAGCCGCGTAATGTAGTAAAGTCTAATACAATTTGTTGAATCAGAAAGACATTTAGCATTGCAGTATATGGTTACACTAACAAGTAAAGCACAGTTGTCAGCAGTTATCCTTAAGTATCCAACTAATTTCTAGTACAGTGTTGAGATATATAACATAAAAGCCCAAATGAGGGGATAGCGTCTGGCAAGCATTTTGGGCACTATACACATTGCTGTTGAGTTTTTGTTTGTTTGTTTGTGTCTTTCGGTTTTTCCCGGTTAGGGGTCGACACAGGGGAACGCCAGTCCGCTAATGATTGACAGTAGAGTTTTACGTGCTGGCTTGCCGGGCCTAACGCACAACCTTCAACAAAGGAATGCCTGTTCACACATGTCGCCACACAGAAGACACTCTAACTGAGAATCGAACGAGCAATGTCTAACTGTGAGGCGACAGTGCTACCGCTGTTGAATGCTAGTCCAAATTACAACAGACATGACTGCATCGCAGAAACATTAACAGTATACTGTAGCTCCTGGATAAAAATTCAGCAGAAAAGACACAGAGCAGTACTTACCAAGCAAGGAGAAGCAGCCTACGGTGGCACAGAGAAAATGGTGCCACAAGTAGCAGCGTCACTATAAAGACTAAGGGTGGGAAAGCAGGTATGAAGAAGGAGGTGGAGAGAGATCAGAAGAGGAGAGGGAGGTAACAGGAAGAGAAGGGGGCACTGGGAAAGCAGGGAAGTGAGGATGAGTGAAAGACAAGAGAGAGGATGGCTATCAGAAGTCAATCAGTGGAATGGTGTCAGGAGCAAGGATAGTTAGAGGGATTGTAGGGGCAGACAGCAGAGGTAAGTCCACACTGTGGAGTCAGGGGACAGAAAGAAAAGTAGGATATACTGAGAGAAAGCAAGCCAGCAGAAAGAAATGTAGGATACACTTAGAGCTGGCAAGCCAACAGAGTAGGATTTATAAGAAGGGAACGGGTCTGATTCAGGGGGAGCACGGGTTTACTGTAAAGTTTCAGTAGAGATTATAGGTTGGTAGACAAGGTACCCTAGTGGCAAAAGTGTAGAATGGCAGCTTAGTACCCAGTACAGCCAGAAAATGGGTGTAGAATATAGGGGAGTTTGAGGGGAAAAATAAAGGAACACTGTAGGCAGCTTATCAGGCACGGCGGGAGTACAAGCTCTACTGTATTGTGAGCACAAAATAGCAGTTTAACACAAGTACATATATGATATAAAAACGGACTTGAGGGAGCACTTCGGGAGTCCTGGTGTGGATATTCTTTCGGGGTAGTTGTCTTTGCAGAGTGTTATAGAGGGATGGAAGCACCCGGAGTTGCCATGGTGTAGACAGACTATATAAAAATGGACTTGAAGGAGCACTTCAGGAGTCCTTGTGTGGATATTCTTTCAGAGGAGTTGTCTTTGCAGAGTGTTATAGAGGGATGGAAGTACCCAGAAGTGCCATGGTGTAGACAGACAATATAAAAATAGACTTCAGGGAGCAATTCAAGAGTCCTGGTATGGATATTCTTTCAGGGGAATTGTCTTTGCAGAGTGTTATAGAGGGATGGAAGCACCTGGAGTTGCTGCGGTGCAGACAGACAATATAAAAATGGACTTCAGGGAGCACTTCAGGAGTCATGGTGTAGATACTCTTTCGGGGGAGTTTTCTTTGCAGAGTGTTATAGAGGGATGGAAGCACCCGTAGTTGCCACGGTGCAGACAGATGATATAAAAACGGACTTGAGGGAGCACTTCAGGAGTTCTGGTTTGGATATTCTTTCAGGAGAGCTGTCTTTACAGAGTGTTATAGAGGGATGGAAACACCCAGTATTCCCGCGGTGCAGACAGATGATATAAATATGGACTTGAGGGAGCACTTCAAGAGTCCTGTTGTGGATATTCTTTTGGGGAGGGATGGAAGCATCCGGAGTTGCCACGGTGCAGACAGTGAACAAGGAGAAGCAGCCTATGGAGGGACAGAGAAAGTGGCGCCACATTAAGAACAACAATGGATGCAATATAGTAGGAAATGTGCTTTAGGGATGTAATTGTTCTTTAGTAGATGTTTTCATTTATTCACATTTGTTTGCTGGAATTTTCAAGTTTTTCCTGCTCATGTGTGTTAAAGTGTATAATAAAATCATTTGTTACCTAAACAGGCACTAAGCATAGATCTGTAAACTCATGCATAAAAGATCACCACATGTATACACAGATATGCAGACAATACTTTATGTATAACAATATACATAAATATTTACTTACCATCATCCATAATTGCTATGGTCACCCCTTTTCCAGTAAATCCCAGTTCCCAAGCTTCAGCTACATTCAAGTCAAGCCCTGGAGTTCCATCTGCTTGTCCTGTGTTAATCTAATAGACATAATAAAAAACAAAATATTTTTATATAAGTATACTGGAATACTACAACACAAATCAACTCATGCAAAGATCTGTCTAGGCATTTAGTCAGCATTATGGCATTGTAAGACAATCTAATGAAGTCTGGCCACTGACTCCAACCTTATCAACAGTGACAATTTTGAAAAACAAAAAAGTATTGATGTGATTAGCAGAGGAAATCCTTTTTGCAGAAACTGCCATTAAATACAAGTGCTTTCTTTCTCTTGAGTTTCATTGTCTTGTTAAACATGTGTGTGCAAAGCATGATAGGGAAGCGAGAGAACCAACCCATCCTAAGTGGTAATAAGAAAAAATTATTATATATATATTTTTTTTCCTTTAGGTATACAATATTTGATGAAATTGCTACTGAAAAATTTGGAGTGGGTCAGTCTGGCATCCACCTTTTCCTTTATAAATGATGTTGACAAATATCACATTATTTGCTTATTTATTTATGGATACATGTGTATGTATCTATGCATGCATGCATTTATGCATGCAATGTATTCATTGATATGTTGTTAACCAGCATGTACATATGAGTCAGACCCACTTTCAAAAGAGGTGTAACTGTTTCACATTTATGTAGTGCACATCAAATGTAGTAAACTGCAACACTTGAGAGTTACGGTGGTTAAAGTCAAATCATTATATTGTAGGCATAGATCATACTGGACAAAACAAAAAGGCATACACAATAAAAATATGCCTAACGGAAAATTCAGCTGTATGAGACACTCCCCAAAACAGAAGGTGCAGGATGTTCCTTCGCTACAGTGTTTGATTTTGGAACATGATCTATGCAAAGCTTGCAACACCCAATATGCAGAGACTTAAAGTATGGTGTGGGACTTAAAATGTGGTGTGGATTGAGCACTTGTTAAACAATTGATTACAGACAGCATAGAAAGAACAGTTTGACAGTTAACAAACTGTCTGTGAGTCATCTATTATGACAGCTTATGAACGATTAAATTATTCTTTTTTTTTCAGTAGTGGCAATGAATTATTCGGCTGTTAGATTAATAACCATGCTTTTAATAGGCTTTCTATGCCATCTATAAGTAAAGGTAGCACAGAAACCTTCTGAAAAGCATGCTTATCAATGTAACAGCCTAATAATTTGTTGCTGCATTGGAAAAAGGCAATTCACAAGCTGTCATTAAGTAATCACTATTGCTTATGTGCAGCAAAAGGGGCACCAAATGGGTATATAGTCCAGAATGCCAAACTCCCCTGGCAACAACTCTGCCAGAAGGCTATACTAGTCACCAGACATGTCTTCTTGTGACATTGATACTAGTTAGACAATTGATTGGAGAAAATGAAAACATATTTTCAGATACAAGGTCCTATTCATAACAAATACTAGGAAATTGTGTTGTGGTATAAATTATAACTAGTCTTATATCTCCATGACATAATGATATGTAAATTTTAGGTCAGTCTGACCTGCCAAAACCATCAAAAGACAAACCCATCTCCTTAGAAAACAAAAATGGAAAAAAACTAAGGGTAATGCTGCTCAACGCCAGAAGTCTAAATCTCAAGATGCAGGCACTCGATGCACTCCTTAGTATGGAGAACATCGACGTCTGTGCAGTAACTGAAACCTGGTTCAAGGCTCCTGAGAGCACCCCAGCGCTACCAGACTATACCTCGTATCATGCTTTTCGGCCCCAAAACCCAGGCCGAACCAGAAAGGGAGGGGGAGTGTCCATATTCATCAAGGACACCCACACCTCCAGGTTAGTAGCAACACATGAAGCATCGGAGACCATACAGGTGCAACTATCCATAGGCAAAACTGCTATACAACTGGTAGCATGTTACGGACCACCCTCCCAATCTCAGGAACCCCACTCAGCCTTCCTGAAGACATTGGAGGATATGAATGTATCACAAAATACCATCATACTGGGAGACTTCAACTACCCTAACATAGATTGGGTACATTTTTCCTAGCGCTAACACCCTAGCCCTAAGGTTCCTGGAATTCATAAATTCAAATGCGCTGGAACAACTAGTCACCTCTCCCACTAGGGGAGATAATATACTAGACCTGATCATCACAAACATGGGGACAAAATGCTCCACACCGGAGGTATACCCCTCACTAGTGAGATCTGACCACAAACTAATCACCCTGGATATACATATCCCACCTCCACCCCCAGCACAAAAGACCACAGTGAAAAACTTCTCAAAAGCAGACTTCACTCTTCTTAAGACCGAGATGGTATCCTTTTAGCCTACTGGGCCAGTGGATACCACATCCCACAATGCTGAATCCTTCACAAATGCTTTCTATGGACATCTCCAAGAATGCACGGATCATGCAATCCCAAATAAATCCAAGTCCCTCTCCACCAAAGGCAAGCGTCCTGTCTGGTGGACCTCAGCCATTAACAAATTGTATAACAAAAAAAGGATGCTACTGCACGACAGAGCAAAATCCCATAAAGGGAAGACATCCCTGATCAACACTAGCAGAAAACTACATTCTCTCATAAAAACATCCAAGGCCAACTTTGAGAGAAGAATCGCTAAGGACACTAAAGCTAACCACAAAGCCTTCTTCAGCTATGTTAGAAACCTGGGCGGAAACCCTCAGATATGCTCAGAGTTAGTTCACAACAACAAAAAATACACTGAACCCACAGATATTGCCAACATTCTGGCTGACAGATTCAGTGCAAATTTCTCCCCTCCCTCACCCCCAAAAGAAGAAATACTTATCCCAGCTGAATGTAATCTCCCTGTCATCTCAGATGTCCAGGTGAGAGCCGCCCTCAGCAAAGCCAAAAACACAGCATCAATGGGACCTGACGGTATCCCGGGTTGCGTGCTATGTGAACTCCAAGAGGAGCTAAACTCGCACATAAAAATGCTATTTAACCTTAGCCTTACTACAGGATATGTACCTGAACACTGGTGTACAGCAACAGTGGTCCCACTCCACAAAGGGGGTACCTCTACAGACCCTGGGAACTACTGCCCAATAAGCTTAACCAGCCTGGTCTGCAAAGCTATGGAAAGAATCATTATGGAACTCATAAACAGAGACATTGGGGACCTACAGACACTTGACCCCACCCAGTTCGGCTTTGTAAAGGGCAGATCCTGCCTTTTGAACCTGGTTGACTTTTTTGAAACAGTCACTAGAGCCATTGGTGAGGGCAAAGCAGTCCATACAGCCTACCTGGACTTGGCTAAGGCCTTCGACACAATACCCCACTCAGGCATCATAGATAAGCTCAACAGCTTAAATGTAAGCCCTTATGTCACTAGATGGGTTGCAAACTGGCTAAAGGACAGAACCCATAAAGTTAAAATCGCTGGAGCAATGTCAGACTCAAAGCCAGTCACAAGTGGTGTCCCACAGGGATCTGTCCTGGGACCCCTCTTGTTCACCATTTATTTCTCAGATGTTAAAGCAAACATGGGAGGGTTGTGGCTGACAAAGTTTGCAGATGACTGCAAACTAGGCGCCATAGTCGATACACCAGCGGACACATACATCCTACAAAAAGGCCTCACAGAAACGGACAACTGGTGCCGGAGTCATGGCCTTAAACTAAATGCCAAAAAATGTATAGTCATCCCGTTTGGGAAAAACAAAGTACCCACAAATTATCACATAGACAGCAACCCACTGAGTATGGAAAAAGTAATCAGAGACCTAGGGACCCAAGTTGACAGCGACCTCTCATTTGACACCCACGTTGCCAAAGTGGTTAGAAAAACATTCTACCTTGCACACCTTATCATGAAGGGATTCACATCCAGATCCAAGGATGTCATTGTACCCCTATACACCTCCCTCATCAGACCCATGATTGAGTACAATGCCCCATTTGGTATGTACCTCACCCGGCATTTGCAACAGCTGGAGAGACCACAAAAGTACCTCACCAAGAGGATCAAGGGTCTCCAACATATGTCTTATTCTGCCAGACTAAAGAAACTCCAACTCTATTCAGTAGCATACCGCCTGCTCAGAGGTGATCTCTGCCTGACTTACAAGGCCATGTCCA
>NC_056727.1:273362292-273479792 GCF_019279795.1 Protopterus annectens
ATTAGTGCCACTGCTGTTTTGTTCCTGGTGAGAGAAGGAGCTGAGTCCTGCAGACTTCTGGTTCTTGACCTGTGTTTAACCTTTTGAACATTTAAGTCCATATACTTTATAACCTCTTCCACATTTCTAGAATCAGTTGTATGTTTAAAAAGTCATGCTAAAGATTTCAACCTCCACCATAAGATCAACACCTACTGGCATGAAAGATCTATGTGGTAGTGCATTTCCTGTCTTTGGAAAACATCCTTCTGCAGGCCAAAAAGAGTAACACTCTTTCTGCCTTCAAAATTAGGCAAAGTATTGGGTTTGGCACCATAAAATTATATTATATTATTTATTTATTTACTTAACATTAGCTAACCAGGATAGTCCGACTGGACAATAAGTGTCCATTTTCAGCAGAGTCCTGGGGAAAAAAGTTCCATATAATTTCCAAATAGAAGCATACAGTTACCAAAGCACACAATTACACACTAAACGCAGTAGAAGTTAAGAATGACAAATGATAAATAGGTTACAAGTGAAAGGTAGAAACAGTTAAGGAAGTGTGCTATACAAAAGATTCAGCAGTTAACAGCACAAAGTCAATATACCAATATGTGAGCATGCGCATTCCTGGGATGAACATACAGATAATATTATGTACAATATATAGTAAGGATAAGTAGAGAACAGTGTTGTAATGTATTTCTGTAGTATAAAACAGTATATTGAAAGTATATATAGAAGCCTTGGCAGAGAACATCACTCGTATTGTCCAGAGGCAGTAGAGAATAAACCCCTACAGATGGATGAGGCCTCATGGTGATCCATTGCAGTTGCATAAATGGTTGGTGTAGAGGTATGATTTAAGGAGGTTCTTGAAAGATGGTGTGCAATTTTGTATTCTGAGGTCAGACAGAAGGTTGTTCCATGTTTTAGCAATGTCATGGGTGAAGAGAGATTCCTCAGAGATGATTTTACATGAGATGGTTTCAATTAATGTTTTGTTGCTGGGCCGTAATTGTCTATTAGAACTGTAGAAGTTTAGAAGGCCGATCAGAGCAGGGGTTTTCTCGGGATAGTACAGTATTTGTTGTGCTTGGTTGATTTGATGGTACCTTAATAAGTTGGGGAATTCTAGCCAGTGTAAAGTGTGTAGAGATTGGCAATGGTGGGACCGTGCTTTTGCATTGGTAGCAAATCTAGCGATTTTGTTGTAGCAGGTGAAAAGTTTATTCAGTTTTAATTATGGTTGTTAGTAGTGGGAATGTGTATAGTGGTGTAGATAGGAGATGGGTGCTGGCTATGGCAATACAGGATTCGGAGATTAGATACCTTTTGCAACGATAGAGGGAGCCTAACTTTTTGCGGACTTTAGAGATGGTGATCGATATGTGTTTGATGAATTTGAGTTGCTGGTCGATAGTAAGTCCTAGACGTTTAGCCACTGAAACAGGGGTGATTTGGTTCTTGTTGGCAGGGAATATGGAGAAGGTGAGGTCATTGGTCTTAGCTGGGTGGAACAGCATAAGTTATGTTTTCTTGGAGTTTAATATCAGTTGTGAGTTATTAAGCCAGCTTACTTTTTCAGTGATTCAGTGGGATTTTTGTTGGAGAAGTTGGATATTGGATGCAGAGCATATGAGGGTTATGTCATCACCATATTGGACTATGTCTACTTTTGTGGTTGCTAAGTGGAGTTGATTTGTAAAGATGTTAAAAAGAAGCGGGCTGAGAACTGAACCTTGTAGTATGCCTAGAGTGACAGGGAGTGAGGGGATAGGGAGTTAAGCCATTTGACAGACTGGTGTTGGTTGTCTAAGTAGCTTTTGAACCAGAGCAGGATGTGGTTGTTAATTTTGAGATCAGAAAGGCAGATTAGGAGTTTATTGTGTGAAACTGTATCAAATGCTTTGGATAAGTCTAAGAAAATAGCTGAGACTAGTTTGCCTTGGTTACTGTAGGAGATTATAGTGTTGGTCAAGTTAAGTAGAACAGTCATGGTGCTATGGGATGGATGGAGGCCATGTTGGGTTATGGAGAGAAAGTTGTTGCAGAGGAGGTGGGAGAAAAGCTGGTGATGAATGCACCTTTGTAGGATGTTTGAAAGGGGTGAAAGGATCGCAATTATCCGATATTTAGAAAGGTCTATTGAGGGGCCACCTTTGTAGAGGGGAATGATGAATGAGGTTTTCCACAAGGATGGAACAGTGTCCTCAGTAATGGGTCTATTAATTAATAATGAAGTGGGGTAGGCTATAGTGATAGATGCAAGTTGGAGGTATTCAGTGGGGAGGTTGTCTGCAGCAAGGGTAACTGGTTTGAGTTTAGCTAGGTATTTCTGGATAGTAGATGTTGGTAGTGGCTTGAGTGAGAAGGGGATAGTGTGTTTTTTTTGGGCTTTAGGGGGTTGTGGGATGTTGGTGGGAGTTGTTTTGTTTATGAGTTTAAGTAGAGAGGAGGTGAAATAGTTCTTAAAGCTGGAGGCTATGTCTGAGTCTGTGCCTGCTATATTGGGGAGGGGGTGGATTTGCCAGGCTGGAGGATGTTATTCATGGTTGCCCAGCATTTTGGTGGATTGGTGTTATGTTTCTTTTGTAGGGAGATGTAGTAGTTTTGCTTGTCAAACTTAACCTGCTTCTTTGCCTTATTTCAAATTTCAAGGAAGGCTTGCCTAGTTGTGGGTGTTTTGTAATGGCGCCAGGTTTTTCAGGCTTTGTCCCTGTTTCTAAGTAAGGCTCTTGTGGTTTTCTGGAGCCAGGAGGTAGGGTTACTATGTACCCTAATTGTTTTAATTGGGGCTAGGTGGTTGAAGATGTTTAGGAATGTGGAGTTGAAGCATTCAACTGCTTTGTCTAGTAGAAGGGTTTTGAAGGGAGACCATTTACAGTATTTCAAGGCTCTCAAGAAGTGATCTTTTGGGAAATTTGTGTGGGAGTGGGTTTGTAGGAGGGAGAGGGAGTTGTTGTTTTTAAGTTTGTGTCTAAGGATAAAAGTGGGGTTGTGGTTGCTGAGACAGTTGGACAGTGTGCCACACTTTTGGGCAGTATTGGGTTGGTTAGTGAGGATCCAGTCTAATATAGATTCCCTTTTTGTGGCCTTATCAATACACGTGGGAGAATGTATGAGTTGGGTGAAATTATATAGGTTAATATGGTGGGTGGGTGTAGGAGAGTGGATAGAGTTCCAGGCAATGTTAGTTTCTTGGGGGAGGGTGTGGGAAGCAAAGTGAAGTATAGATTCTAGGGTGGTTAGGTTATCACCTGGGGGTATGTAATTTCCAAGTAAGTTAAGATGTTTGTGTTGGTTTAAGGAGAGTTTTACAAATATAGTTTCTGCATTTTTCAAGTCTGGGATTTCTTTTTGCAGGAATTGAAGTTTTAGGTTAGTTATATGCTTAGTATGAGATGAAGAACCATGATACATGCCTAAAGAAGTACCATCATCAGATACTAGTGCAGAAACAAAATTCCCACATTTCTTTGTCTTTAAACATCCTAAAAAAATTATTACAAATGAGAAGCAAAGATTATTTGCCTATGTTGAATGATAGATTACTCAAGGCTGACAGTATTATTTTCAAATGTAATGGCAGAGAATGCTCCTGGAGGTATTTTCTTTATCTATATTGGTTAATTTACAATATTGCTGTTGATTTGAAAAATGATAAGGGTAGTGTTTGGCTAGATGCTAGAGTAACTGATGTTTTAGGGTATGATTAAAAAGCTGTTTTAGAGAAAGAATTAAAAGAAATATTATAAAAATGTAAAGGAAACTCAGACAAGAAATAAGGCAAAACAAAAGAAAGGAAAGACTGATGCAAAACAAATATACAATTGACACACCCCCAGATTCAGTAAACTTCCATGCAGGAATAGCTTATTCCTGCATGGAAGTGACCGTTCCCGTGCAGCACGGCAGTGCACCATGCATATTCATGAAGGTGTGCTGCCATGCTTTAAAACGGACATGGTTCCCTGTACGAGTGCAGGGGGTGTGTCTGAGGGCAGTGCTCTCACAATACACATGCCCCCTGCACACCAGAATTGCCGTACAGAAATTCAAATAGAGTGAGAATGCTCATAACACCCCCAACTCATCAGGGTAAGAAACCTGGACAAAGCAATAAGGGGCAATCATCCCTACAAAGCCAGAAAGTTGACAGAATAACAGGTCTGTATAAGTATGAATTTTCGGCAGGGTATGAAGCATAAAATGTGCACCTCTCAACCCGTCAGAGTAAGGAATCTGGGCAAAGCCATAAGGGACAATCATCCCTACAAAGCCAGAAAGTTAATAGAATAACAGGTTTAGCATCAGCATGAATTTTCAGCAGGGCATGAAGTACACAACGCACACTTCCCAACCCATCAGACTAAGAAATCTGGGCAAAGCCATAAGGGACAATTGTCCCAACAAAGCCAGAAAGTTGATAGAATAACAGATTTAGCATTAGCATGTATATTCTGAAGGGTACGAAGGAAAAACACAACAAATAATTTTTGTTCATATATTCAATAAAGTTTAAGCATAGCTGCAAGGGTGTGCCCGTTGTTTAGCTATGCTTAGTCCAGCTGAAATGGCACAATAAGTTAAATAGCAATAGACATCCAGCATAAGCATAAGTACAACAGTGTAGTGGTTAGAGCGTATGCCTTGCCTGTAGTCATTCACCGTTCACACTTCACCAAAGCCATTTCTAGTTTATATGTGTAAACATTACAATTTTAAATTATTTGTATATTTATGTAGGAAGTAACTTATATTTCTCAACCAGAGTAGTGTATTAAGCCCAGATGTAAGAAATCAGTGTAATAAAGTAGTGAAACCCCCATATAAACACAATTGCCCCATACAGTATAGTCACACAAGAATAAATGTAATTACGACACATTGGGGGATGTCAGGGAAGGTAAATAAATCCATATTATGTAATGAATGATGAATCAATCCCATACAGGTGGTAGTCCAATAAAATAAAACATAAGCAATGCCAAGTATTGCACAGCTATGCTGACCAGGTGAAAGCATTGTGTACATATGAATACTAAGCAATGAATAGCCCAGCTACGTGGATTTGCCATCATGGCAAAGGGTGAGAAATTGGCTGTATTTAAACCTCGCAGGTGGGAATACAGCTCATAACTGGTTGTAGCTCTCCACTGTAGGCAGTATGTCAAGTGTTGTAGAGGGCATGCACTTTCGGGTGCAGTGCTGGGCATACAGTAGTCCATGGTCATGGTAGGACTCTTGGTAAAAAAAAAAAAACATGATGTGAGACTGCTGCAGGTTGAGTACCAGGGCTCCCAATATAAAGCAGAAGCCTGGGAAAGTCTTGCCTGTGATCTCACCAGTGCCACTGGTATCCTTTGGACTGGTGAGCAGGTCTGGCACCACTATGCTGACTTGAAATGGAGGAAGAGGGTGCTCTTGGAACAGTGGGTCCAAGAAGCAAGCGTGAGAGGAGATGTCCCAGCAGTGTGTAAGTATTCATAGCAATAACTGTTTACCAAAGTCCAGCCTGTGCATGTGATAGATAGGTATGCCTAAATGTTTTTCTATTTTCATTACAGCTCCGACTGAGTGGGCTGTGAACCAAGAACCCCATGCCATTAGGTTGCAAAGGCTGTGTCGTGAGGATGGTGAGTAACAATCCTGCTTGTAGTAGTCATACCAAATAAATATAAAGGAGTAAAATGTCACCTGGCAGTATAAAAAATGTGTATGGTTTGTACTGAATAAACAAGACAATATGACAGTAATAGTGCCATATAGGTCATATATAAATAAAAGTTTAACTGCCTGGCAATAGAGTTCTAAATCCGGGACTGATTGTGTTTACTCTGGTATTGTATGGCATGAAATGTTGCATTCACCAAGATCTGATATCTGAACAGTAATGTTGTGTTAACCACTGTTTCCAACACTGTGCAACATAAAAATATGTCTAGAATGTCTGTATAAGAATGTTGTAATTACAAGGTCAGATTGCACAACCAAGAGAGACTTAGAAAGAAAACATTTAAGGAAGCGACAGCAGTTTCTCAGTAGGTCACTCTGATAATGTACAAATTGTATTTTTAGTAGACACAGCCATGGTTTGAATCTTGGGAGTGGTTGAAAGCTATATGCATAATTTTAACTAGGATTTTAGGAATATGTGTAGAAACAGTCAGGTAGTGTTAATAAACATTCCCCCCACAGGTCTTCCAGGTAAGAGAAGTAAAAAGTAGCTATATGACAGTTGAATTAAACACTGTATACAAACATATCACTGCCAAGGCCATAGAATATTGTAATATTACCTGTAGAATAATGATTAGAGCAATGATCATTAAAGTTGTGAGTACTGCAAGGATATACAAGTTGTTAATTGACCTCAACCCCCTACCACCACCATAACTGCAACAATAATCTAAACACACAAATCAATGATTATGTTTTACACCAAACCTACTGTTGGGCCATATGTCCTATTATTCAACAAATATTGAAATGTGTTTCTATTAATGTTCCATGTTGAAATACTATCATTGGAGGCCTGTTGCTATCAATAAAATCTGCATGCCATTGTAATGGCCACTGTGGTTCCATACATGCATGTGTTCTGTTTGCTATGCAACTGTTCCAAATCTGTTGTTTTGGGTTAATGGGAATATCTATGTATGCTGTTATAAATAATCCTGGATTGTGTTGGCTATTACTAACCCACATATGTTCTAAAACTGCAACGCCATAGGACGTTTAGGAAGGCCGGTCCCAGCGGACCCGCCTCTCCCACCTCATCTGGCTGTGGCACTGGGCCGCAGCATACTGGGACCCATGCTGGGACCTCGTCATCTGCTGGTCCTGCACCACCTTCAGCTAGAATCACCTCAGGGGATGGTGCTCTTCCCAATCAGGAATGGGCATGAACAGGATACTGTCATCAGAAGGCAGGTCCGGGATTGGTGTGTAGCAAGTTCCAAAAGGAGTTTGGAGATCTGCTATGCCAGCTTGAGGGCCGCATGGTTAAATTAAAGGGTCAGCCTGCCCCTGCTGCTCGGCCAACACACAGCCACCTTCGGGGCCATGAAGGTGCAGTGGTGATTGCCCGTGGGTGGGGACCTCAATCCCACTGTTTCCATTTAGGGGTTCATGGGCTTCTGATTTCCAAACACCCCTCCCTGTCCAAGGTATTTACCTCCCACGTGTCATATACAGCCCCTGTATGCTGTCTTGTTTGTCGTGTCTGTCTTCCTACCCAACCTACCTCCCCAAATATACCTACTATCCTTCCCTAACATCCCACTCTCACATAAAAAAGGGCAATCTGTTCCCCAAAAAAGATTCTGCTCCATACATAGCTGTCCATTTTGCACACATCTACTGGACACATGTAATCTGGTCTAGTCTAATTGGCTTTACAACACATTATTGTTGTCCTCACCCATCTCTCAGGGGTTTCAGTTTTCAAAAATACCTCCAAATTCAGTATATCTGCACAGCTGTTGCTGTAGAAGAAATGGACAGCTATGAACAATCCCTACACCAATCCTGCAAATCCCCAGCTACTTTTCTCTATTGTCTTTCTCTCTGCATGCCCCCTTTTTCACCACTTTCCTATCACCCCTTTTTTCTTTTCTTTTAAAGAAATTAGTGCAAGGGTAAGGGGGAGTAAGCTCTTTTAAGCAGTAGTAAATGGGATTAAGCCTGTTGCATGGCGCTAAGCAATGCCTACACAGATTAAACACTTTTAAGGCTGTCTGTAAGCATATTTAACTGGAAGTTAGCATTGCTTACTGCCATGCAAACCCGCTTATAACTGCTTAAAGTGCCTTAATCATTCGGTATCCAACAAACCTTGTTCTGCCCCGCAACAAAATAATCAGCCCTTGCAAGCATTGAACCCAAGACCCTGCATAATATAGCCACAGCGATTTACAACTAAGCCATCTGAGCTGTAGACATGTGTGATGATTTTTTCAAGCATATCATGCAGCACAGCCATTCAACAGTAGGGAAAATGTGTATATTTATATATATATATATATATATATATATATATATATATATATATACGTACACAAACACACACACAAATATATATACATATATATATATATATATATATATATATATATATATATATATATATATATATATATATATATATATATATATATATATATATGTATATACACACACACATATATATATATATATATATATATATATATATATATATATATATATATATCTATATACATATATGTATATATATATATATATATATATATTTTTTTTTTTCCCCCTATATATATATATATATATATGTCTAAGGAAGCCGTGGTGGTGCAGCAGTAGAGTGGTCACCTCACAGCAAGATATATATGTATATATGTATGGAGATCTGCAGTGCATTCCACACTCCGAACATCTTACTGCAACAAATCTGACCAAAGGCTGTAAATGGGGGTGAAGGGCCCTAACTAGGGACCTCTTGTAATTATTGCCCTTATCCCTTCCTCCACAGCAAAAAAAATAATAAGGCCTGCCAAGTCCAGGACCCAGGGCCTTGTAAACTATGATCAAAGCAATCTACCATTACACCATCTGAGCCCTACAAAATAGTGATGACATCCCAAACATATCAGTTAGTGCAGTCATCCAACAGCAAGGAAAAGAGTTTGTAGAATCAGTCAGGTAGTCTATATATACATGTATATACGTATGGAGATGTATATATGTGGACAAATATATACATGATACACGTATATATATATATATATATATATATATATATATATATATATATATATATATATATATATATGTATCCACATATATGCATACATACATATATATAGAAAGGTTAATAAATACAGATATATATATATATATATATATATATATATATATATATATATATATATATATATATATATGTATACATAAATATATAGAAATATATGACAGCTACAAAGACATGCAATCAGAAGGTCATGCTGCTGCACACTGGAATTTTAAATATGGAAACACACTCACTGGAAGGATCCCCTTAAAATGAGGAACAATGATATCTGTGCTGTAACAGAGACCTGGATAAAGGCAGCAGGAAGCACCCCTGCAGTACCAGCCAATAATTAATTCCACAACTTTTGGCTGCAAATCCTGGACTGAAGCTCCAAAAGTGGTGGTATTTTCATATTCATGAAAGATGCACACACCTCCAGAGTGGTAGACTAACATTATGCATTACAGATCCTGCAGGCATAGCTGACATTGGGTAAGACAGTGGTTCAGGTTGTAGCCTGCAATAGGTCCCTATACATGTTCCAAGACTCACACTCCATGTCCATAAACACCCTGGAGAATATTAGTGTCCAATCTAACACTGTCCTACTAGTTGACTTCAACTTACCCACCATTACGTGGGAAAGCTACTCATGTACCAATGCACATCCCCATCACATCGACTTGGTCCTTTCTAACATGGGTGGCTGTTGCTCTACACCAATAGTCAACACTTCACTTGTTATATCTGAACACAAAATAATCACTTTTGGAAATCCACAGCTCTCCTACCCCCACTATACAGTTAACCACCATGAATAGGCTTTCCAGAGTAAACTATGGCCCCATAAAATCAGAGGTGGCTAACCTCACAGCAGCCATGCAAATGGAGACTAGTTGCAAACAACAATGCACTCTGAACACGTACACAAATGCATGGATACCACCTTACCCAATACAACCAGGACCTTCACCTCCAAAAACAGGAAGCTGATATGGTGATCCCCTGCCATAAAGAAACTGTACAACAGAAGGAGGGAACTGATATGGAATAAGGTGAAGTCCCAAGACAGTAAATAAACCCTTATCAGCCTCAATGAATAGTTGAGATCCCTCATCATATACTGCAAAGTTAGCTGTGAGAACAAACTTGGAGCACATAGTAAAGACAACCACAGTGCCTCATGCAGTTATGTAAAGAATCACCATGGCAATAACAAGAATTGTTCTGAGCTACTAGATAATGGTACCTCCCAGACTGAGCCAACAAATAATGCCAATATACTGGTTGGTATATTGAGTGCAAACATTACCCCTCACTTTCCCCCCAAAGGACCAATCACAATACCAGTACACCACCAGGAACCCAGGATTTATGCAGCACAGGTTACAACACCACTGTCCAAGGCCAATAATACAACTCCTATGGGACCTAAGAATATTTCTGGCTGTGTTCTACATGAACTACAGATTGACATGGCACCTTACCTGTAGCACAGCCTCACCTCAGGCTTTGTCCCTACTGAATTGTGCTCTGCTACTGTCACCCCTCTGCAGAAACTAGGTGTAACTACAGACCCTAGGAAATTCCACCCCAGCTGCCTGACATGTCTGTTATGCAAATCTATGGAATGCATGATCATGCACCTAATAAACAGGGATATGGTAATCTGCAGACTCAGGATCCCACACAGTTTACCTTTGTGAAGGGTAGGTCATGCCTGCTCATTCAACCTGGTCATCCTCTGGCCATCAGTCACCTGTGCTGTGGATGAAGGCAAAGTGACACATACAGCCTACATTGATCTGACCAAAGCCTTTGATAACATTCCCCACTCACTAAGCTTGGCATCAACTCCTATATCACTAGGTGGGAATAGAGGCACAAACACAGGGGTAGATTGGACATACTGCTGTCCTACATTGAGACAATTGCAGATGTCACTGGGTTTGTTGTAACATCCTTTAGGAGGAATATGATGTTGGTAATAGCAATAGATGTGAGTATTTACTGACTGCATTTCCAAGAATCCACAACTTATTTACCAAGGACACCAACTGCCTGGTGAACACACAAATCATGATAGGGAGACATGAGGCCAGTCTGTGGACAACATGCCAGTGGAGAGGTATGTCAAAGACATATCACTGCGAGACGTGATGTCACACATTAAATGCATGTCCACATAAACCCATTCAGTATATCAATCCACCATGCATATAACACCACTGATTACATAGAATATGTTCATAAATCTGGGGATATGTCCCCCATATTGGTTGGCTGTCTCCACATGTCCTGTCCTGTGATGTATTCACACCCACTGTATGTGAATCTGTAGGCCTCCACCTCTGTAATTTCCCTCACACAGGCAAGGAAATGGGGTAAGGCCCACATTAAGGAATGTCCCATATGTCAGAACTAGCAGCAATGTCCAGGCCCACAGCACAATACAATGTGGGCACCTACTTAGTGGTATGGCCATAGCAATACCTGACATCTGTACATCTGTACAGAGGACAGACAGAAAGTAGATAGCCAGCAGGTTATGCATTAAGATGAATGTTTTGAAAGATAGACATCTGAAACTGAACGGTATGCCATTACTACATGGCAGCAGTCCTTAATGACATGTCCAAAGAACATAGTAGTCTACAGTTAATATCAACATATCAGATCAATATCCAATATGAGAAACATAGACACATACAGCTCAAACACCTAGAACAAGATACTCAGTACTTAGAGTCTAGCTTTGCATGCAGGGGTGTATGATTCCAGAACTACAATCTGCAATCTATTCTTACTTGAAAAAGCACTGTTAAAAGTACTAACATAATGATATCATATGTGTTAAACTATTTCTGTCAACCAGTGTACTGTAGCTGGTGTGACATGCAAGTGTGACTGCATATAACCTGGGATATTACCTATGTATGAAACAAATACAAAGAGAAAAGATTGCGCTACTACCCATGTATATCCAGGTGTCCCATGCAGTACTCACACCCCTTGCTACTGTAATGACACACATAGAAGCATATTATGTACAGGGAATTAAGTACACTTATTAAAGGTGTCATTACCCTGCTATTTTATCAGACTGGAACATGATCACTGGTAACTAGGGCTAAGCTATGCTGAGCAGGTTTCAGCATTGCTTAAATGTAAAAGCTAAGCAGATTTGCATACTGGTAAGCAAAGCCTATACAGTGTAAGCACTTATTTGTTCAACCATATGTAAGCACCACGTACCATCACACAAACCCATGCAAACATGCTCAGACCTGCTCAAAACTACCTAAACCACTCTGTATCCAACAGCCCTTGCAGGTTTTGAACCCAGGACCCTGTACACCATAGCCTATGCAATTTACCAGTAAGCCAAATCAGCTGTATTGTTTGAGGATGTTTTCTCAAACATACCTTTCTTTACAGCCAGTTTACAATAGGGAAGAGACAAGTGTGCAATTAGGAAGGATTGGTATCTATAAATATATATATATATATATATATATATATATATATATATATATATATATATGAATATAAACATACATAGAGAGAGTTATATATGGTGGGAGATCCATATATGTGTACAATAATATATAGATATATTGACAATAAATTCCGTGGTGTATATATATATATATATATATATATATATATATATACGACTATATACATATACACATATAATACGAATACCCCAGTACAAAGAAAACGAAAACAGCAATAGTGCAAATAAAGATTTATGCCAAGCACAGTCTGCAGCACAGACCGGTTTTGCACAAGGCATCATCAGTGTGTGTCTTACTAGGCAGCCAGCCCCAGTTTATGTAGCAGCATTTAAAGATACATTGCACATGTTTACATTTTCTTCTTCCCATATATATCCACCATGTTCTTTATATAACCCATATACCACATTCATGAACATTACTAAATCTATCAAAAGCCGAGATCCCTTATATCCCATCAATGACTTATACACCTAACTTATTATCACCTATTAGCCAATAAAAAATTACTAATGAAAGTATTTACTATAAAAATACAAATGCAGCTTCCTAACCTCAATATTAGAACATTACAAAGATGTCTATGTTCAAAAATATCCCTTACCATTGATCATTGAGCCCTGGTTTAAAAAGGGCTCCTAAATAATTTATCCATCTATGTTCTTTGTTGGACAATATATTATGTCTAACCGTATCATTCATAGCTTGCGCCTTTACCATATCTATTCCTACAAACAAAAAATGGACCATACTGTGCAATAGTGTATGCTTATACAAAGCACTTGAGATGCGTTTGCATTTTATGTCACTTAAATGCAATGCTATCCTTTGTTTTAAAGTGCAAAAGGTTTTCCAATGTAAAAAGCTCCACATTGGCATATTGCCATGTATATTACCCATGTACTAGTACATTTAATTAAATGTCTAATATCATAAACGTTCCTGGTATTCACAGAGGTAAAAGACTACGTCTTGGAAATCAGTTTACAATATTTACAATAACCACAATATGTACTTCCCATTAGAGTCTGTAGTACTCCTGTTGATGGATAATAACCTTCCTTAAATGAAGAAAAATGTTGTCCCCGAGATTTACCCTTACGGTAACCAAAACTGCATTATTCATCAATTAAAGTAGAAAAAAATAAGTCTGATTGTAACACATGCCAAAATTTGGAAATAGTTGCTATGATCTTAAAAGTATTACTACCATAGGTAGTTATAAATCTCAATTTTCCCTGATTGGACCTCTGTAACTTTTGGGTATCTTGTAACAAACTGGTTCTACTACTGGTTTTAGACTGTATATAGGCCTTCTCTATCACACACTTGGTATATCCCCTATTCAAAAACCATGCTTTTAGACCCAAAGCCTGTTTCTCATACTCTATGTCTGCAGAACATATTCTCCTTACCCTCTGAAATTGGGCTATAGGTGTATTGTTGACGATATGACAGGGATGATAACTGCTGGCATGTAAAAAAGAATTCTTGGAAAAAGGGTTTCTAGAAAGACTGCTAATCATAGTCCTGGCTGCCTAGTAAGACACACACTGATGATGCCTTGTGGCGAAACCAGTATGTGCTGCAGATTGTGCTTGGAATAAAACTTCATTTGCACTGTTACTGTTTTCGTTTTCTTTGTGCTGGAGTATTTTTTGGTGATGTGTGTGTGTGTGTGTGTGTGTGTGTGTGTGTGTGTGTGTGTGTGTGTGTGTGTGTGTGTGTGTGTATATATATATATATATATATATATATATATATATATATATATATATATATATGCAAACATACATACATATATATTGATCTACTTCATATTGTCATCATTTCAGAATGTCGACATTCATATGGCCAAGACCATATGATCGACATTCAAAATGTCGACCATACAATAGAAAATACAAAACACAAAAAAACTTACCTTCATGCTGCTAGCAGGGGGGGTACACCCCCCTGCACCCCCACCCTCAGAATGTAAATATACCAACTCCAACATCGCACTACAGTGCAAAAGATGGAAATATTTCCATTCCGCACTGTACGGAGATGCCAGTTTTGCATGGTCAACATTTCGAATGTCGATCACATGGTCTCGGCCATATGAATGTTGACATTCTGAAATGTCGACCATGTGAAGGGAACCCATATACATATATATATATATATATATATATATATATATATATATATATATATATATATAGATAGATATATATACATATATATATTTATATATATATATATATATAAAAAAAAAATATATATATATATATATATATATATATGTGTGTGTCCCAAAATGCCATACAAACATATGCTGCTGATAGACCACCCACAACTGGGGCAGCATTCACAGTTGAATACAAACGTGCCATGACACTCACCCCCACAGTCCAAATAAATGAGTGAACAGTACACTGGTACAAAATCATGATAGGCCATACACAATGGCCAGACATGCAACAATTTCTTAGCAAAACAAATAAAGTGTCTGAACATAGCAAAGAAAAATACAACTAGCCAGTAATTCACACATGTTTATTATACTCTGATGTCTTGGCCAAAGCCTTCAAGCCTTTAAGGATTAAACATCACCAGAAATACATGCCTTAATCTCAAAAAGCAATTAACACCTAATTACATAATTGAATACACAGCCTCCAGTTACACTCATCATTTAACCCCCTAAGAGATAAAGTATTACAGTTAATATTAATACATTTTGAAGTCTGCACATAACAATTGTCCTTTTATGAATGTTTCATCACACTGAGGAATAGACATTTTCAGAAACAGTACCTTGAGACCCACTACTGTCCCCATGGTGTGATTTATTCAAATGTACAGCTATAGAACTGACATATTTCTTATCAGTGATACATCTGGCATGTTCTAACAGCCTAGTTTTAAAACATGTGTTACTGTCCCCTGCATAAAATATGTTACAAGGCCATCTAAGAGCATTCTCTATAGACCTACCTCTTGAATGTACAGATTTAAACATGTCTCCCAGCCATTCCCCTCAGCAGGAATTACAGCACTAAATAATGATAGACCAGTATGCATCTCCATCTACTGCTGTATGACATCTGGACAAAGCTTGACATAAATGGTGGATAGAAGCCGAAATACATGACAAAACATGAAATATTGCTGTTATACACTGAGAAAGTTGCTGGAGTTACAGGGTTGGTTGTAACATATTTTTTATGTGGGATATAAAGTCAGAAATAGAAATGGATGTTACCACCTACATAATGCAATCACCAGAGTATGCTACTGATTTGCCAATGACAACACCTGTCTGGGGAACAGCCCATATATAATAGGCTAACCTTTGGCCCTTATTTGGATGACCCTACAGTTGAGAGCTATGCAGAGACAGAACTTTGTCAGACTGACACCCATGCAGAAGTAGCATGTGCAGACAAACCCTGTTAAACAAGCAGTATTCCAAACATATAACAGCAATACTCACATTCTGCTCTTAAGTCTTGAACCGTCCCCACCATTTAGTTGGCTTGTCTCCGCAAATTTTGTTGTAAGAGGTAGTAGCTCACACAATTCCAGTTTGTCTTCCTCACAAGTAAGGGAAAGGGCCAGCTCCCACATGGAGTACTCATTTATAGGACAGTGTTGTCATGACATAGGCTATTGGAAGAACTACACAGTTGTTTTGCATGCAATTAGCAAGTGGGGAACCCCAATAGGTGCACAGGCCATCACCTGGTCATGAGCATCCCCTACAAAAGCCATGCTGCCACCTATTCAAACCAGCTCTATCCCTGTAGTGCACAGAGAGAGAGAGAGAAAGAGAGAAAGGGAGATTGCGAGAGAGAGAGAGATAAATGAAACATAAAGCAGAAAAGAGAAGAAAGACAAAAGGTAAGTGGAACATATAAGCAAGTAATTGAATGTAGTACTTGGTCTGTAATAATGGGAAATATGATTTGGAGAAATATATGTCCCAACAAGACATGCTGCACTAATGTTCTACTAAACAGCTGCTATAGGTTCATAGGTTCATAGGTAGGTACTAGGCTATGTGCCCGAGGGCATTTATAAGCCTAGCCAGAGTGTGTCGGCTTTCGCTGCCCCATTGATTAATTAACTAATCATCTGTGAAGCAGAGCCAATGAAGTGATCCCAGGGGTGTATTTTCTGTTACCCACCCATTCGTCAAGGTTTCTCTTGAAGAGTGTTAGTGAGGGGCTGTGCCTAATGTAGTTTGGAATTTTGTTCCAGAGCATGGGGAGTCTCTGTGATATGAATCTATTCCTCCAGCATGTTCTATTTATTGTTGTGGCGAGGTTTATCTCACTAGAGCACGTGGCTCGCAGTGACTTGTTTTTTTTTAGGTGGAGCATGTCCATCAATTCTGAGTTGACATGGCTTTGTAAGTCAGGCAGAGATCACCTCTGAGTAAGCGATATGCCACTGAGTACAGCTGGAGTTTTTTCAGTCGGGATGCATAGGACATATGATTGAGGCCAGTAATCCTCTTGCTGAGGTACTTTTGTGGTCTTTCCAGCTGTTGGAAGTGTCTTGTGAGGTACATCCCAAATGAGGCATTGTACTCTATGATGGGTCTGATGAGTGATGAGTAGATGGGCACTATAGCCTCTTTATTTCTAGATGCGAACCCTTTAGTAATTAGATAGGTCACATAGAAGGATTTCCTAACTACTTTGGCAATATGATTGTCAAAGGAGAGATTACTATCTACCTGGGTCCCCAGGACTCTTATTACTTCTTTTGCATTAAGGGGTCTGTTACCTATGTGGTAATTCGTGGGTGTTTTGTTTTTCCCAAAAGGGATGACTATGCATTTTTTGGCATTTAGCTTGAGGCCATGACTTTGACACCAGGTGTCTGTCTTAGTAAGGCCCTTTTGGAGGATGTCTGTTTCAGCCGGAGAGTCAATTATGGCTCCCAGTTTGCAACCATTGGCTAACTTGGTTAGCCATAGTCCGCCTATGTTTGTACTTCTGAGAAGTATATGCCGAACAGTAGGGGTCCCAAGACCGAGCCTTGTGGGACACCACTTGTGACTGGTTTAGAGTCGGACCTGAAGCCCGCTATTCTTACCATGTGAGTTCTGTCTGTAAGCCAGTTGGCAACCTATCTTGTGATGTAGGGGTTTATGTTCAGGCTGGGGAGTTTTTCTGTAATACCCGAGTGGGGAAAGGTGTCGAAAGCCTTGGCAAGGTTAAGTTAGGCTGTGTGAACCACCTTTCCCTCATCTATTGCCTTAGTGACTGTCTCGAAGAAGTCAACCAGGTTTAGTAGGCATGGTCTGCCCTTAATAAAGCTGAACTGGGTCAGGTCAAGTGTTTGGAGGTTCCCAATATCTTTGTTAATGAGTTCCATGATGATGCAATCCATAGCCTTGCAGACCAGGCTAGTTAGGCTTATGGGTCGATAATTACCAGGGTCAGTTGTGGCCCTTCCTTTGTGGAGAAGAATAACCATTGCTGTGCACCATTCTATGGGCACGTAGCCTATGGAGAGGCTGAGGTTGAACAGCGTGTTTAGGTGGGGGGTTAGTTTGTTCTGTAGTTCATGCAAAACACAGCCTGGGACACCATCTGGCCCCATTGATGTTGTGTTTTTGGCTTTTGAAAGGGCTGTTTTCACCTGTGCATTTGTGATTTCTGGGACACTACACTTTTCCTTTATTGTTGTGGGCCCTTTTGGGGTTGAGAGGGGGGTGAAGTTTGCACTTAATCTATCTGCCAGGATGTTGGCAATATCAGTAGGTTCAGTATATTTTGAGCTATTTTGCACTAGTTCAGTGCATATCTGTGAGTTGCCATTTAGATTCTCAACATAGCTAAAGAAGGCTTTGTGGTTATCTTTTGAATCCTTGGGTATTTTTCTTTCGAATTTAGCCTTGGATGATTTTATGAGGGACCTTAGTTTCTTACTGATACTGATCAGGGATGTCTTTCCTTCTTGGGATTTTCTTTTTTTCTGAACTAGCTTCCTCCTTCTTTTGTATAGCCTGTTTATGGCAGGGGTCCACCAAACTGGTTTCCTTCACTTAGAGGAGTGAGTCTTGGTTTTGCTAGGGATGGCACAATCCATGCTTCCTTGTAGGTGCTCACAGAGTGCATTTGTAAAGGTTTCTGCATCTTGGGCAGTGTTATCCTTTAGCGTGGGGGCTGTGAAACCTACAACATCTGTCTTAAGTAAGGTGAAGTTTGCTTTAAAAAAGTTTTTTACTGTGGTTTCCTTAGTTGGGGGTGGTGGTGGGGTGTGGACATCCAGAGTGATTAGTTTATGGTCTGATTTAACCAGTGACGGGTTGACCTCCTGTGTGGAATACCTGTCACCCATGTTAGTGATGACCAGGTCCAGTATGGTTTCACCTCTGGAAGGGGAGTTTACCAGCTGATCCAGGGCATTTGAGTTGATGAATTCCAAGAAGCGCTGGGCCTGGGAGTTTGTACTCGAGTAGTTTTCCCAGTTAATGGTAGGGTAATTAAAATCACCCAATATCAGGATGTTCAATAGGTCCTTCATGTTTTCCAGTGTCTCCAGAAAGGTGGAGTGGTGCTCCTGGGTCATGGAGGGTGATCTGTAGCAGGCCACAATTTGCATTGCAGATTTTCCCGATGTTAGTTGCACATAGATGATCTCAGAAGTATCATGCTGCACCAATAAACTGGAGGTGTAGGCTTCCTTGATGAGTATGGATACAACCCTTTTGCTTTTGTGTTTTGGTCTGTGTTCTGTGGCCAAAACGTGTGGTATGAGTTGCAGCCTGGTAGTGATGGGGTGCACTCTGGAGCCTTGAACCAGGTTTCAGTTACTGCACAAATTTCGACGTTATCCATACTGAGGAGTGCTTTGAGTGCATGCATTTTGAGATTTAAACTCCTGGCGTTGAGTAGCATAACCCTCAGTTTTTTGTTAATTGTGCTGTTTAAAGAAGTGGGTTTGCCTTTTGAGCCTTGCCTAAAAAAGGCACTATGGGGGCAGCAAGAGCCTTAGCCAGTATTTGAAAGCCTAGGAGTGATAGGTGCAAGCCGTCCCTTGCGAAGCAATGCGGCTTGTCGAGCATGTCGTCCCAGGCTGAAAGACATTGGATCCCCTTTGAATGATACCAGAAGCTTAGCCAATTGTTGAAATTGATCATTTTTTCTTTATATTGAAGTATCATTCTTGGTGAGAGCAGGATGCTACTCAGGGTCAGGGTCATACCAGCTTAGACTACATGAGCAGAGAGCTCTTCCATGTCTCTTTTCATGTAGTCCAGGGAGGTACGTCTCAGGTTATTCACACCAGCATGAACAATGACAGAATCATATTTGTACTTGTTCTGGAGTGACCTGAGTGCTTGTGTTATGTGGCAGATTCTGGCTCCCGACAGGCAACTAACAGTAACCTTCTGCTTGTCCAGCCTAGTGAGTGGGACATCAGTGTGCCTGACTATAGAGTCACCTATTACTAGTATGTTAGGTATGTTATTTCACCTTAAGGGCTGTGATTGTACGGCACACTGATTTTGTGTTTTATGTGTTGTCTGGTTTGTGACGGGAGGTGCAGGTTGTTTGGGTGTCTGCTTTGGGGGTCTCTAATGATTTTGCAGGTTTGTATTTAGAGCCTCCGAGTATGATTTGGTGTATTTATGTGTATTTTTTGCTAGTGCTGTTTTAGTAGGTCTATGTGTGGCTGGAGGTGTGTTGCAAATGTTAACCTTGTTATCTTGACTGTTTGTTCTAGTCTTGGGTGAAGACAGCTTAGCCTCCAGTTTGGCTGTATAATTGCATCTCTCGCATATGTTAGTGTTTTGTGGTAGGAGGACAGTATTGTCTGTGTACATGAGGCAGTTGTAACATTACCTCAGGATACCCAGATTCACCAGATGGACTGGAGAGTACACCTGAAATTGCCCTTTGGTCATGCCTGAATAGTAGGGTGAGCTGCTTAGTTGCTTGGTTGGTGAGGGGTGAATAAAGAGCCTTGCCCTGCTGGGCAATCAAGTGTCAGGGTATATTAGTGCTTGATATTAGGTCTGAGCAAGTGCTGGGCTGTAGGATGCTTTTTGAGTGCTTAGGTTGAGAGTTAGACTAGTTTCAAGGGAAAAACTGAAGAGGAGACTTAGTGGAGCCAGGAATAATTTAACCGTAGCTAACTAGCACTGCTCGGTGCGCAAAACCATGCAAATGCAGTTTTTATAGTAGGGAAATGAAAGAGATAGAAATTAGCCCAAAATGGCCAATAAACTACTACCTTCTGGGCTGGAACCACTCCTCCATGGACAGATAAGCTGCTCAAAGCTCCCCTCTCTCACAGGTGAACAGAGAAACTTCCTTCTATCCAAGTAAGGTATGGGCAACTCAGAAACTATTATCACAGCCCTGAATTCAGCACTAGCCTAAAAACTGGACTATACTAACTTAGAAAGGTGGGAAACAAGGACATTTTTTGTTTTTCTTTTTTGTTTTATTGAAAGGATAAGGCAAAACAGTAAAAAATACACTTAAAACAGCTTTAAATGACTACAAACAATCAGAACAAGTTATCACACTTTAGTGTGTTAAATACAACAGTTAAACAAATTATTTAAACAAAAATTGACTTTTTAAAGGTGCAGGCAGTCAAAAAAGTACAATATGTGAAAAAAACAAGCTTTTAAATCACAATAAATGCTGGAAAATCTGTGTTTAGGTGGAAAACAGTTAAGTACAGCAAGAAAGTACAGAAAACTGATACTTAATCACTCCAAGGTCTCTCTTCTAAGCTAGAAGGCTTGTATCAGTTTAAGGCTTTCCGGTGCTACACAGTAGGTTAGGTATAGGAAGGATGGGAAACAAATACATATGTGGTCTTTTAAACCAGAAAGTTGAAAGAGACGGACAAACTGTCCAAATGGTCAATAAACTACAATTACTGGGCCAAGAACCACTCCTCTCATGGTTGACAGGCTACCTAGTGCTTACCACTCCCACTGATAAGCTAGAAGGCTTTCCTCCAACACAAAAAGGCTTGTGGGGCTCAGAAGCTTACCAACAGTCCTGGATACAGCAACTCTGTACCTGGACTAGACTAGTAACAGGAAAGGCAGGAAACAAGCGCAAACACAGGATTTTAAATCAGAAGGTTGAAAGAGATGGAAAAGCTTCCCAAACGGCCAATAAACTATAATTTCTGGGCCAGAAACCACTCTGCCTGTGGTAGATAGGTTACCTAGTGCTTATCACTCCCACTGATAAGCTAGAAGGCTTCTCTCCAACACAGAAGGGCTGGGGGGGGGGGCTCAAAAGCTTACCAACAGTCCTGGATACAGCAAATCTGTACCTGGGCTACACTAGTTACTGGAAAGGCAGGGAACAAACGCAAAATGGGCTTTTAAAATAGAAAGTAGAAAGAGATGGAAAAACTGCCCAAATGGCCAATGAACTACAATTTCTGGGCCAAAACCCACTCTTCCCATGGTAGATAGGCTACCTAGTGCTTACCACTCCCACTGATAAGCTAGAAGGCTTCCCTCCAACTCAGAAAGGCTTGGGGGGCTCAGAAGCTTACCAACAGTCCTGGATACAGCAAGTCTGTATTTGGACTAGACTAGTTACAGGAAAGGCAGGAAACAAGCTTAGAATTTTTTTTTACAGAAAAGAAGCTAAAACAGCAGTAAATACAATTCAAATTGCATTGCAGGCCAGCACGGTTGTGTGTGTAGCAACACTACGGCAAATACAGGTCAAATATATGCAATTAAATTAACAAATGACTAAAAAACAAGTGCAGAAGGCAGTAAATTAGAAGGCTACTAACAAACAGTAATAATTGCAGAGTAAGAGTGACTGAACAGGTAGCACACAGAACAGCAACTAAGACAGTTACAGTAAGAGTAGCTGAATAAAAAAAAAAAAATATATATATATATATATATATATATATATATACATATATATATATATATATATATATAAATTATTTATTTATTTATTTATTTATTTTTTGAGGGAAGGAACAGAGCCGGATTAAGAGGCTACAGGGGTTGTCCTTCCCAAATGCTTCTTTTAGGAGTGCCTGAAATCAGAATATGATCTCAATGCACTCAGCTGAGTGAGCAAATGAGATGGGCCCATAAGGAGTATCCAAATACAAATCTACAAGGGGGGTGGGCAATTTCAAAGCCACCAAAATTAACACCAAAACAAGAACAGGGAGTGTGGGTGGGGAACTAACTGCAGAGAGACAGTGACAACTTCAGTGGAGTTAATATTCAGTGAGAAACACAAATACATAAATTAAATACAGTACTATATGGAAAAGAGCAGATAAAAGTGTACTTAAATTCACTTATATGTCCAGTTGATTTCATGTAGATCATAGCTGGCCTAAGTTCATAATATTAAGCAGAGATAACCCAAAATGTACCACTGATATAAGGTAGGACAGAATATCAGTGATGAGGTGAAACTACCCCCTCCCACTGCTATCAATGGCTACACAGAAATTCTAACAAGTCCTCTGTAGAGAGACAGCCACAACTTCAGTTGAGTTAATATTCAGTGAGAAACACAAATAAATAAATTAAATACAGTACTATATGAAAAAGAGCAGATAAAAGTGTACTTAAATTCACTTATGCATCCAGTTGATTTTAGGTAGATCTTATCTGGCCAAAGCTCAGAATATTAAGCAGAGATAACCCAAAATGTACCACTCATATAAGGCAGGACAGAATATCAGTGATGAGGTGAAACTAGCCCCCACTGCTATCAATGGCTACACAGAAATTCTAACAACTATTCTGTAGAGAGACAGCCACAACTTCAGCTGATTAATATTCAGTGAAAAACACAAATAAATAAATTAAATACAGTACTATATGAAAAAGAGCAGATAAAAGTATACTTAAATTCACATATATGTCTAGTTGATTTCAGGCAGATCTTAGCCAGCCAAAGCTTAGAATATTAAAGTAGAGATAACCCAAAATTTACCACTTATATAAGGCAGGACAGAATATCAGTGATGAGGTGAAACTACCCCCCACTGCTATCAATGGCTACGCAGAAATTATAACAAGTAATCTGTAGAGAAACAGCCACAACTTCGGTTGAGTTAATATTCAGTGAGAAACACAAATAAATAAATTAAATGCAGTCAATATGAAAAAGCAGATACAAGTGTACTTAAATTCACTTATACATCCAGTTGATTTCAGGAAGATCTTAGACAGCCATAGCTCAGAATATTAAGCAGAGGTAACCCAAACTGTACCACTTATATAAGGCAGGACAGAATATCAGTGATGAGGTGAAACTACCCCCCACTGCTATCAATGGCTACACAGAAATTATAACAAGTAATCTGTAGAGAAACAGCCACAACTTCAGTTGAGTTAATATTCAGTGAGAAACACAAATAAATAAATTAAATACAGTCCTATATGAAAAAGAAGATAAAAGTGTACTTAAATTCACTTATACATCCAGTTGATTTCAGGTAGATCTTCGCCAGCCAAAGCTCAAAATATTAAGCAGAAATAACCCAAAATGTACCACTTATATGAGGCAGGACAGAATATCAGTAATTAGGTGAAACTACCACTCACTGCTATCAATGGCTACACAGAAATTCTAACAAGTACTCTGCAGAGACACAGCCACAACTTCAGTTCAGTTGATATTCAGTGAGAAACACAAATAAAACACAAATTACAGTACTATATGAAAAAGAGCAGATAAAAGTGTACTTAAATTCACTTATATGTCCAGTTGATTTCAGGTAGATCTTATCCGGCTAAAGCTCAGAATATTAATCAGAGATAACCCAAAATGTACCACTTATATAAGGCAGGACAGAATATCAGTGATGAGGTGAAACTACCCCCACTGCTATCAATGGCTACACAGAAATTCTAACAAGTACTCTGTAGAGAGACAGCCGCAACTTCAGCTGAGTTAATATTCAGTGTGAAACACAAATAAATAAATTAAATACAGTACTATATGAAAAAGACCAGATAAAAGTGTACTTAAATTCACTAATATGTCTAGTTGATTTCAGGCAGACCTTAGCCGGCCAAAGCTTAGAATATTAAAGTAGAGATAAACCAAAATGTACCACTAATATAAGGAAGGACAGAATATCAGTGATGAGGTGAAACTACCTCCCACTGCTATCAATGGATACACAGAAATTTTAACAAGTAATCTGTAGAGATGCAGCCACAACTTCAGATGAGTTAATATTCAATGAGCAACACAAATAAATAAATTAAATGCACTACTATATTAAAAAGAGCAGATAAAAGTGTACTTAAATTCACTTATACATCTAGTTGATTTCAGGTAGATCTTAGCCATCCAAAGCCCAGAATATTAAGCAGAGGTAACCCAAACTGTACCACTTATATAAGGCAGGACAGAATATCTATGATGAAGTGAAACTACCCCCCACTGCTATCAATGGTTACACAGAAATTCTAACAAGTACTCTGTAGAGAGACAGCCACAACTTCAGCTGAGTTAATATTCAGTGAGAAACACAAATAAATAAATTAAATACAGTGTTATATGAAAAAGAGCAGACAAAAGTGTACTTAAATTCACTTATACGTCCAGTTGATTTCAGGTAGATCTTAGCCGGCCAAAGCTCAGAATATTAATATGGCCAGATGCTATGGCCATAGCATCTGGCCCTCTCTGTAGTGGGTGATATCACAGACTTACCTCTCAGTTGTACAGATCCTCACAGAATGTTCACATTTTACTATCATGTATTTTTGTCTGTTCCTCCTGAGATCTGTACTTTTCTGGCAAATAACTGAGGATTGAAGTCATCAGGTGATGACAAACCCTTGAGTTTAAGACTCCACATCCTTAAGAATATTCACTGTAATGCTAAATGTATCATTCTATGAACTTCATATGTTTGTAATATGTATATTTAAAGTCTGTCTCTATTTATCACCCAATCATTTTAGACTTTGTCCAGATGTGATGCTTTGTGATGTTTTCCATATACATGTTTCCTGCGATTATGAGTATGTCACATCTTTGCCTTGTAAAGCTAAGATGCCTACAGAGTGTGTGTGCATAGTAGAGTACTGTTGCAGACATGTGTGTTGAACTACATGTGATATATTGAATTAATAACATTCAACTGTACAGTGTTCTGCTGGACAGTAAGCAATACACATATACCTGTGTTATGTCAGCCAAACCATTGGCAGGTCTGTGAGCAATGGCATTGTAACATAATATCCTACTTATGACTATTGGACATCTTCCAGGTTATCACAGTGATGTCAAACCCTACTGTGCAATCAACGTACTAATGTATGTCACAGATATATTAATACAATATCAATATTGATGTCCTTTTTGACACCCATTTATGTGTGCCATTGTCCAGACATACTGCTGTAACAGGTTGAGACGTATGATTGAGCAACAAGACTGTAAATACAGTGTGCCATACTTACATTTAACAGAAAAGTATACCAGGTATCCCCTGAGCACATGTATATATGCATATGTTCAGCTGGAACACAAAAAAACTAATCACATGGGTTTCAAGCAGTCAGGTAAATAGGTTGTACATGTTGCATATATGTGCGATATCAGTATCAGTGCATACAACAGACATATATGCATACAGCTACTGGTGGTTGCATTGCCCTGACACTGATGTGGGTACTGGAGTAGGCATGATTATCAGGTATTAATCAGAGAAGTGTCCACATGTATTATGACCCACTGCCCATGCCTACCCATTCCAGCTATATCAACACCTATATACAGTGGATAGCACAAGTGTACACACCCCTGTTAGAATGCCAGGTTTGTGTGCTGTATGCCAATCAGACCACAGAAGATCATTTCATAATGTTTCACATCTTGAATGTGACACCTAATCTGTACAATTCCAATGAAATACAATCATAGATGTTTCTAGGAAGGTGAGCAACCATTGCCAAGTGAAGATGTGCCATAATGTTAGAGACCAGACCAAGACGGATGAATGCTGTAGCCATCTCAAGTTTAAGGGAGTGCACACTCATTCAACTGGATTATTGTACTGAGTGTTATTTCTATATGTTTTCACAGATCAGACTGTTAAGTTTTCAATTGAATTGTATAGTCTATAGGGCACACTACAGGTGGGAATTGTTATGAAAGGTCTTATTGTGGTGTCATGTTCCAACTACACAAATGCCAGGCAGTGTATCAGGGGTGTGTACCCTTTATATCCACTGTAGGTATATGGACACAGCAGTACCTGACTTGTAGATCCAGCCTCCACCAAGGTAGACTAATCCCCTTTGGTGGACAGCAGCAATACACAAACCACATAATAGGTTGCTACATTGGCTGTACAGGGACACATATGTGCAGGCAACAACTTTGAAGCAAGTCCACCTATATGTGAGCAATCAGGTAAGTATACAGGTGATGTCCTATAAGGCTGACTATGACTATGAATTGGACATACCCATGCCACCAAGGACAATTGCAATGGTGTATCCAAATATGTTGTAAGTCTTCAATGAAACAACATAATTCACCCTGTACTGCGGGTAAAGAATGGTTTACCTTTACATGTTTGAAAGTCAAATGGTCATACATGCACATCCGCAAACCAGAAATGCGAATTCTGTAAAGCTGAATTCCCAAAATGTCATAAAATAATCAAATGTTGACAGTTCCAAACACACCACAGCTGAAACAAGTGCTACCATGGGTCAAAAAGGGGGTGACATTTTGTAATTCGGTGCTTCGGATTTTGCAAATTTGGAATTTCATGGTTTGCAGATCACGGCAGCGGGTTCAAACATTTGACCATCAAACATGTAAAGGTAAACCGTAAAGAATACCTCATGTACACATGTTGTGGATATAGGCAGCCTGCATCACACAGGTTAGGTGGTAAAATTGCCACCCTGTGCACCCCAGTTGTTCATGGACATATGCACATCAACCACACTCCTCCCCTCAGCAATGGTGAGCATGTACATATTGCCTACTGATGGCAACAACAGCATATCTCCATGGGACATAATTACATCAGTGTCTGCCTCTTACATGAACTCAGGCATGTGCTCAGAGCTCAGAGCTCCATCACACACCACAGTCAAACATAGACTTGCCACCATACACACACCATCCACATGGAAGACGACCACTGTCCACCCTCTACACAGAAATGAATGGAGGATAGAGGATTATGAAATCAAGTGTCCAACATTGGGGAGAGTAAGATATCTCAGGGACAGGCATGTAATGCAAGCTGCTATAGCCATGATAGCTTAGAGGGTTCTGGTGTAGTCTGGATTATTTGCAAGTAATATCCACTGTTGATGTGCATTTTGATAACCATATGAGGTCCTGTGACCTTTTCTTGTTTATGTCTTTAAGGTGACATGCAGAGTGCTCGCCTACCAGCATTCTCTGTTAGGGAAACAGACATCATCACCCAATATGTGATTGGACATTATGCCCTGTCATGTGAACGAAGAGCAGAAGATGTGTGGGAGAGGACTGCCCTGTGGAACAGTGTGATCCACAGGGTAAATGATGCCGGCCTACACAGCAGAACTTATATGCATGTGCAGCATCAGGCCACCGACCTCAAATGCCATGCTCATCAATGAGCTGCTGCTGTAGCGAGAGACTGGCTAGCCACAGGTGGGGGCCCAGCCATCCAGCCCCCACTGACACCCACTGAGGAGCTCCTCACCACACATGGACCACACATAGAATGCACAAACCATGATGCTGAGGGAAGCATTGTGGAGGTGGGTTGCACACACACTGGATGAGGACCGTGCAGGTAAGGGCCCAGTGGAGATTAGTACACTAATTTATCAGACACACATGCATCTATATTGTATCTACATGCATGTATCAGGTCCGATTGCAGTTGTGAATGTGGTTTTCTAATGCACAGAGGTGCACATCTATGGTGAGGTCAGGACATTGTGTATTATTGCAGTTAGTACTGTAGATGTGCAAACTTGCTGCATCCATCCTATACGAAGGCCACATGTGCATCTGCTGACAATAATTCCCTCTCACAAATACCTAGGACTCTCTGGTCTGCATATAGGACAGCAGCCTGAAGCTGGTGAGTATTACATTGTTCTGTTGTTGCCTGGCAATACCCCAGGCATGTGAATTGCATGCAATTTACCATGCACACAACCATCACTGATAGCTATATTGCTTTATGTAATAGCTATATTGCTTGTTGTGCATGTTCACTTGTGCTGGGGTTAACTGTATTGCATTGCAGTGGTCACCACTGGGTCCCATCTGATGAGAATTCAACATTCTTGTAGCATACCTCACAACTTGTCAGTGCCAAGGCGTCTGGACAGAGGTCAGCAAATTGTGCTGCACAAATGGCCCAAGGTAAGGTGATGCATGACACATTACTGGCATACAGTGGATATAAATTGTGTACACATGCCTCTTAAGATGCAAGGTGTTCCTGTTACATACTAATTAGGAACACAATATAACAGTCCACGCCTCTTCCAGCCTTTAATGTGATGCATATCAGGTTACAGTTCACTTGTAAAACCAGGCATCTGTACTCATGTATTGCACATACAAGGCAGGACACCTGTGAGGACAGCAGATGTCTTAGCATGATGTTTCACTCAGCTATGGTACCTCATACTGCCATGTGTGTCAGTACACTTGTTGTGGCCTATTTGGCTATAATATCACATACATGGGCATTGTTAAGGCACACAGACCACTTCCAACCATGTATAGCTTTCAAACATATGGATATTCCAGACACATCTGTACAGAGGACTGTACAATGGTTTAACCTGCTGCATGTGAGGCAGATGCTGTCACCACACTATATAAAATAATGGCAGCGGGAGGTGGTCACCAGCCGTGTATGGTATACACATCAAAATGGTATAAGCCACACATGATATGATCCTCACACATACACAAAAAGTTACCAGCATTAGGATTAGAAATCCTGCATACCTAGGTATTCCTACTATAGTGCTATGCAGTTATCAGATGCGCCACAGCGTTATACATTTTCACCTCTTCCAAAGGTACTTCTAAGGTGGATGACATCAACAGGTCTACTAAACTGGAGTGAAGAGAAGTACACAGGTCAAAAATGGAATAAGCCAGATGGTACATGATTCATACACACATACACGCACTTGCCAGTATTGGCAATAGGCTCCTGCCTATCAAGGTATTCCTACTATAGTGCTACTCAGTTATGAGACACGCCACAGAGCTTATCCATATCCAACTCTATCAAAGGTACTTCTGAGGTGGATGACATCAACAGGTCTACTAAATTTGAATGAAGGGAAGTGCAAAGGGTAGTAAACAGGTCAAAAATGGTATGAGACAGATAGTACATGATTCACACACACATACGTACACATACCTGTCAGTATTGGGATTAGACCTCCTGTCTATCTAGATATTCCTACTATAGTACTACACAGTTATGAGATGCGCCACAGAGTTTATACATATCCAACTCTACCAAAGGTACTTCTGAGGTGGATGGCATCAACATGTCTACTTATTTGGAGTGAAGGGAAGTGTAAAGGGTAGTATATAGGTCAAAAATGGCATGAACCAGATAGTAAATGATTCACACACACACATACATACACACACCTGCAGTAGGGGGATTAGAACCCCTGCCTATCTAGATATTTCTACTATACCACTATGCAGTTATGAGATGTGCCACAGAGCTTATACATATCCAATTCTAATGAAGGTTCTTCTGAGGTGGATGACATCAACAAGTCTGCTAAACTGAAGTGAAGGGAAGTGTAAAGGGTAGCACACAGGTCAAAAATGGTATGAACCAGATAGTATATGATTCACACACACACACACACCTGCTAGTATTGGGATTAGAACTCCTGCCTATCTAGGTATTTTGCAATAGTATTACACAGTTACCACATGCGCTACAGAGCTTACTGAACTTTCATATGGCCAAATCTGCTGATAACTGCAGAGTTGTGATAAAGTATTACAGGTGGCAAACATCTGTCTTCTGTTCCACCCATACATCATGCTAGTTCTTTCTATCTTGCAATTCAGCTAGCATTAGGGCTTGGCACTTCACCAAGTTATTGTATCATGAAGTGTAGCACACCTGTGAGCCTTCATCAGTACTCGTTCATCACAGATGTCACCCCAGTACTTACTAGTTATGTCCACCCCTCCTGGCATGTTTAAAGAGTGGTTATCTTTGCTTTCACCCATTAACCTAGTGCACATGTCAATTCTTGGGCACTGTTGCAACTGCCACATGTACACAGACAACCCTCCCCTCTAAACTCCAAACACTCAGACCTGTGAGGGTTACCATATATCACCCAATGTGGACATATGCACTCTTCAGAAAAGACTGGTCTAGCAGGTCAAGAGGATAAGATCAACACCTGCACCACACTATGTAGAACATGTAGCTCACTATGACACCTACTTTGACAGCCATGACATACAGTGAAAACACACCCACCTTCCCAGAGGCACTCAATGGACATCTACCCAAACAGCACAGACCAGCAAGGCAGAAACCCACTCAGTTACTGTGATATGAAACATGCCAAGGGACACATATTTAACCTACACAGTGTGCCCCCAACCAAAGCCCCTAAGGCTAACCACCTTGCACAATATGGTGATCATGGGTAACTCACTACTGAGACACACACATCCCACTCACTAGGCTGAATATGGAGCAGGTAGCAGCCAAATATCAATCTCATGCCAACATTTAATACATGACACAGCCAGTAATGTCACTCCACAACAATGAGTATCCTTCCGTATCAATGTGGGTGTGAATGACTTGGGGCACACCTTCCTGGACTACATGACAGGAGACATGGTTGAACTCTAATTACGTGGTCTAGGCAGGTGTGACAGTAGCCCTGGGCAGTGTACCACTGTTACCCAGAATGATGCTGCAATACTATCAATAGATGGTTGACTGTAACATTGGCTTACGTGTTATGTGCCATTCTCAGGGGATCCAGGACCTCTCTCCTTGGGATGGCATGATTTACAGAACCCAATGATCTGCCATGGATGTCCTACATCTGCCGCTGATGGGTTGCCAGGTACTGGCTATGTGTCTTGCAACCCCTATGGTGTCTTATTAGGCAGTGGTCCTAATGTTATTACTACCATAACAGCTACACATGTATGCAATCTGAGGGTCATGCTGCTCAACATTGGACATCTAACTGCCAGGATGCATTCACTCATAGCAGTTGTTGGAGTGGAGGACACATGTCTGCTGTAATGGAGAGGTTGTTCACAGCAGCAAACAGCAGACCTGCAGTATCAGGCTATGACAAATTCCACAGCTGTCAGCCCCCAAACATGGACCACACCACACCTCCATAGGTGGTGTTGTCTCCATATTCATTATGGATAGAATCATCTCCAGACTAGTGTCCCATCATAATGCATTGGAGATACTGCCGGTACAACTGCTTTGGGGTAATAATGCAATCCAGACCATAGTCTACTATGGGTCCACATTTATGTCCCTAGACTGTCAATGCACATTCCTCAGCACCCTGCCATCTCTGATGGTCCAATGCAACACTGGCATAGTATGAATCTTCAACTACCCCTCCATCACCTGGGGAATGTAGCCAATCAGCAGTACAGTGGCACAACACTTCTGGGATTCATTATTTCCATTGCCCTAGACCAGCTTATACTGACATGCAACAACCTTGACCTGTGTTGACCACTTAAATGTGGGACCATTATGCATGGTGAGATTCACACAGGCTGTAATCAACATGGAACTGAACATGTCAGCCACACCCCCCACAAAGATAAGCACTTGGCAAAAACTCTCCAAAGCTGACTTTGCAGCCATGAAAACAGGGATGGATGCCTTCACTGCACCCATGGCAATGGGATGTAGCTGCATGACTGTAGAATCATACACATAGACACTTTACAAACAGCTACATGAATGCATGGTACTAGCCAGAGCCAACAGAACCCAGACACTGTCCTCCAAACACTGGGAGACAATGTAATGGTCCCCTGCCATTACTAAAGTCTACATCAGATGGAGGACACTGTTGCAGGGAAAGGTGGTGTCCCATGACTGTTGAACTCCCTTATTAGCCTCATACACAACTTTGGATCATTTATGGAGTCCCCAACAGGCATCTATGGCAGCAGAGATGAAGCAGACACTGATGACAGTCACAACAGCCTTGATAGTTACATCAACAACCTCCACAGCATTAAACACAAGTGCTGTGAGTTACTGCACAAAGCTAATACCTATCCTGAGACAACAAATATTAGCCACGGTCTTGGCAACACATTTAGTGCCAGCTTTACCCCTTTCTCCCCCCACAAGTGAAGTGCTGAGTGAATGTGTTCTCACATGCTGTATTCCATTTCCATTCTAGGCATCTGTGTGTCACCAGGATGTGGCCCTGCAGCAAGGCCACAGGGTATGGCAGTGTGGTGACACATCCACCATGTCATAGTCAAGGTACAGTATGTGCACAGTAATTCCCAGTCTGTAACACAGTGATTGCATATGCCTCACAGATTATAGGGCTGAGGGTTGTACATAGGTACATGCTGATGTATGACATCTGTTGTAGAATAGAGAATGGTATATGTTCTGGTTTGGACACACCTCCGATTGCTAATAACCACAGCCACAGGGGATATTCATCAACCAAACACACTGGGATTACTATTCACACACACACACACCCACACAAACACACACACACACACACACACACACACACACACACACACACACACACACACACACACACACACACACACACACACACACACACACACACACACACACACACACTTGCCAGTACTGAGATCCAGATCCATAGGTTCATTGCTTCATAGGTATGTAGTAGGTGAATGGGCTTGAAGGGTCCACAAGCTTAGCCCAAGGGAATACCTTGGCATCAGGCCACATGACAATAGTCCACAGTGTGGCTCGGGAGTATAGTCACCGGAGTTGTCCCCAGGGATGGGTATTGCGTTCCCCATCCACTCATCCAGGTTTCTATTATGGGTGGCCAGTGATGTGCACTGCTTCCCATGTATGTGATCTATATTCCATAACATGGACAGTGTCTATGTTGTGCACATGTCCCACATGCATGTTCTTTGAAGATGGAAGTGTGCTTGAGGTCTCTGTGGCATGTTATTTGGACAGATTGGTATCTTCTGATGTAGCATTCCTGACCTCATTTGGTGAGACCTAGCTATGTAACTGAGGTAGTGATTGCACCTACATTGACAGTATGATACGAGTATTCATTGGAGTTAGTGGCATCTGTCCATACAGGGCATGTGTATAGGGCATAGTATTCCCTTTGTGGGGTACATTTGCAGACTCTACAGTTGTTGCAGGCATCCAGTGGGGAACATGGCAAAAGGGCCACTGTACACATTGATTGGGCTACTGAGGGGCTGGAACAGAGCACCATGTCCTTTTGTTTGCTGGATAACACACAATCAGTCAGAAGATGTAACACATCAAAGTACGTTCTTATGTCAGTGGCACTGTTATGGTCAACAAGCATGTAGTCCACTGCAATCACACAATGGGTACTATTTGTGAGGCAATATGCAGGGGAACTACTAATATAGTGGTTGTTGCCTAGCCAAATGTGTTTGTGTATGATATGTGGGTGGATTGTGGTCTCTGAGTAATAGAACAGTTGCCTATATTGTTCACTAATCCATGCTGTCACATTTAGGGCTGTGGATTATCTACACCAACCTCTACAGTGTTTCACAACTGTTGGTCTTGTAATGTGGACATTGTGACATATACTAGGTCCTCCACATAATAATTTAGCAAAACCCACCCCCAATGGATCCTATTATTACACAATCACACTGACCCCCACAGAGGCTACTGATGACAGACGCACACATGCAAACACATGCACACACACACCAGTACTGAGTTTCAAACCCCTATTTAGCTATGTATTGCTAATACAGTGTATTACATGTATCACATGCGTCACAGAGCTTATATGATGGATGTTGTCCCAAGGTACTTCTAAGGTGAGGAACATCACCAGCCCTTGTAAATACTGGCATTGGGTAATGTAGTGGGTGAGAAATTCCAAATAATATCTTACGCTACGCACACATTTACATTTGTCAGGGATGAGGTTCAAACCTCTATCTAATTATCTTTTCAGACCATTATGTTACACATTTCCACATGCACCACTGACTTTACATGGTTTAGAAATGCCAACAGGTACTTCTAAGGTAGATGATATCTGCAGGACTGCTAAAGTCAGGCACTTAGATGTGTACTGGGTGTTTCTTAAGCACCACAGAGCTTATATGCTGCAGAGCTGTACAAAGGTATCTTGTGTGTGTGTTAAAGGAGGGGTAATGGAAGTGCTTTAAGTGTGAATGACCACAAAATCAAGTCTCTACAAGGATACACACACTCTCTCACATAAACACTCACATTTACACAGTTGCCAGGACCAGGACTGGATCTCCTACTTAACAAGTTTGCTACACTATAGTATTACGCAGTTATCACAAGCACCATGGAGGTTATATGCTGGGGAGCTCTGCAAAGGTATCTTTGAAGGTGAGTGACATCAGCACAGTGTAGCAGGAGGGATACATGAGATTTAGTGAGTGTGAATGGCCTCAACCACATTCATCTAGAAACACACACACACACACACACACACACACACACACACACACACACACACACACACACACACACACACACACACACACACACACACACTCACACACAACTTTACATTTGACAGGACTGAGATTACAACTGCTACATGGATACTTATTTGTACTGTAGTGTTACACAGTTATCACAAGCACCACTGACACTATAGGGTTGAGGGCAAATCAAAGGTATTTCTACAGTGAATGACATCAGCACATCATGTGATATAGGCCAGTGGGATGTGTAGTGGGTGGGACAGGCCTCATAATGGGATTCTCTCTGTCGCAGTCTGTCTTTCTTTTCCCTGCACCTCTGTGTGTGTATGTTTGACATACTATGTTGGCCTTAGATATGTGTGAGTATTCCTATCCAATGTGTGTGTGAAGTATCAATGGTGTACAATTTGGTGTGTGTGCACAGACAGCTGCAAATAACCGATATCTGTAGTCCATTGTGTTGTGAGGTATGGGCTGCATTTCTCTAAGTGTAGCAGCATGCCCAGTATGATCTTCTATATTGAGTGTGCGCATCCATTCCAGGGAGGGTTGGACTCCAGTTCAGGGTTTTGTGTGCTGCAGCTACACCTAGCAAACAGTTTCTGCAGGATATCAGTAGATAGGTTGCCAATATGGAGACATAATGGGCTTAACGTACAGGGGATACTGTAACTATTGTTGTCTGTACTGCTTGTGTGACATGTTTGGTTGTAGCATAGATATTCTGACATATGTGCTTTTTACACTGTGATATGTCATGTTATCAACTACTGACAGTTATCATTCTTTGCTCACAGTTATTTACAGAGAAATACAAGATGAATGAAGCTGAGACCAATATTTTGAGGCATATAGACTATGCATTTTGGCATACACCTGCCATTGTGGAGGGGTAGCTACAGACAATAGACTGCTCGTTCTGGGTAAATTGTGCAGCATCTTGTTAGTATGCTGGCTGGGGTTCCCATCCTTGTGCTTTTCTCATCTTCACGGAATAGCCATATCCTGCTGGGGCCATGCCTCTCAGTTGTACAGATACACCCAGGTTATCCAGAGGCAGGATTCGTATATCTGGTCAGTTTACCTTCACATTGTGGTTTACAAGCGGTTTTGTGGCTATTCATTCATGGGTTTGCAGTTGGTAGTAGTATGGGCAGACATTAGAGTTTCAGACTTCACACACTCAAAGACAGCCATGCTTTTACACTATTTCCCCTTCCACCTAACATTATGTAAGCAATATCTCAGAGGTATCCCTATAGTTGGGCCTTTATCCCAGTGATATTTATGGCCTGATCCACAGTCCTTGCAGTAGGGCATGGGGAGGCATGCTACTGACATTTTTCAACATGGCCTTGAATTTGTTTTCGGTTTACTGTTAGGTTGTTAGTTGGGACCCCCTGACATTCCATACTTTGGCACTATGGGTGAGGCATGGGCCTTTTCCAGAGGACTGTAGGCTATTTGAGAGTCCTGCAGGCCATCTGTTACTGCATTTCTTCATGGGATTGTGTGTGAGCGGGGTGCACACCTGCAGACTTTAACATTTTAAATGACTGTACGGTTACTCTGTTGGCTTCCATTTTATATTATATTGTGACCTATCATGCAGACAGCAGTCATATCAGTAGAGTACACATGTTAGATCTTAATGGCATGTATTTCAGTTTCAGACTTCTTACCCTTCAGAACTAGAATGCAACCACCAGACCTGTTGTAGTATGTCTGTGTAGGTCTGGTGGGTGGTTGTTCACCATTGCCATCATTTGGGGGCCTTATCCCAGCCTTTCTTCATGGTGATCTACATCTGTCCTGCTGGGTGAGACTGGTGGTGGATATGTGATCCTCATTGACATCCATTTGTGTGACCTATTGACATTCACAGTTCTTTGGGCCATCACATGTACTGCAGTGGGGGTTGCCATCTTGTGTAGTGCTCCCTAGTAGGATGACACCGTTATTTATTGTGAATTTCCTGCTGTCCCATATAGCTGTCTGCTGCTATCCCATTCAGCCACCCAATTCACTTGCATGCTTGCATCCATATCATACATACAAATATGAGAACATACTACTCCATTCAGTAATTGAAAGGAAGAGTGAGTTACCTTATTGCTGGGCCAGTATTGAGGACAGTGCTGGAGGGCTGACTATGTTGGATGCACATAGTACACTCCTGGTACATGGTAAAGCTCAGGTAGTGTCATGTTTGGCATCCCTTTTACTGTCTGTGCGAGTCGGAGAGAGGTATCAGTCCCTGGTTCCCAACAGTGTCAGTGTGTGTGCTATGGGTTGCCTCTTTGCCAAGGCCTGGGCATACTGTGCATGCCTCCTTCTGCCTACAGGTGCAGGCTCAGAATATTCCTCCTCCGAGTCCCTCTGTGTCTGTGCTGGCCTTGGCAATGGTGGGGTCTGTGTGGCCCTGCCCTGTGTTGTTCCTGCTGCAGCTGTTTCTGCAGGATCATATTTTGTAGCATGGCACATACTATGAACATTTATGTACATGTATCTGGAGAGTACTGCAAGGCTCACTGGATATGTCAAGGCAGTGGAACTGTGACTTGAGCATCCCAAACACACACTCTACAATGATCCTGGTTTGTGAGTGTGCTTCAGTATGGTGTTCTTGTTCAGGTGTGTGTGCATTTTTGATGAGTGTCATCAGCCATGGCTCCTGTGCATAGCCAGCATCTCCCACAAGATGGCCATATGGGATGTTCCCCCTGGCAAACGCCTTATACAGCTGTGAGCAATGCCAGATGTGTGAGTCAGGATAGCTTCCAGGGCTGCCAGCACACACATTCATGATAATGCCCTGGGCATCACACATGACCTGGCATTTGATGAAGGGGAAGCCCTTGCAGTTTATGCAGACCCTGCCCTGCTCACCGTGTGGTGCTTTGATGTGGATGCGCATGCAGTTTATAGCACCAACTACCTCAGGGTATTCTGCTATACAGTGGAAGAGACGCATACTTGTGGTCAGTGCCTCATGGGCTGTGGGGAAATATATGTGCTCAGTGGCATGTTGTGTCATAGCTTCCAGGAACTGGTGGAGTATGCTGGATGCTGATGACTGTGAGACCCCCATGATATCCCCAGTTGGTCTTTGGAAGGTACCTGTAGCTAGTATTCTTAAGCCTAGAAATAACTTGGTATACACTGGGATGGGTTCCCCTCTATTAGTTCTGTGTGTAAGGCATGGCCGGCAAAGCTTAGTGATTTGCTGTAGAATGTCCCTGTCCACCCTATAGCACTCTACTATCTTCAGCTCATGTAGGCCCTGAGAGGTTACCCTGGGTCTGTACACTCTTCTCCTCCTCCTCACTGTGGGTTGGTTGTCAGCATTCTCCTCCTCACCACCCTCAGTTTCTAGCACATATTAATGGAGTAAAGCAGCAGCAGCCTCTAACATTTTTAGTTAGATTTGCTAGTTAAAAATCCCCTGTCTGTGTACACTGGTGGTGTAGAGTTTGTGGGAAATACCAGTCTGTAGGGTATTTGCATAGTTTATAGTAGTGTGCTGGGCTGCTGCATGTGTAATTGGCTGATTCTGATACATTTCACCTGCCAGCTATGCTAGTTCTCCTTGACTGCCTTGTAGTGCTGTTTTCCCTTCCCACTTACTCCCTTTTTAAGCCCCGAGGCACCCCGCACATACCCAGTGCTCAAATGTAAACAGTGCTGCCATTTCCTCTTTTTTTTGTGTGTGTGTGTGTGTTTAAATCCTTGTGAACAGCATGCACATTCGTTTAGGCTATGTACACAGTGCTCAGGCACATCTGACACATCCTCTTCCTTCGCTGTGCTTAGCTAAGGGCAAACATGGGGCACAAAGCTCCAATGAGCTTACAGCAGGCATGACATAACCCCTTATGAAGACATTCAGCTCTTGCAAATGCACTGTTGTATTGCTGCACCTAAATGGTTAGGTACAAGCTGACACTTTGAAGAAATATGTGATTCTGTGTAACTCCCGTCATTTGCATACCCCAGTGTGTAAGTCCTTAGTTACTGCACTTAGATGGACCCCTTCCCCTTGACAACCAGTGCTCCCTGGTATTGTTTACATTCTGCATGCCATTGACTATAATGGCAAAATGCAGAATTATCTTAAAATTGACTTTTCTAATTTTTTTTATTTTTGGCAGGATCTCATTTGCTGCCCTAAGCTTAAACGACTATGATCGACCAAAAAAAAAGTTTAATTTTATAAAAACATAAATTATTATTAATGCCAATGACCTTATATTTGGCCATTGGCATCTGTGTTTGATTGTAATACATGCTTTCCACGAGCTCTCTTGCCACTGTTTGCTCAGATGCAGAAATGTATTCAGTTACTAACTGAATACATTTCTGCTCTGACACGGTTCCTGCACGTAGTCTGGCCAGCTTCGTGGATCGCGATATCACCTCATTTGCATGTTTTTTACCAGCAAATGAGGTGATTTGCATCCCGCATGGCTTTCTATTCAGGAACAGTGTAGGGTCGCTCGTGCACGTGAAAACGACACTTTCCCGGATTGCTTGGAAGCCATATTCCGTGCAGGAGCTCCTACACTGTTCTGACACAGAATCCGGCCATTTGTGAATCCCGGGTACAGTTGTGCTGTAATTAATGCAGGGTCCCTTTTAACAACTTTGCAGAACTGATAACTGAAACACATGTAGTAACTTGAAATGCATTGTGACATAAAAAGAAGCTAGATTAGGCTGTACTTTTAATGCATAACAATGAACTTGCTGAATGATTTAATATTTTTTATTCAACAAGACTTTTATAGAGTCAGGTTTTTCAGTCTCTGTCATGTTATAGTTGGTAGTAAACCTGGAGGCCTTTAATTTACAAGCAAAAAGACAAGTATAAATGCTCTGCCATGGGTGAAGTCTCATAAGCAGAAAACGTTATGTCTAATTACACTTCTTGAGTTATAGAAATTTATGTTTGCTGATGTATAATACAGAAGTTTTATTATGATTTCTGAAAGATAAAAATTAGATTAAATACTGAGTCACATTAACAAGTTCAGCCAACCTCAGATTCCCTTAAGTGATAATTTAACTAGCGGGATGAAATATTCGTACGTCATGATTCTAGCAGAAAAATAGGCACCAGAGTGCAAGTGGTAAATAGATATCTGTAAACATTTCACAGCAATTAAAATCTGCACATGGCTGCATTTGTGCCTTGGCTTCTTGACAACCAACCTTGTTTTACCATTTTACAAGGGGTTAGGGTGTCACATCAACATTAGTCAATATAACCAAATTATGCAATAAACTGTACTTAATATACAAAGACCTGTACACTGATTGGACAGACTAGTCAGTATGCCCTTAGTAAATATTATGTTCTCCACAGAAAAAAAGTCGAGTTGTAAAAATAATCTCTCTACTAAACAGATTGTAAACTTTAAAATTAAGTTACCTATCCTGTCATATACTGAAAATTGCTTCATTAAGCAGTGTAATGCAAAGGAAAACAAAACAGTAGTTACAAAACCAGCAATGTCTCTGGAAACAAACTACCAGTATGCTATTTTATGCTGTTAAAAAACTCTTCTTTTAAATAAAAGACTTTCTTAAGATTGAACGATATCAACTGTAATGTTTAGTAGCCAGTATCCGTGCCAAGTAAATAAGTATCAGTGCCATTGGCTACTATGGCTATGATAAGCCATACCTTAAAAAAAAAACAGAAACTGAGAGCTGCCAGCGTTTGGCAAACATATGCTAAGCACATGAGCAATAGATTGTTTAGTTGACTTATAACATAAAATGTTAGAGGAACACTAAAGTGCTGTTACACAAATACAGTGTTCATTTTTTCCTAAATAATGCCATTGTATAAAATCAGTGACCCACTCCTGCATGTCTGCATCACAGCATTTATCCATGGATGTTTTGTTTGTTCTTTTGGGCTTCACCCTCATAATCAAACCACACCAACCATGGGTAAATCCCATGAAAATCCACACCCAGTTATGGATTATTGCTAAAATCATCAAGCACCAATATTTACACCACAGTGTGTCTAGCCTTGATTCAAATTTGTACATCATCATGTGACCAGAATTAGCTGAAATAGTCTTTTGTTTTTAATCCTTGTACAACCACACACTATATATGTTTGTAGGAACAGTGCTTATTTAACAGACATCAGCACAGATAAATGGGACCGGCACAAATGACTTATCTAGTAAAGCAAAAAATACTTGCAATTATAAAGCAATATGATTCTTTCACTGAAGATAAATCTTTGTTATGCACAAGGAAAAGGAATAAATGTTTATCTTCATATGATTCATTGAAGAGGATCACTTGCATATCGGCGATGAAAAGTTTCTCCAAATGAGGGATTTAGCCAAAATGGTGATAGAGTAGCAGTAGCACTGTGAAGAGGCTTTGCCGGAAAAGTTTTATCCTGACATGAACATTTAAGCAAAATGGCTTGAAAGTGAACTAAGATATCATATCCTGACTGAAACATTGTTTTTAGTGAAGAAATATAATTTAAAAGAAGCAACATTCCTATGAGTTTGTGAAGAAAGTGAGAAAACTGCCTGACAGAATGAGCTGAAGTAAACTGTCTCGAGGAGATTCTGCGTAAAGAAAAGATGTGCAACAACTGCTTACATCAATGCAAGAACTAACAATAACAATAAGATCATGTGAGAACAAAATACTCAGCAAAACTATAGAAAATGAAATTAACCATTATGCAATATAATATCTCAGCATGACAAACAAGCAAAAGAAATAGAAAACATGTTCATATGTTCATAGGTATATACTAAGCTAATGACCACCATAGCCTTTATAACTCCAGTCATGCAAACCAACACAATTGTGTCCTTATATATCAAGCATGGCCGTCCTTAGGCATAGGCGAACTAGGCAACCGCCTAGGGCTCCGTACAGGCCAGCCTCATAAAGGGCGCATTTTTATGTATTCATTTCAATTAATTTACGTTTCTTATTTTGATGTCTTCTGGACGCCCTGTTTCTGAGGATTACTTTTTTTTGGTGGTGGTTGCAAGCAGCAAGACGTTGTCCATTCGATTATCAGCTAGAGCATCTTCTGTGTGGAGACATGCATGAAAGGGCGTACCTTCGTTGAAGGTTGTGCCTCAGGGCTGGTAACTCAGCATGTAAAAATTTTCTTCTAATCATTAGTGGACCGGAGTTCCGCTGTGGCGACCCCTAACCAGGAAAAGCAGAAAGACACAACAACCTGATTTATGTGGAGCTAGTGTTCTCCAGGAAGAGTTAATTTTTCTATATATATTGGTAAAATAACACTTTTCAGCCCATCGCTAATACGAAATGGCATTGAAAAACTTTCTACTGTTTTTGTTACTCAACGCTCCATTTATTTGCTGCAAGTTTTGCTTTCTCTATCTCTTTCTGTGTGCAGTTTGCTACTAGGTTGGGGAGCAGTACTAACTGGACTTTGTGATGAGTTCCCCTCAGAGTCGTTTGTTGTTTTAAGGGCTTGGACGTTATTTATACTCGCAGAGATAATTATAATTACCTGCATAAAGTATTACTTTATCTCTTTCTGTGCGCACAGTGCTACTTGTTTGGGGTGCAACAGTCTTAGTAGTAATACAGTACAAGTTGCAGAAATCAAGGACCCAGCATATTATTTAGTAAAAATGTTATTAAGTAAAGTGGGCTTTCTTTTTATTTTAATTATTTACAAAACTTTACCTCTGCAGTATGTAAAACAAGTGCACTTTAGTTAATAAAAATGAATATTTTACAAAATGCTAAGATGCTTTCTGCATTTTGTTGTCTTTTATTTTTTCTTATGTTGATCGTGTGATTTGTACCAAATTCTGTTTTGTGTTTGTGGTGTGTGCTAATGCTTAGGATAGTAAGGAGCTCAGTATTAACTTTGGGGGTGGCTTAGCCCCCCTCTAGGATGACTGCTGCTCTTTTCCTTCAGTGTAAGAATACATAAGAATGCAAAAGCTTTCGACACAATACCCCACTCGGGTATTATAGAAAACTAACCAGCTTAAATGTAAACCCATATGTCACAAGATGAGTTGCAAACTGGCTAAAGGACAGAACCCACAGGGTTAGAGTAGCTGGCACCATGTCAGACTCCAAGCCGGTCACAAGTGGTGTCCCACAGGGCTCAGTCCTTGGCCCCCTGTTGTTCGGCATCTACTCCTCAGAAGTACAGGCTAACATAGGAGGACTATGGCTGACAAAGTTTGCAGATGACTGCAAACTGGGAGCCATAGTGGAAAGTACATCGGACACAGATATCCTTCAGAGGGGTCTCACGGAAACTGATAGCTGGTGCCAGAGCCATGGCCTGAAGTTAAATGCCAAAAAATGTATAGTCATACCCTTCGGGAAAAACAAGGTAACCCCAAGCTACCATATAGGTGGCAATCCACTAAGCACAGAAGAGGTTATCAGGGACCTGGGGACCCAGGTTGACAGTGGCCTTTCTTTTGACACTCACATTGCTAAAGTGGTTAGAAAAACCTTCTACATTGCCCACCTGATTATGAAGGGATTTACATCCAGATCAAGTGAGGTTATTGTTCCCCTGTACTCTTCACTTATCAGACCAATGATCGAGTACAATGCCCCATTCGGGATGTATCTCACCCGACACCTGCAGCAATTGGAGAGACCCCAAAAGTTCCTCACCAAAAGGATAAAGGGACTCCAAAATCTGTCATATGCTGCCAGACTGAAGAAACTCCAGCTCTATTCAGTCGCATACCGTCTGCTCAGAGGTGACCTGTGCCTGACATACAAGGCCATGTCCAACCCGGAATTAATGGGCATGCTCCACCTCAAAAAATCCAAATCTACCAGATCCACTAGAGCAAGCGACTTAAACCTTAGCACGGATATAAATAGGACATGCTGGAGGGATAGATTTGTCACCCTCAGACTCCCTATGTTGTGGAATAAAATCCCGGTCCATGTGAGGCAGAGCACCTCGCTGGCTCTGTTCAAGAGAGATCTTGACCGGTGGATGGGAGATGGTAGGTTTACCCCGGGAATCATCTCTGTGTCACTGCTGGACAGAGGCACAACAAACTAATGGGCACAGTATTTTTTAACATAAGGGGTAGCGTAAGCCACAAAAACTCTGGGCTAGGCTTATAAATGCCTTAGGGCAGATAGCCTAGTATAAACCTATGAACCTATGAACCTATGAACCTATGAACCTATAATTAATTGTTCTTTACTAGCAGTTCCTGTAATTCCTTAATTATATCTGCTGTAGGTGACTGTAAATTGTCACTACAGATTCTATAAGCATAGTAAATAGGAAAACATGGAAGACATCTAGCTTTGCAAATTTTAATGATGCATTCATAGCTGAGGAACACTAGCCCTCATAATGTGGAACAAATGGGCAAAATGTGGAACACTTACTAACAGCTTTCTAACAACTTTCTCTAGGAACTTCATAGGATGGTTAAAATAGGCTGGTTTTAGGTATTGAAAAGATAATTTAAAGAATTAATAGTATTCTTTTCTGTTTACCATGGATTTCAGTTAAAAAAATCCCTAACACTGAATGTGTGATAGAGCCTTTTGATGTGGAACTTTGAGGAACATGAACTTTTTAAGACCCCAAATGAGGTACATTCCTTGTCATAAGGTGCACTTTAGAGGTATGAACCCATCAATTGTGTTTGTGTTTATTCTAGTGGAGCAAAGCCTGCAGTTCTTATTTAGAGTGTGTTGGTACTTAAACTTTATGTACTGTTGGCAGACAATCATATTTTTTCTTTTGTGAACTCATTTTGTAGTGTTGATTGATTTAAGGATTTGTGTTGTGTGATAGTATGAAATATCATGATAGGGAGCGAACATGAGCAGACTAATTCTTAAGAATGTGTGCATTTTCCCATTGCAGTATATACACACACAGACATGGTATATAACAGGCCTTTATGACTGCTGGCTTCTTTGGCCACTAGTTCAGCACTAAAGAATATTTTATACTTCTTAAAAGTACTAAGTTGGCTATGCAGTCTTTTTTTTTTTGTTACCCACTTTTCCCTGTTCTGGGTTTTGGGACAACAGAGGCTGGAGCCTATCTCAGCTAACCGTGAAATGAGATCTAGACTTGCTGATAGACTGGATGCCAGTCCATGTGTTGTATACAGACTTGTTGGCATGCTAACAACTTTTGATAGTTTAAAGAATCACCAGTTCTTGTATCAGGAGACCTTCTTGAAGTTGGTTCTTTTACCCATAGAAGTAAGGCAAACCAAAGTTGCATACAGTAACACCCTATCTAGGTGATGTCCATCCTTGATAACAGGACTAATTTGTTAGGTGTTGAGTAGATCAGCAACTAAAAATTTCTCAGACTAATAAACTGCTCCCGTTTACCTATAATACTCCGAGACTCGCTCCTCCTCTCTGTGTACAGGTGACCATAGGAGGTGAAGATGGGTGGGATAGTACATGGGATGGACCTGTTCATTCACCTGTGCATTGAAAATAGCCCAGAGGTAAACTTAATTCTCTGCTGGCCAGATGCATTTTCTATGAATGTGGTTTTATATGCTGTTTCAATTAAGGTGAGTTATGTTGTTTCAATGAATGTGAGTTTCAAGAGCAGAGAAAATTACTGCTCGTGCTAAGTCTGTTTTCATTGTGAGACTGTATTGTTTGTTTAGCAAATGGCTATCTGTGTTTGTGCTATTTTATTTCAATATTTGCAATTTCTGTAGAAGTAAATAAGAAAACAGTATGCACACTGACAAGTTTAAACAGTGTTTATGGTAACTGAGGAGAAATCGCCAAGTAATGTTACACTGGAGTGGCTGGGAGCTGCTGCTGGCGGGGGGGGGGGGTGATTGCTGCAGTGGTGGCTGCTTGGGGGGGGCTATTACCCTGCCTAGAGGCCTATTTGATCATGATCCAGCTCTGGCATTTAAAGTAGGAAACACATACACAAAGGTAGTTGTAGTTTAACTACATTACAAGGTATCTTTTTCTTCTTATGCATTTAAATGATTTAAGGAAATGACTGGAGTGGCTTTCTTCAGGAGTGACCTACCTGTGGGTGTGGCTCAATTAGGGGTGTTTCATGAGTATGTTGTGGATGGGGCTTAAGGGCTGCCAGAGCACTACTTTGCCTAGGGCCCAGTTTCAGCTAAGGCCGGTCCTGATATCAAGGGCATTTATTAAAAGAGTGCATGTTAGTTTAGAAGCTTATAGCAATTATGTGGGAGGAAGGGTATATTAGTTTGTCCTTATTGTCTGCCTCTTGCTATCACAGACATGGAGACCCGAGGTGAATTTCCTATTTCCCATCCATTGGTCAAGGTTATGCTTAAATTGGGTTAGGGATGGACTCAGGTTCAGATATATGAGGAGCCTGTTCCTATGTATTATTTATGCCACAAGAAAAATGTAAGTCATTTGGTCTAGTGGTTCCAGTGTTGTTTGTTTTGCAGATGTATAAAAGGTCCATCAGAACTGGATGCATAGATCTCTTCTCAGTAACCTGAAGGAGACAGAGTATAGCAGTAAGGCTTTAAGGTGATCTGCATAAGACAATGTGTTTATACACTGAATTCTCCTGGTATGGTGTTCCAACTGTTGCATATGTCTTGTCAGGAATATGCCAAAAGGAACATTATACTCATTGATGGGTCTGATAAGGGCTGGATTAAGGGGCACTATAACTTCCTTGGACCTGGATGTCATGCCCTTACTTATAAGTTCGATGGCATAAAACGTTTTTCATACTGCTTGGCCACATGCTAGTCAAAGGCCAGATTACTGTCTACATATGTTCCGTACACCTGACTACTGGGTCAGCCCTGAAGGGGTGTCTAATCAATGAAGTAATTAGCTTTGGTGACAGTTTTCCCAAAAGGCATTACAGTGCGTTTCTTGGCATTGAAGTTTAGTCTGTGACTTTGGCACCAGTCATTTGTCTGTGTTAAATTCTCTTTAAGATGCTTGTGTCATGGGGGATTTAATGATAGCTCCCAGTTTGCAGTCATTTGTGAACTTGGTTAGCCAAGGGTCTAAGACTTCACCTCTAAGAAGCAGATGCCAAATATGAGCAGTCAGAGCATGGATCGCTGAGGTACCTCACTGATTACTGGTCTCATAGTGGAGGTGGTATCAACAATCCTGTCTTCCTAGGTCCTGTCTATAATCCAGATGGCAATCCTGTGAGTTATGCAATGGTTTATTCCTAGTTTGATGAGTTTGTCAACTATACCCAAATGCAGTGTTGTAGCAAACACCTTAGCTAGGTCCAGGTAGGTATAATGCACCATTTTCCCCTAATGCATTGCCTTGGTGACCTTCTCAAAGAAATCAACCAGGTTTATTAGGCATGACCTTCCCTTGACAAAGCCAAACTGATAAGGGTCCAGTATCTGAAGGTTGTCTATGTCTTTGTTGATCATTTCTATGTTAATTTGTTCCATGGCTTTGCATATTAGACTAGTTAGACTAGTTTCCAGGGTCAGTAGATAGTCTACCCTTGTGAAGTGGGATTACCATTGCAGTCCTCCAATCTTGTGGTACAATGCCTATTTTTGAGGCTATAATTGAAAAGTCACTCACGTAGTCCCAACAGGTCATGTTCCCAAGCTATTTAGGAGTCATCCCAGGATATTGTCGTAGTCCAGTGAGGCTATATTTTTTTCCCTTAGTAAGCCCCACCAGGACATCATTCCTATTAAAAGCTGGGGAATGTTATGCTAATAGGTATTTCCTTGGGGGAGGCAGGGGGTGATGGGAGTGAATTTTGAGCTGAAATTGTCAGTCATCAAACTTGCTATATCACTCTGCTCAGTGAAGATGGCACCACTGACCACATGTTAGGCACACTGGTGTGTGTTTGAGGTTTCGGACAAAGCTGTATTAGGCCTTGTTGTTGTGTTTAGCCTGTGAGATTATCTTGACCTCACAATTAGCCTTGTTATCCTTGTTAGACTGCTATCTTGGCCTCATAATTGGCCTTGACTTAATTGGTCCTCTTAGTTTCCTGTTTAGTATCACTAGAAAGCTCCTATCATTGTGCGACTTGCTCGTCATGATTTTAGTCATCATGTTTTTCCTTTTCTTATATATACTCTATGAAGGTTAGGATTCAGCTAGAGTGATTTGTTTTTACATTTTGATTTGGGCTTACGTCTGCTAAGTACAGCAGCCTCTATACAGCCATTTACATGGCTGTACAGTATATATGGGAACAAGTCCATATTAATTTCTTTGAGATTGGGGTTGGGAGCAGCATTGAATTTTGACAGTTTATTGCTTAACAGGATCTAATTTGCTTTGGAATAGTTCCTAACTATTACAGGGTTTGCTGGAGTTACAGAGTTGACTCTTATTTTGAAGGAGACAGCTTTGTGGTTCAACCTTGCCAGGGGGTGCAGCACTCTTCCATATTGGTGAGTGTGATGAAAGGAGATACTGCCACCCAGCTAGCTGGAATTTTGTAAATAATTATATGTCATTTGTGAATATCAACATGATTTATATAAGATGCTTGTGTTACAACTGTATTGGAACTATGTGTCATGTATATATTAAACTGGTTCGTACAGACGTGTGTTGAAAAGGTATTTTATAATGTGTTTGTGTTTAAAATGTACCCACAGTGCACCCTGCTGGAAGAGAACAGACATGTGCATACACTATTATAACTGTCTAAATGCATGTATGTTAACAGTGGAAACTGGAATACAGGAGGTTAACTTTAGTCCAGAAAATTTTAAGAAAATAGCTGAAATTAAATTACTTTATAGGCTACGCAATAAAAGATTGTATCTTTCAGCTTTCAATGCAGCTACAGACGCAGAGTCTGTGCTGAGAAGTTTCTTTCATCGGAGTGAACTAATTACTACTTGTGAAAGCATGAAGGAATGCAATTGTTTTATTACTTCCAGCATCTGCCAAAGATCTGAGGTGTATTTATTTTTACAGGTAGATGCTAAATACTGGCAGCTTCCAGTGGTGGGGTTTCATCTGAGAACTAGAGTCAGATGACAAGTAATTATGTCATTCTGCAAGTTAGCTCAGCAGTAATATTTGCAATATTATTTTGAGAAGTCTGTTAGTGAGACAGAGCATTCTATATTCTGTCTTGGACCTGACAAGAAGACCCATTCACCAAACACATTTGCCTTGATGTATTAGTAAGTTCTTAGATTATAGTAATCCTCTTAGATACAGTCAGGAATATAGTAAAGCTTAGTTTAGATATTTTTCTTTATTTGAGACTGTCCTGCAATGTTGTGTTAAATATTTCCTTTTGTTTTAAACTCTGATGTCACTGTGAATATGTGTTTAGTATTGTTTTGTTCTTTTATTATTTATTATTAAATGTATTTAAACCATTCATTGCGGCTGATCTTTATAGAGATATTTAAGTTTTGAGAGTACTTGCATAGTTATTTGGTGACATTGTGTGGTTCACTCCTAATAACCTTGCTCTTGGCCAAACTACCATTTGTATTAGTATTAATATTGCACAGTAAAACCAGACACCTTTTGTTAAGGGCTTTAAAGTAGCTGATATGCGGTTCTGGTGACAGTGATAACTAACGTATAGTCTGGGAAGAAGGGGTCATAGCTAGTAAACCTGTGTTGGCCTTTTATCAGGGGTGTCTGTGTGTGTGCATGTGTGCGTATGTGCGTGTGTGTGTGTGTGTGTGTGTGCGCATGTGTGTGTTTGTGTGTGTGTGTGTGTGTGTGTGTGTGTGTGTGTGTGTGTGTGTGTGTGTGTGTGTGTGTGTGTGTGTGTGTGTGTGTAAAACAAATCTCCAAGAGTATGTGTATGTCAGCTACCTGGGCAGGGACACAAAGCACTTGTTGGACAGAGAGATTGTTGGTGGACTTGGCTTAGAACCCTGGCTAAAGACAAAACTCTATAGCTGTGCCAGTGGGGAGTCTTATCTGGGATCTGGAGAAAGAGGGAAAAACAGTCCCAGACTGACTGCAGTGTCTGTGTGCTCTTAAGGGAAATTGCACTTGATGCGAACAGCTGCATCTGGAAATATTGTGTGTACACCTGTCATCCTCTCATGAACACCCACCACTGTTGCCAGTAGTGAGGATTGAGGCTCATTGATTACTGGCTGACAGAGGTGGGTCATCACAGTGAGGACAAGGTTCAGTATGTTTTAACCTCTGGTGAGTATGCACACCATCTGTTCAAGGGTATTTGTGTTAATACAGTCCAATAATCTTTGTGCCTGGGAGTATAAGGCAATGTATGTTTTCCAGTCTATAGAGGGCTAGTTAAAGACTTCTATGAATAGGATATTTGATTTAATGATGAATATATCCAGTAGGTCTAGATATGAGCTGCAGGATCCTTGGAACAAACAGGGGGGCCTATAGCTTGCTAGGATATCTTATGAGACTTTGTCTATGGTGATTTGCAGATGGATAAATACCAGGGCATCATCCTGTTTAACCAATGTAGAGTCATGCTTGTTTCTAATATAGACTGAGTCTACTGTTTGCTCTTGAACATGCAGCTGATGGTATAAATAAATATGTGGATGGCACTGTAGCCTTGCACTACCATAATATTTTCTGTGATTTCAACCATACCTCGATAATGGCACAGATGTCTACATTTTCTTGAGTGAGAAAACTTTAGAGGATAGGAAGTTTCTTGTTTGGGCTACTAGCCCTGAGCATTAACTCCTTTAGTTTTTTTTTTTGGGGGGGGGGGGGTTTATTTGCTATGTCAGTAGGTTTGTCAATTTGGCATCTCTTGAAAAAGACTCTTAGGGGGTTTGTAAAGTTTTATCCAATATTCAGAAGCCTAGGGGAGAAAGGTGTAAGATCATATTTTGCCAAACAATAGAATGTATTAGTTATTCCCTCCCATGCTGACAAATATTGAATTCCCCCTGGAAAGACATCAGAAATTAAGCCAATTATTGAAATCAGTCACCTTTAGATCACACTGTGCCATCATCCTTGGTGTAGGTAGAGAAGTTCTCAAAGCAAGAAACATATTCAGAGATATCAATAAGTTATCCCTTCATATAGTCCATAGAAGTATGTCTCAGGTCATTAACACCTATATGGACTATGACAGAGTCATACTCGTACCTGTTGTGTAGTGACATAAGTGTGTACATCACTTAGCATTTCCGGGCTCCAGATAGGTTACTAAGCAATATCTTCTCCTTGTTCAGTCTGATGAATGAGGCATGTGTGTGTCATGCAATGGTAATGTGTTGGCTTGTCTTGTGGGTTTGGCTCTTGGGGCTATATTAGGTGTAGTCATATGTGTGGTGTTTGCTGTTGCTTTTGGTGAGTGCTTTAGAGATTTGTGAGAATAGGCATTGCCATATATAGGTTTAGGAGGTCCTTGCGTTTTGAAAAGGTTGCAGTATTGACTCACATTATTCCTGAGATAATATGTGCTTTGTTTGATATTAAATTTCTTGTAGTAGGTTTGTAAAGACAGTTTTCGACTTCAGACTCATTGAAATACTTTGAATATTTAGCCTAGTTATTGATTTATCTATGGTATCAATGGATCACATTTTAATGGTAGTAAAAGTTTACATTTTATTTGTTAACTATGTTTTTCCTTATCTGGTCTCCAGATGAGTCACGTTTGATGACATTCTAGATGAATTTTACAAGATATCAGTAGATGCACTGTTGTGATTATTTTGCTGCTTGTGTATCTCTACTACCTTTAAACGACAACAAAAAGAAAAAAATAAATTTTGCTTTTTTTCCGAGTTTCTGAAAGTTAAGAAAGTTCAGTTACAGATTTGCTGTTCTGAACTGTTTGGAAGTTTCTAGAAGGCCAGTGCTTGCTTGGGCTAAAGGGAAGTCTCTGTGTTCACCAGTGGGAGTGGTTAACACTGAACAGCCTGCCTGTCCCTGGAGGAGTGGTTACTACCTAGGAGCTGTAGTTTTATTGGCCATTTTGGGTCAATTCTAAACTCCTTGATTTCTCTGTCTTAAAACCCTACAACTCTCTTTTTGCGCTGTTTTGCACACTGAGCAGCGTCGGGCAGCGCAGCCTAAACAGGTTTAAAGTATTCCAGGCTCCACAAAGTCTGCTCATCACTTTTTCCCTTAGAACTGTTCAAACTCTCAAAGTAATCATTCTATTCTCTTTCTAAAGCCCTGCACTTGCTCAGCTCTTATAAGGAAACACTAACTAACTAAAGCACTACTCCCTCCTTGACTTCTCATAAGTATCAGGCTCCCGATTGGTCCTTCCTGATCAAGTGAAAAATCAGTTCCCTTCCCTAATCTGATCAGTAGAAAACCAGTTCCCTATACTAATCTGGTATGTCCAAGGGTCAGTTTCAAGGTTACTCTCCAGTCCAGCTGGTGAATCTGGGAATTTTGAGGCAATGTTACAATTGCCTTATGTACACAGACAACCCTCTCCTCCTTCCAACAAACTCTAATACATGCGACAGATGCAGTTACACAGCCAAACTGGAGGCAGAGCTTTCTCAACCCAAGACTGGCACAGTCAGTCAGGAGGAAAAGGTAACCACCCACACCACAAATCCAGTCTCGCACAGACCTATTGCATCTGCATACCCCACGCATAAACACACAAAAACATAACTGGAGGCTCGAAATAAAAATCTGCCTGAACAGCAAAGACCTCCTAAGCAAATATCCAAGCAACAGCCAGCCCTCAACAATACCCACGAATCACATATCTCACAAAATCAGTGTGCTTCACAGTCACAGCCCTTAAGGCCAAACAACACACCAAATACACTTGTTATAGGGGACTCTATTGTCCAGCACACTGACGTCCCGCTCACCAGACTGAACAAGGAGAAGGTCACTGTAAGCTGCCTGTCGGGTGCCAGGATCCGCCACATAATGCAAGCACTCAGGACACTCCAAAGCAAGTACAAGTATGACTTTGTCATTGTCCATGCTGGTGTGAATGACCTGAGATGTACCTCCCTGGACTACATGAAAAGAGACATAGAGGAGCTCTCTGACCATGTAGCCCAGGCTGGTATGACCCTAACCTTGAGTAGCATCTTGCCCTCACCAAGAATGATGCCACAGTATAAAGACAAAATGATCAGTTTCAACAATTGGCTAAAGTATTGCTGTCATTCAAAGGGGATCCAGTGTCTGTCAGCCTGGGATGACATGCTCGACAAGCCATGCTGCTTCGCTAGGGACGGCTTGCACCTGTCACCCTTAGGCTTTTGTATACTGGCCAAGGCTCTTGCCACCTCCATAGTGCCCTTTTTAGGCAAGGCTCAAAGGACAAACCCACCTCCATAGACAAACCAAGGATAAAAAAACTAAAGGTAATGCTACTCAATGCCAGAAGTCTAAACCTCAAGATGCACGCACTCGAGGCTCTCCTCAATATGGAGAAAATCGATGTCTGTGCAGTAACAGAAACCTGGTTCAAGGCTCCTGAGAGCACCCCAGCACTACCAGGTTATAACTCATACCATGCGTTTCGGAACCAAAACTCGGACCGAAGCACAAAATGAGGGGGAGTATCTATATTCATCAAAGATACCTACACCTCTAGGTTAGTGGCACTGCACAAAGCATCAGAAGCCATCCATGTGTAACTAACAGTGGGCAAAACTGCCTTTCAGTTTGTAGCCTGCTACAGAACACCCTCCCTATTACAGGAACCCCAGTTGGCATTCCTGAGAACACTGGAGAATATGAAGGTCTCTCCAAACACTATGTTATTGGGTGACTTCAACTACCCAGACATTGACTGGGAAAACTACTCAAGCCCAAACACCCTCGCCCAACGGTTCCTTGAATTTATAAACTCTAACGCAATGGAACAACTGGTCACCACTTCCACAAGAGGGAACAACATATTGGACCTGGTCATCACCAACATGGGGACTCTATGTTCCACACCAGAGGTAAACCCCTCACTGGTAAGATCAGACCATAAACACATTTCCCTGGACATCCATATCCCGTCCCCACCCCCAGCCAAGGAAATCACTGTAAAGAATTTCTCAAAAGCCAACTTTGCACTTCTCAAGACTGAGGTGGAATCCTTCAAAGCCCCTAATAATACAGCCCAATCCACAGAATCCTTTACAAATGCATTCTATGAGCACCTGCAGGAATGCATGGATCATGCTATCCCAAATAAAACCAAGACTCACTCCTCCAAAAACAGGAGACCGGTCTGGTGGACCCCGGCCATAAATAAGCTATACAACAGAAGGAGGAAGCTACTACATGACAGAGCAAAATCCCAAAAAGGGAAGGCATCCCTGATCAGTATTAGCAAGAAATTTTGATCCCTCATAAAATCATCAAAGGTCAGCTTCGAAAGAAGAATTGCCCTAGACACTAAAGATAATCACAAGGCCTTCTATAGTTATGTCAGGAACATGGGCGGAAACTCCCAGATATGCGCTGAATTGTTGCATAACGGTACAAACCTACAGACATAGCCAACATCCTGGCAGACAGATTCAGCACCCCCCCCCCCCCCAAAGGAGCAAATGCTTATCCCAACTGAATGTAACCTCCCTGACATCACAGATGCACAGGTGAAAGCTGTCCTCTCGAAAGCAAAAAACACAGCATCTATGGGACCGGACGGTGTCCCAGGCTGTGTCTTACACGAGCTCCAAGAAGAACTGAACCCTCACATTAAGTCACTGTTCAAACTTAGCCTTACTACAAGATATGTACCCAAAGAATGACGTACAGCTACAGTGGTCCCACTCCACAAAGGTGGTGCCACAACAGACCCCGGAAACTATCATCCCATAAGCCTGACTAGTCTGATCTGTAAAGCTATGGAGCGTATTATCATGGAACCCATAAACAAAGACATTGGGAGCCTCCAGACACTGGACTCTACCCAATTCGGCTTTGTTAAGGGCAGATCTTGCCTCTTAAACCTAGTTGATTTCTTTGAAACAGTTACCAAAGCCATAGATGAGGGCAAGGTAGTCCACACAGCCTACCTGGACCTTGTTCAAGCCTTTGACACAATACCTCACTCGGGCATCATAAATAAGCTTACCAGTTTAAATATCAACCCCTATAACACAAGATGGGTTGCAAACTGGCTCAGAGATAGAACCCACATGGTCAGAATCGCAGGGGCCATGTCCGAATCCAAACCAGTTACAAGTGGCACCCCACAGGGCTCAGTTCTGGGATCTCTCTTGTTTGGTATATACTTCTCTGAGGTTCACGCTAACACAGGGGGATTATGGCTGACAAAGTTCGCAGATGACTGCAAACTGGGGGCCATAATCGAATCTCCAGCTGACACAAGCATCCTCCAAAAGGGTCTCACAGAGATGGATGCTTGGTGCCAGAGCCATGGCCTCAAACTAAATGCTAAAAGGTGCATAGTCATCCCCTTTGCGAAAAACAAGGTGCCCACAAATTACCACATAGGTGGTAATCCATTAAATACGGAAGAAGTAATTAGAGATTTGCAGACCAACGTAGATAGTAATCTCTCCTTTCATAATCACATTGCCAAATTGGTTAAAAAGACCTTCTATATAGGCCACCTTATCATGAAAGGGTTCGCATCTAGATCAAGAGAGGTCATTGTGCCTCTCTACTCATCACTCATCAGGCCCATAATTGAATACAATGCCCCTTTTGTGATGTACCTTACCCGACACCTGCAGCAACTGGAGAGACCCCAAAAGTACCTCACTAAGAGGATCATGGGCTACAAACAGATGTCCTATGCAGATCGACTAAACAAACTCCAACTCTACTCAGTTGCTTACCGCCTACACAGAGGCAATCTATGCCTGATGTACAAAGCCATGTCAAACCCAGAATTAATGGACATGCTCCACCTCAAAAAATCCAGGTCCCTTAGAGCTACATGCTTCAGGGACCTAAACCTCAGCACAAAAATAAATAGGACATGCTGGAGGGACAGATTCATTTCCCAAAGGCTCCCCTCACTCTGGAATAGAATCCCAATTCATGTTAGACATAGCCCCTTGCTGACCCTCTTCAAGCGAAATCTGGACGCGTGGATGGGAAATGACAAATTCACCCCGGGATCTCTTCTGTGTCCCTGCTAGACAGAGGCACAGTAAACTAATCATAAAAGGGTACCTTCTGTGACCTACTTTACAGAGGCACAGTAGGCTAATCTAATAGGGAGGCGGAAGTCAAATACACTCTGGCTAGGCTTATAAATGCCCTAGGACAGATAGCCTAGTATCTACCTATGAACCTATGCGCACCGATGTATAAAAAGATAAGTGAAGAAATTGGAACATGGCAAAGACAAAACACATTTTTGCAGTTAATACTAAGTTATACAATTATGGCCAGAAAAGATATGCCCTGGGATTCACTAAACTCCCTATAGGTTCTGTGTAGTTTATATTTATGGACGTTGATGCGAGGTGAGCGGCAGCGCGCATTACGTTGCAATGCATAATAATGCTGTATGGCCTGTCTAAGTGAGGTTTCCCAGCTGGAAACAGTGTTACAGGCCAGGAAACCATATAAGTGAATGTGGATAGCAATTCTTTCAAAGCAGAGCACCTATGATCTGCAGATTTGCTCAAAATTCGACAATGATTCCCAGGGTTTACAGCTAGCTGTCAATCTGTTAGTGCAACACATCTGCACAAAGGCCAACATAACGTGGGGACAATTAACCAGAAATAAAGACATATGTGACATAGATGTCGCATAGAAGTGTGGTATAATGAAACTGAAACATACCTCCCAACCTCTTAGAGCAAGAAATCTGGACAAAGCCATAAATAATGGGGTGACAAAGGGCTCAAAATAGGGACAGATTGTAATATTGCTCTTCCAAGCTTAGAAAGGTGATAGAATAATAGGTTGTGCAGTAGCATGGATTTTCTGAAGAGCATGAAATTTGAAGCTCAAATGTCTGTCATCAGTTTCTGACTTCAATCTGTAATGACATGCCAATGAACTGCTAGAAAACCAAAATGTTATGGGGAAACATCAAAAATCTGAGACAAAAACTGGACATTCTGAACAAATCTGGACAGTCAAGAGGTATAACCTCAAATGTATGCAATATTGACTCACATCAGTCCTGAGATCATCCCAGTGATATAGCAGAAAGCCACAAATTTGATAAGGAACGCATCTGGACATCCTGGGAATATCTAGACAGTTGAGAGGTATGAATGCGAAGTATATGGTCCAAACACAGTACAGAAGAGTGTGTCTACAGTGCAGAGTATTGTGATATCTCATTCCTTTTCTTCTCTACTGAAGGTGCGTAAATGATCTATAATGGGACACTGACTGCCATTTAAAATGATCATTCAAGGGAAGTGTGTACATTGAATAGGGACACATATATGAACTGTAGTAATGAACACAGAAAAAAGGATAGGTGAAATAACCTAATGTACAGCGGGGGGGGGGGGGGCATATCAATGGAAGTTATGATGACATGCATCCCTGGCCTCCTCTGAAAATTGGCCTTGTTCCAAGTCGGAATTTCCCTGTAAACAAATGTTAAATAAATAAATAAAATGATGGTTGCAGCAGCAATACCAATCAAATATTTATATAATACAGTAAGACTTTACTGTGAAAATGTGTTCTATGTGACTATCATGCAAGTTGACATAACAATAGGGAGGATGTCTGTGTGAGATAAGCATACCTACGTGAATAATGCAGAAGACATCTATCAGGGATCTGACATACAACTGGGGTGGGTGCATATTGTATGTGATGCAGAGTGATAAGATATGAGTTGGCACACACACACTTGAAAAACTATTATGATACATCCATACTCTATGAGGGTAACCACGCACACTGTTCTGGCACTGTAACATCTGCTGGAGGTGTTAGGTGGGGCACTGCTACACCTGAATGTGACAGTATGGGCAATACAGGCTAGTTGACATGTGAGCGTGGCATATATATATATATATATATATATATATATATATATATATATATATATATATATATACACACATATATATATATATATATATATATATATATATATATATATATAGATATAGATATAGCACAATCCACACTGCCATGAATGATATATATGCCGTTATAATTGTCAAACCCCTATGTATGTAGTGTGTGCATATGCAAAACAGGTAGCACACATACATCTGGTGTAACAACCTGACTGGTGTTCTGCACCATCTGACAGTCATGTATATTCTACAGAAAGAATACTTAGGTATGGCCAATAAGCTGTGTGAGAGCTCACTGTGACAAAGGTGGTACACTTTAGTTAGACATCACTGGAAGATGTGTAGGGAGGTACATGGAGAAGAGTGCATTGTACACAGTTATTGGTGTGATGAAGTCTGGGAGCCATGAAGGTATTATGGCCTTGATGTGGATGCCATTCACATACCCAGTACTTGTGTTACACTCAAGGGGGTAGTCAGCACTGTGGCCACATGCTGCTGGATGTTCTACTTATCATCTACCCCAGGACATGGGTTACATGCCTATTGGTTTGATTATAGGATGTGATGTCCATATTATACTTGGGTGGTGTGTTTGTTGCCTGACTTACCAACCCCCTCCATGTTTCTTCTCAATGCAGGTGTTGTCATGGTTGTGGCATTTTTTGGTATATGCTGATACTTTCTGTATTATACTAATATCACAGTCGGAGGCAATGATTACCCACAATCTGTAGTCCTACAGGCAGCTGTTTGGACACAGGATGTGTATATCATCTGTAATGTCCATCACTTAACTAATGGACAGAAAAGGGCCTAGCAGACAGCACTATTGCATGGACCTGATCACTGGATTTGAGATATAGGTCACGTCACACATTTCAACATAGTGAGATGCACTTATGTGATGCACTGGTCTCCTCATTTGGTGATACAGCTGTTTATGGCTACATATGACACTGTTGATTGAATACCTCAGTGTGGATTTTTGTCAAATGCCTTGATGTGGTCAAGTTCCACAAGATCATAATGTTCTCATGATGTATGCCCTTGATGACCTCTTTAAGGACATCTATAAGATGTAACAGGCATGATGTAGCATTAACAACTCACACAGATCTGTTGCACATAGCTGGAATATTACTAGTGCATATGTAAAAGAGATCCATGATGACATGTTGGGCTACCTCACAGTCGAGGAGAGTCAGGATGTCTTTATGCATGCATGCATGTATCAGGTGCTGTCTCCCAAACTCAGACAGATACATTTTTATGTATGCCCTTGTATGCGGACATAGCCCATGTGGAGGGTGTGTTGAAGTGTGAATTCACCCATATCAGGAAGGTGTATGTGCTGTCATGCCATAGGTGATGTATGATGTTTTCACAGCCCATTGATTCTGTGTGATAGGCCTAGATGGAAGTAACACAGTGCATCCTGTCTATCTTCACCTGGCCTAGGATTTTGAAACAATCCCCCATGCAGGTATCATTATAAAACCCTCCCAGCTGGGGATTAAACCAGACATCAGTAGATGGGTAACCAAATGGCTCACCAACAGAGCACATACTATGAAAGTTGGTGAATGAACCTATACCAGTAGAACTGTCACTACTGGCAAAACCCAGAGATCTGTGCTTGGCCCTCCAGTGTTTGGACTCTATTTATGGGCAGTTTAGGCTAAAGTATATGGCCTTTGGCTTATCAGGTTTGCTGATTCTTGGTGCAATCACTGAGTCCACCAATGATGACAACAGTACAGGAGAAGCTAATACAGACAAATGAATGGTGACAAAGGCACATGATTTACTAATAAATGCAGAAATGTGTCTTTTTATGTTGTCCATCTGAAAAGTTGATTTCAATGTTAATCACAGCATTGACATCAGTCCTGATATGCTGAAAATGAGTGGTGCAAGCACTGGGAATGCAAACAGATAGCACTCTGAACTTTGACCACCAAGTGTCCACACTTATATTGAAAGCCAGTGTTGTGCACATCATAAATCATCCATTATATTCAGATCTTAGGATTATATGACAGCACTGTAGTCAAACCTCATCAGAGTAGTAATAGAGTATAATGCTCTCTTTTGCATGGACCTCACCAGACACATGCAGCAGCTGGAGGAAACACAGGGCTTTCTTAGAAAGATAACACAGAGCCTACAAACCATGCCATGATGTATGTGGATAGATTAAAAGCCATATCACTGTAATATGTCTTGTATAGGATGGGGTGACTTCTCTGTGGACTCCATGCCAGTGTAACCCTGCCCTGGTGGGAGTACTGCATATCCAAAAATCTGAAATAGTTGATGATATCAGCAGTGTCTGTTGAGATGAATATGGTAAGAACAGTATAGCACATGCTGGTGTAAAATGCTGTCTGTAATGTTAATGTTAAACAAGAGCACACACACACACACACACACACACACACACACACACACATGCACTTGACTGCAGTGAGAACAGAACCCCTACCTAAGTACACAGACTACAGAACACACACACACACACACACACACACACACACACACACACACACACACACTCACACACACACACACACACACACACTTGACCGCAGTGAGAACAGAGATAACAGAACCCCTATCTAAGTACACAGACTACAGAACGCAGTACAATATGCAGGTGCCATGGCACAAGTCTGATGTTTCCAAGAGTGCAGGTCAACTTATAATAAGTGACATCAGCAGGCCATGTGGGAGGCAGGATGTTGGGAGACCTGCATGGGTTCATAGGAGACTACTACCCTAATTGCCCTAGGGTGGTTAGAAGCCAAGCTGTGTAAAAATACAAGTACCCTTATTGAGCATAGTTAGGTGTCTGTTGTTAGTACAGCGATTTTGTGAGCAGTAGCAACTGACCCTGTCCATGAGGGATTAAGGTGCTACCCCAGAGGTGAATTTACAATCACCCAACCAGCAGTCAAGGTTACACTTGAACAGGGTAATTGAGGAGCACTGCTTTGCATACAGTTGGAGCCTATTACAGAGGAGTGTGAATTGCTGGGCTATCTATCTGTCTCCTCAGCATGTTCTGTTTATGTGACAGGCTAGGTTGAGAACCCTTGGGCAAATTATTCTTGTCCCATCTGATTTGCAGATGTCCAGCATTTCCAGTAGGGCATGGTTTGAGACTGCTTTGTAGGCCAGGCATAGGTCACCTGTCAGCAGTCTGCATGATATTGAGTACAGTGGCAAATCTTTCAGTCTTTCCAGGTATGTCATGTTTGGATGCCCTGAATTCTCCCAGGCACAAACATGTGTTGTCTCTAATTGCTGCAGGTTCCTGCTGAGGTACAGACAGAAGGGAGCATAGTACTCAATTCATGGTCTTATAAGGGTAGAGTACAGCAGAGGTATGATCACCCTGATCTTCCATGTGATGTCCATATCTATGAGGTGTGCAATGCAGAATGTGTGTGTCACCACTATGCCCACAGTGATGAAAGTGTAGATTGCTATCAACATTTGTTCTCAAGTCTCACAACACTATGTTTGAGCTTAGAGGAGTGTTATATATATCATAATTAGCAGGGATATTTCATCGCCAAAGGGGAAACTGAGGCATTGTATGTTTTAAGGTTCAGTCCATGAGTTTGGCACCAATCATTTTTGTGTGTCAGTCTCTTCTGTCATATGTTACCATCATCGAGGGACTCTATATGAGTGTGTCCACTTAGCAGTAATCTGCAATCTCGGTAAACCACAGGGCATCTACCATTGCCTGCACTTCTGGGAAGTAGCATAGAAACAGTTGAGGGCCCACCAGAGATCCCTGTAGTTTTCTAATGGTAAGTGGATAGTGGTAGAGGTGCAGTCCACAACTTTGAGCATGTGTATTCTGTCAGTGAACCAGTCGGTTACTCATTTACTACTGTATAGCTTAATTCCCACATGGAAGATCTTCACCATGAGACATGAATTGAGGCTAGTCTCAAAGGCCTTGGATAACTCCACATAGGCATTATGTCCTGTTATCCTTCATCCAGGTCTTTGGGGTCAGTATCAAAGAAGTCCACACGGTTCAATAAGCAAGAACTACCCTTGACAAAAAGAAAATGGGTCAGGTCAAGTGTGCTGAAGGTCATCTATGTCCCTGTGGATAAGTTCCATGCTGATTCTTTCCCTAGCCTTGCAGATAAGAGTTTCTAGGCATAAGGGTCAATAGTTGTGGGTCTGCATGTTACCAGATTGATGTGCATTGCATATCACACAACACTTGATATTACATTTTGTAGGTCAGATGATTTATGTGTGGAAAATGTACTGTGACACCAGGGTTGCAGTACTTGGGGAGGGGGGTGGCAACACATGGATGCATTGTAAGTAAATATGTCACATATTGTTACATAGGGCCCTTAGTATATAATGTGTCCACATGTGATTTCATGTCATAGACAGAAACTTTACAGTAAACAGCAGTAATACAGAATAATATGCACATTTCCATAGTGCGGCAAGCAGTGGGTTTGCATGACAGTTGACAAAGTGTATATACACATTTGAAATACACGTTTGCACGTAGCTAAGCAGTGCATAAATATGAGCCACTCAGCTAAAGTCTGACAGTACTGAGTCTATGAAACACGTGTTGTTTAACTGACTCTATGCCAGCATGTGTTAATGCTTTGATACAGTCCTTTTTGAGGCTAGATAGTACTGGGTTCGAATCCAGGTGTATCTAATACTTTTGCATACTATAAATTACAGAGTGATAATACAATGACATGAATTCTTATAGTGCATGTGTTGCTGTGCATTGTCATAGTACAGTGGTGTTAAGCATCACTGCACAGAGGTAACTGTAGCAGTTTGCCACTGCTCACCATTCCTGCATATTGGTGTGCGAAGCTCATCTCCACTCAGAAATGGAGTTCAAAACATGAAGGGACCTATTGCTTTTCTAGCAACGTCTATGTGAGTGCATGATTCTACATGTAGAGCAGATTAAAGTGGTGAAATGTGGAGCAAGCAGGGGGAAGAACAAAAGGGAAAGCAGGACAGGAATGTGCAGAAGAGAGGTAGAAAAGAACCATAGCTATCCATTTCTTTACCAGTGTAAACTGAACATATGTGCAAAATGTTAACTGAATTTGGAGTGTCATCTCCAGAGAGAGGGGTGACCACAACACAATCATGTTCTATAGCCAACTGGACTGAATCAAGTGTGTCAAGAAGACACGTGTGTGAAATGGAGAGCTAATTATGGGACTTCTTTTTTTGTGGGACAGGTGCCCATTTGATTTTTATTTTGCAGAGAAAGGATTGTTGGGAAAGGAATGCAAGTATGTCTGTGTCAGGTATGTTAGGTAGGTGAGGAAGCAGTTGCACACAGACAAGACAAACAAGGCAAGAGACAGGGACAATGATGGACAGAAAAGTTTGGGGGGTACCATGATTGGGGTGAGGGTCGAAACATCCAGAGCTCAAGATCGTCAAGCTGGGAGACAGTGAGAATTGACTCCTCACCCACTGGACTGTCATCAATGTCACCTTACTCTACTGGTGGCTGGAGTGCTTGACACTGTCTCCTCCTCCTCATACTATGCAAAATAAGTGAGAGCAGCCTCTCCAGCCCGAGTAGTAGGTGTGCACCAATGATGCAGCACTCCACCCAAAGCACCATCACTGGCAACTTGCTGCGGGTGATGAAAACCTTTGCCACTGCTCCAGGAGAGTAACTCTGGACTAGCCTCCAGGGCACGACTACCTGACGTTGCAGATAGTGCAAGGGCAGCATAGGCAGTGCTGGCAGTTTGGGTCCCAGACATGCTGGGAATTGGTGCTGTAGCCAGTGGAGTGGGAGCAGGCTGATCCAATGGGGATGGCGTACCTGACTGTGCTTTGGAGCATTTAGTGATGTGGTACATATGAATAACATGAACAAATTTGAACTACACATAATAAAAATAAAAAATAAAATAAAAAAATGAAATAAAATAAAAACATGCAAAAGATTATTTATAAAATACAAATAAAATAAAAAACAATTATTTATAAATTAAAATAAAATTAAATACAAATAAAATTAAAAAGATATATCAAATAAAATAATATTAAAATAAAAAAATAAAAATAAAATAAAATAAAGTGCAATAAAAATAAAGAAAATAAAGAGAGATATGAGTTGGGGTGAGAGAGAAAAAAGAGATCAGAGTAGTACCTTAATCTGTGACATATAATGCATAAATACAATTATACAACTGTATTATCTTAAATTTTACATTTACGTCTACCACCTCCTAACAGATGTACAGTATGCTGTTGGGAGTTGTTGGGGTTGAGAGGATGGCCTAATGGTTAAGGTCTTTGCCTTGCAAATACAAGGTACAGGGTTTGAATCTCACAGGGGATAATTGGCTAGGCTTAAAATAGCTCGCAAGGGCAGTTAACCTAGTACTAATCTATGAACCTATGAACTACCAAGTGCAGCAAGTAATCATTGAAATGTGCATATATTTCAAATATGCGTGCTTCTGTTATACAGTTTACAGCACAGCATTTGTGCCACTGGTATAGAAGTTTTAATTTAATATAAACATTATTGAAGAAATAACAGTATTGCATAGTTGTGAAGTGTGGTATTTGAACTCACAACCTCTGACTAAAGTTTAATATTGTACTCTTGGTTTATGCTACCGACTAATGCATTCTTTCTTGCTTTTACAGTTGGGATATGCATGGTCAACTTGATACAACTCTAGAAAAAACAGGAAAATAGCTATCTTTAAATTTTAATGCTACAATAACACTGCTGTTCTGCTGCATGCATACTACATGCTTCCCTTAGTCTCACCAATCTAGCCCTGTGGGCTTGGACATTGCATTGAAGATTACCGGCAGCTGGGGATAAAACAGAACAGAACAGAACAGAAGAGCATTATGCATACCAGTCTTCCCTATATTCAGCTTTCTAAGTCATAGCCGAAGACAGGAAGATAGGAGAAAGGCTAGGACTGTGGTAGTGAGGGTCAGAACTTTGAATGTTGGCAGTATGACTGGTATAGGGAGAGAGCTAGCTGATATGATGGACAGAAGGAAGGTTGGTATATTGTGTGTGCAAGAGACCAGATGGAAGGGGAGTAAGGCTAGGTGTATTGGAGGTGGGTTCAAATTGTTTTATCATGGTGTGGATAGAAGGAGAAATGGTGCATGAGTTATTCTGAAGGAACAGTATACTAATAGTGTTTTGGAAGCGAAAAGAGTGTCGGATAGAGTAATGTTTATGAAGCTGGAAATTGATGGTGTAATGATGAATGTTGTTAGTGCATATGCTCCACAAGTTGGGTGTGCAATGGATGAGAAAGAAAGATTTTGGAGTGAATTGGATGAAGTGGTGATGACTGTACCCAAGGGTGAGCGAGTGGTGATTGGAGCCAATTTTAATGGGCATGTTGGTGAAGGGAACAGAGGGGATGAGGAAGTGATGGGTAGGTATGGTGTTAAACAAAGGAATGTAAAAGGTCAGATGGTAGTGGATTTTGTGAAAAGGATGGACATGGCTGTGGTGAATACATATTTTAACAAGAGGGAGGAGCATAGAGTAACATACAAGAGTGGAGGAAGATGCACACAGGTGGATTATAGCTTATGTAGGAGGGCCAGTTTGAAGGAAATCGGAGACTGTAAAGTGGTGACTGGAGAAAGTGTAGTTAGGCAGCATAGGATGGTGGTTTCTAAGATGACGGCGGTGATTAAGAGGAGGAGGAGTGTGAGGGCAGCACCAAGGATCAAATGGTGGAAATTGAAAAAGGGTAATTGTGAGGTGGAGTTCAGGGATGAGTTAAGACAGGCACTGGGTGGCAGTGAAGAGTTACCAAATAGCTGGGTAACTACAGCAGAGCTAGTAAGGGAGATGGCTAGAAAGGTGCTTGGTATCACATTGGGACAGAGGAAGGACGACAAGGATAAATAGTGGTGGAATGAGGAAGTACAGGAGAGTATACAGAGAAAGAGGTTGGCAAAGAAGTGGGATTGTCAGAGAGATGAAGAAAGTAGACAGGAGTATAAGGAGATGAGGTGCATGGCAAAGACAGAGGTGGCGAAGGCTAAGGATAAGGCATATGAAGAGTTGTATGAAAGGTTGGACACTAAGGAGGGAGAAAAGGACCTGTACCAATTGGCTAGACAGAGGGACTGAGCTAGGAAAGATGTGCAGCAGGTAAAGGTGATAAAGGATAATGAGGGAAACATACTCACAAGCGAGGAGAGTGTTGAGGAGATGGAAAGAGTACTTTGAGGTGTTGAATGAAGAGAATGAGAGGGGAAGAAGGTTGGATGATGTGGGGATAGTGAATCATGAAGTACAATGGATTAGCAAGGAGGAAGTAAGGATAGCTATGAAGAGAATTTAGAATAGAAAGGCTGTTGGCCCAGATGACATACCTGTGGAAGCATGGAGGTGTTTAGGTGAAATGGCAGTGGAGTTTTTAACCAGATTGTTTAATGAAATCTTGGAAAGTGAGAGGATGCCGGAGGAATGGAGAAAAAGTGTTTTGGTACTGATTTTTAAGAATAAGGGTGATGTGCAGAGCTGTAGAAACTACAGAGGGATTAAATTGATCAGTCACAGCACGAAGTTGTGGGAAAGAGTAGTGGAAGCAAGGTTAAGAAGGGGCGTGATGATTAATGATCAGCAGTATGGTTTCATGCCGGGAAAGAGAACTACAGATGCGATGTTTGCTTTGAGAGTGTTGATGGAAAAGTACAGAGAATGTCAGAAGGAGCTGCATTGTGTTTTTGTAGACTTAGAGAAAGCATGTGACAGGGTGCCTAGAGAGGAGTTGTGGTATTGTATGAGGAAGTCAGGAGTGTTAGAGAAGTATGTAAGACTGGTACAGGATATGCACGAGGGTAGTGTGACAGCGGTGAGGTCTGCAGTGGGAGTGACAGATGTATTTAAGGTGGAGGTGGAGTTACATCAAGGATCAGCTCTGAGCCCTTTCTTATTTGCAATGGTGATGGACAGGTTGACAGATGAGATCAGACAGGAGTCCCTGTGGACTATGATGTTTGCAGATGACATTGTGATCTGTAGTGAGAGTAGGGAACAGGTGGAGGAGACCCACTGGAGAGATGGAGATATGCTCTAGAGCGAAGAGGAATGAAGGTCAGCAGGAGTAAGACAGAATATATGTATGTGAATGAGAGGGAGGATAGAGGAATGGTGAGGATGCAAGGAGTAGAGGTGGCAAAGGTGGATGAGTTTAAATACTTGGGGTCAATACTTCAGAGTAACGGTGAGTGTGGAAGGGAGGTGAAGAAGAGAGTACATGCGGGATGGAGTGGATGGAGAAGAGTGTTAGGAGTGATTTGTGACAGACAAGTACCTGTGAGAGTGAAAGGGAAGGTCTACAAGAGGGTAGTGAGACCAGCTATGTTATATGGGTTGGAGACAGTGGCATTGACAAAAAGGCAGGAGTTTGAGCTGGATGTGGCAGAATTAAAGATGTTAAGATTTGCACTGGGTGTGATGAGGGTGGACAGGATTAGGAATAAGTATATTAGAGGGTCAGCCCAGGTTGGAAGGTTTGGAGACAAAACCAGAGAGGCACGATTACGTTGGTTTGGACATGTGCTGAGGAGGGATGCTGAGTATATTGGGAAAAAGATGCTAAGGATGAAGCTACCAGGTAACAGGAAAAGAGGAAGGCCTAAGATAAGGTTTATGGATGTGATGAGAGAGGACATGCAGGTGGTTGGTGTGACAGAGCAAGATGCATAGGACAGGAAGAAATGGAAACAGGTGATCTGCTGTGGCGACCCCTAATGGGAACAGCCAAAAGAAGATGATGATGATGATGATAAGTACTCTTGTTAGCTGATACTTACATAGCTGTGGGATTTCCTCGGTCCTAAATTCCTCAATCCATTGGTCAAGGGCATGCCTCGCCCTCATCTGTAGGTCAATAAAATTATGCTTATATTGTTCTCCAGTGCACAGGATACCAGTGGCACTGGATACAGCCTGGATAATTTATCCCATGCCTCAAACTTGTACTGAGAGCTAGAATAGTCCCCGTGCAGAAGCCTGTGGCTGTGCTACTTTATTAGGAGTTCAATAAATATACTGGACTCCTGGACACCCCACATCTGTGCCCTAAACATGGCACCTTCCCCACTAACACTTGCTATGTCTACCTACCAGTGGCTCTAGAGCAATGGAGACTGATGCTTTCCCACCAATTCCAGTTATCACATTTACTGGAGAGCTCACAACCGCTCTGCATTTTTCTAAGATGGTGCACAAAGAGCAGCAGTGCCAAGCAGTGAGGAATGAGAAAAATGATTTTTACACCATGGGATTCAAACCTAGGCATAATTTACTTCCACAGCAAAGATTTTCCAACTTTGCCACAGAAGATGTGCTGCTCAGGTATAGTCAGGCATCATACATTAATGCAGGTGACAGTATGTGCTATTACCCATATATGCATGTGACCTTACAAGGTTATTGGATATAGAGGCGGTTGTGTATATGCATTAGGCAAATGTGAAGGAGTTGTAAGTCCAGATAGCAGAATTATACTTAAAGAAATATAGTACACAATATATCCTCAGTCATATATCTGATAATAAATCTTATAATATATATATATATATATATATATATATAAATTATTAAATAAAAAATGTCATAATAGTGTGTCATCCCTCGTAGATATAATTAATACCAGCTCCACTATCTAAAGTGTTATAACTGAGAGTGAGTATAATGGGAAGTGGAACAACAGTAAAAGTGTTATAACTGAGAGTGAGTATAATGGGAAGTGGGACAATAGTAAAAGTGTGTGGAATATCCTGTCTTAGAACCCAGGACCATGTGAATGGCTGTCTTACACTTACACCTGTTGCCACAAGACAATTGAAACAACAAATGATCATGTTTCAGTTCATTACTCTAAACTGCAATGTCACAACAGTAAAAAAAAAAGGTTGCATACCCTGTACTAGAACCCAGGATCATCTATACCATGCCCCTACACTTACACTTGCTGCCACAGTACTAGTCACAAGACATACCCTAATTTACTAATCATTCTTAAGGTCTCTGTGTTAACTGCTGCTCAATGCCACTTATCAGGTTTGTGCTGTGCCCAACAGAATTAATTGAATGTAGCCGGTTTCAATTTTTAGCTGTCCAGGTCCTGTCTGCAGATGTCCGATGGCTGCCGCTGCTGGGCAACCACTTTGCACCACCACTTAGTGGGTTTGCTCTGTGCCCAACACAATTAATTGAATGTATCTGGTTTCTATTTTTGGCTGTCTTGGTTCTGTCTGCTTCCGGGTTGGTCTAGTTAACCAGTTTGCACATTGCTGTGCTTCACGCAAATGAGATAAGCACAGCCAAACCCACCATTGATCTCTTCTATTCCTGTGATTACACAAAGTGTTGCATTGCCCAAAGACTGGCTCCAAGAAAAGAAAAAAAGACAGAATAGGAAAAAAAGGGCAAGTAGTTGAAATGAGGAAAACTCAATCTGTGACATACACAGTAGAAAATGGTTGTTCAAATGAAATATGTTTACATGATCTGGATTTGAACTCTTACTTCAATGAACCTTCAGAACACAGGACCGTTGCCTTATCCGTCTTTGCTATGCAAACAGCTTTGCAGCAAGGAACTGAAATCACTCTGCACACAACCAACTCCAAAATCAACAGCAATATGAAACCATACAACTGTTATTAGTGCATTTATTGTTCGTGGATATAGTGTACTAAGTAATCACACAACCTGCTATGATTACTGCTTGCAAATATGTACCTCTGTCTTACCTCTCTGTGTTTGTTGGTCATTCTTCAGTTATCTGACCAGTAATATGAGATATGCAGTTTGTAAGCCATTCTATATCATTGGAATTAAAATGTGTGAGGATATTAACTGGAAATAACATATGCAGTAGCCAAAAAATGAAAGGCAGGTTGGATGCTAATTTATACAACCTGTGAATTGTGTGCTGCTTATTTCCATTTCCAACCTTACATCTAATACTTTGTAGATCTAACCTGATACACCAACTGAGTATAAGGCAGCCTGCATTGCTGCTGTGCTTTCCTTCTCGCAACCATTAATCATTCACAGTTGCAATCCATTAAAAACAAACATTGAGGGAGTGTGTGCACTACATTTACATCTCCTACATGATTCCAAGTATTTGAGATTCAACAATTCTAATCATTTGAGACCTCATTTGCATCTTCACTGTGCTAACAGCCCTGAATCTATACCAATCTACACCATACAAAAGGCAACCATGTAGCTATACAAACTGATGGTGAAGAGACTTGTTTATGTGGAAAAGACTGCACAGAGGATTACTGAATGTCAGAAGATATGCTTGCATTTTGTCAGCTACATACTGCATATGCTAGAATGTATTTAAGAAAAAGCTGAGCAAAGGCTTTTAAACTTTTAGGAATTAGTTAAAAATGGATTAGTTCAAAATGTGCTGATGCCATGAGCTTGTTTGTCAAGCCATTTCACAGGTACACATGACTGACAATACATGAAAATGGAATGTTCTGTGATAAATATGTACAATTTTTTTTCTGGGGCAGTTCATTTGATGGCACTTTTAGTATTTCAAAGATTTTTTTTAGCAAAATGTGTCAATTGCCTGTTCATTGAGGGGGGGCTGAGTTACTGTTCTTGCACAAACAAGGTAATGTTGCTATTGCTACTCTCCTTCTCTTGCATCATGCCTGTTGTTCATATGTCACATCTCTAGATTGTTTTATGTTTCTCCAGTGGGTAATAATGAGTCACTACCTTTTCAGTTTTATGTTTGAACAGTTCTTTTGTAGTTATGTGATACATATGTGTATTATCATTCTGTTGTCTTTTAGGACATCTAGGAGTATGCCACCCAGGTGTGTCAATCCTCGGAGACCACCCCCTTCACCAATACTGAGAATCAGATCATATTGGATGCCTTTAGGCAACATGGTGCCTTCCTGCTGTAAAGGGGATGAGGAGCTATTGCATGCAGAATGCAAATTGGGCACCAGATTGTGGAAGATGTGTATGCTTCGGGTAGCCACAGCAGGACATAAAAACATGTGCACCACAGGGTCACTGACATGATCACATCTGCATTGAGGAGAGCAGCTGCAGTGGGCAGTGACCAAATGGTTACCAGGAATGAGTCTGCTGTGGAGCCACCACTAACACCAAGTGAAGAGTTCCTGACCAATATCAGGGATCCAGACAGCTCCCAGGAAAGTGAAATACAGCATGTCCTGGATGTTGGTGTTACAGTTTCATTAACAGCCTGCACATCCCATGAGGAGCTTCCAGGTAGGATTTGGTATCTCAACAATTGAATACTGTTGTATAGTAAAACAATTGATATCAATTTGCTACTTTTGTGTCACATGAATTGCTTTTTGGGAGGATTGAAGATTGCTACAGTTATTAGCTTAGGTTAGAGTTGTCAGCCACATTCTTGTTGAAAGTATAGTTAATGGACATATAAAGTCGTGAAGGTATTAATCCCTGTGTTATTGTTAATTGTGATGATGTTGCCCTTATGTTTTGCTTAACTTCTTCCAGGACCATGGGAGAATCTCACCTGCAGATGGTAAGCCAGACATTTTTATGTCAGTACTGCTGAGGAATTTAAAGAGATATTTTAGTGTGTGCTGTTAATGTCAGGCCTGTTGTGTGTCTGTAATAGTGGCACCACTGTTTGTTAGCATATATTGGACTAGAGTAGGGAAGATATTATTTTTTTCCTGTGTCTGTTGTTTTTTATCACAGGTGATCATGACAGTGTAAGTATGGGCCCTCTACCCTCGATGTCAGTGTGTATCAGCAGACTCTGATGATGATGCTGGTCAAACTGCAGCACAGTCAGGGGGTGCAGAGGGTGCATCTGACAGTGAGGTTGACATACAACCATCCCCTGCAATTCCGTCAGACACAGCCAGTAGGTCTATGGCTATGCATTCCATTGAACTCACAGATATAGGACAGAATGAGGGCAAGGCCATTAATCAGGGAAGTGTGGTTACTGTGGCTTAAGTGCCTGTTGAGTATGGCTGTAGCCAAAGTGTGAGGGTGATGCCATATAGTAGGGTTTATAGGGCTGCTCAGAGAAAGCCTGCTGTCCCTCCTCCAGCTGGATTAGTCCAAATGTCTCTTCCTGTACCAGAATCAATTAACCAAACACCAACAAAAAGATGTAAAAGACGATCCCAATAAGTGCACTGCTTCCTCCATGTAAAAAGATTTATTGCGGACACACAAAAACACAAAATCCAAAATGCACATAAGGAAAAGTTAAGCGCTTTCACTCACTATGTGAGCTTCATCATCTGATGCTGATGCTGCTGAAGCTATTTTCTCAGGATGATATTGTGTAGCAGGATACAGTCTGTGAATATTTCTGTACATGTCCCTGGATTCTGCTGCAGGGCTCCCCCAGATATATCTAAAAACCAGAACTATGACTTTAGCAGCCCAAACACATGCTTTATGGTATTTCTGATTTGAGTGTGTGCCTAATTATGCATTTCTGATGGGTGTCATCAGCCACAGTCCCAGTGCATAGATCTGAAGAAACAGTCTTTGTACTGTGAAAGTGCACACCGTGTTTTTATTAAACTTCTTGCACTGTTTTTTCTTTATTTTTTGTGACAATTGCTGGCGAAATATTAAACTGGTTACTTTTCTCTTGAACCTGGATTTATTTGTGTTCGGTGGCTGTTGTGCCTGTTTTGTTTATTAGTCTATTTTTACCACTTGCTGCTGTTTTTCTATTCTTTATTTTTTTATTTAGGCTCCCAAGCCATGCTAGTTACTATTTATTTGTCTATATTTAATTGTTGCTGTGTTGTAGCAACTTTTAATCAAAGGCCTGCCATTTTTTTCTTTACAGTTGGGAGGTGTGCTAGATATCTGAGTTGTGGTAACTGCCAGGATTGCAAGCACATATGTTCAAGATGATTCCCTTGGCATTACACATGGCTTAACAGTTGGTAGTGTGGTAGCCCTTTCTGTTTATGTACACTCTACCCTATTCTCTGGGTGGTACCTTAATTTCTATATGTGTGCAAGTTATGGCACCCAGTACTTCAGGGTAGTGTGCTACAGGGTAGAAATGCATATTTCTGTCCCTCTCCTCAGGACTATGGGGAAAATATATGTGGTCAATGGCATGTTGGAGCACAGCATTCAGGAATTGGTATAGGATCCTGGATGCTGATGCCTGTGACACTCCCAGCATATCCCATGTTGGTCTCTGAAAGGTACCTGTAGCTAAGATTGTAAGTGCTACAAATACCTTTGTCTCCACTGTGATAGGTTTGCCTCAGTTGGCCCTGGCTTGATACAGAGGTCGCAGAGTTCCTGTAGTGTGTCCATCTCTACCCTGTAGCACTCTACAATTTATACATCATGTAGGTTGAGAAAAGTTAAATGGGGCTTGAAAATTGTTCTCCTTCTTGTCCTAGGTCTGTTTGTCGCAGCATTGGCTTCAGCCTACAGCACATACAAATGAATTAAATCAGCAGCAGCCCCTAATTTTGCTTCTGTGTAGACACCTTGCCATGGCTGTATTCCAGAAGGTTTTACAATGTGTAAGAAAAAACAGCATGGTTGCTTTTTAGCTTGTTGAATAGCTCAACCGTGTTGGACTGGTTAGCATGCCACAGTGTTTACCTTGTTTGCGTAGTGGTACGCACATCTACATGGTGTTTACTGAATCTAAAACGTGTTGCTACTGTATAGGGTTTATGGAATCCCCATGGTCTAAGTAAATACAAAAAAAAAAAAAAAAAACTACAAGAGCATACATAACTGAAAGAGATATAGAGAGATTCAATATAAGCCAACATGAAACACTGTGTTTTATTGTAAATCCAAACAACAAGGTAGATTACTACTGTGGAAGAATAATGTTAAGAATGAAATGCACTTGCAGTAATACAAGTGCAATATTTTTTCAAGATAGAATATATGTACTAGCATGGGATTACTAGATATCTGGTCTTGATTATAAATATGCAAAAAAAATCTAGGAATTTAACTGACTAATATGAAATATTTTAATTCTGTACTTAGCATAACACTAGTAATACATTGCATAGAATCTTTGCTCTAGCTAATTTTTTTCTAAAATATTAATAAAATCTGTGCAATTAACAAATGTGAACAAAAAATGAAAAACTATTTAAATTTCACTCATTATTCATACAGTTTTGATACTTAGATTATAGCAGACAAAATATTTATATTTATGGATCTGTAAGAGAAGGTTACTAGCATTAGAAGAGTGACATACCCCATATCATACCAAAATTCTTTAACCCACAAACCAGAGAAAAGGAAATAAACCACAGGTACTCTAAGTTAGTCCTGCAGACCCAAAGTCAAATGCGAAAAAAGTAAACAAAATCTGTTTTAATATGAAGCGCTTTTCGTCTCACTTAATGGTGGGACTTATTCAGATAAAAACACTGTTACAAACAAGCATTTAAATGCACCATTATTTCCTGTTGTGCACCAATCAAAAATACCTTCTACTCAGCTTCACTAAAATTAACCCTTTCAACATGTCTAATGCTTTTCTTATAACATATAAGCTACCCTTAATTACACTATGATTATGAACAATGGTATAATGCAACAATTTCTTTGTGTTTAAAAGTTAATAAAAAATAAGTAACAAAAAGATATATAAGTGTAATTTAAAATTGTTTTATAGTAAGAAAAAAGTGTTAAAAGTAAATAAGTAAATGAAAAATAATAAAAATAATAAAAGTAGTGATCCAAGCCTATGTACTTGGATCTAACATTAAATTTCAGAGTCTTATCGTTGTGCTTACTATATCACCTCAAGAGGCTTTTTAACTTTAGTATACATAAGAGTGAACTAATTTCAATAAGACCTGTGAAGTGGCAGCCATTAGCCAAAGCTGCCATAAAATTCTTTAACATTTACATTAACAGCAGATGATAATAAACTACCTGTATATTACTAAAATTGAAGAATTTAAACAACATGGTTCTCAGAACAAACAACTACTTTTTCATTTTAGAATGTATTAATAGAAATATACATTGTGATTCATCAACATCATATATGGATGGAGAATTAGATACATATAAAGAATGGAAAAATGACTTGTTAAACATTTAAGAAATATATATTCCCAAAGAAGTGCTAAAAGGGCAAATACTGTAGATAGTTTAGACAGAGTGAATGCCCTAAATAACAAATATAAACAAATACCTGATCATAAAAATGAAAGGGATGCTTGCATCATATAATCACATGCAATTGTATACATTGGAAAACATGTCAAAATATTAAATAAGGTTAGGAAGATGTGTACTATTAAGTGTTTAGACAGTACTGGAAATAAAGCAGACATAGAATATACACCTAAATATCATGAAAAGGATCAATTAAAGAAATGAGGTGGAGCCAGAAAATAAAGAAATGCAATATTTTTTGGACAGTAATGTACCCAAGAGGTTACAAGAGGATGGCAACGTCCTGTTTACTAAATATATTTGTGAATCAAAAGATATAGATAGACAGATAGATAGATAGATAGATAGATAGATAGATAGATAGATAGATAGATAGGTACAAGTGAATAAAGTCCCAAGAATATATGGATTCATTTTAGTCATTTATAAGTGTCTTCTAGCTTAAATTGTACAATTCATATCAGATGTATACATTAGTGTTCAAGATAAAAATGATATTCCAAGATCCTGGAGATATTGTATAATGGCACCAATATTAAAAAGAGGTAAACATACGAATCTATGTACATCGTAGCATCTAATCACAGTCTTAAGTACAGATTATGAATTTATATTTCCACATGCATTAAAGATCAAGTAGAATTCATTGTCAATATATGAGGCCAGGACAATATAAAAAAATTACACTAACAGACTACGAAAGAAACAAGAATGAAGAAATGGAATTTTTTAGTTTAGACATAGAAAAAGATTTTGATACCATTAACAAGTTTTATGTTTTTAAATATAACTTTCCACAAACATTCATAAATTTATTTCAGACTCTTGGCTGTTAAATTATTATTTTACATCTCAGAAGCAATAATAAATGAAAAGGTCATTAGACAAGGATGCCCACTGTCACTTTTTGTTCTAGCTATGTAGCTATCAGTAATGCAGATATACTGGAGTTTGAAATGAACAATTGTTACACATCATAGATACTAGTCTTTGCACATATTTCATTAATACTTAGCAGTATAGAATCTTTCTTTAAAGTAGTACATGTACACAATACAGTTAAAAAATATGGATTCTTTGGAAGCAAAGATGTATAATTATGAACCCAAAAGAGAATCATACAAAAGATTTTTAAAGAAAATCTAATATAGGATTTGATGTAAAAAATACAAGAGGAACCCTAACTTCAACTGTAGATAAATAATAGCAATAAACATAAAATAATATGAGTACTAAATCAAATAACAGACAGATTGATCAAAAACTAATTGACATTTGGGGAAGATTTTTGCTGAATAAAATCATATAATTGCTAAAAATGTATCTTTTATTCAAACAATAACATTGGCTCCCTCTAAAGTTCAGTTTAAGTAACTAGAATAATAATAACTTCTTGTGACATCCCAATAAGCCAAGAATAGCTGCAGTGGTGCAGCGGTAGCATTGTCGCATCACAGCAAGAGGTTCTCCCATTCGATTCTCGGCTGGAGCACCTTTTGTGTGAAGTCTGCATGTCTTCCCCGTGGTCGAGTGGCATTCGAAAGTCATGTGTGAATGGGTGTGCCTTCGTTGAAGGTTGGGCATCGAGCTGGCACCTCGGCACCATATAAATCTACTGCCAATCATTAGTGGACCAGAGTTCCACTGTGGCGACCCCTAACTGGGAAAAGCCGAAAGAAAGAAGAAGCTTTTAAAAATATAAAAACAGAATAACAGAATTATTAGATTAAAAAATATAGCTGTCTGTTATTTATTTTATTATTATTTATTTTACATTTGTTTACTGGGAAAGTGCAACGGGGCATGGATCCTATTTTCAGCAGAGGCTCATGGAGAAACGATCCACAAAGATTACTACAGAAAATACAGTAAATATAATAGACATGTTAATAAGCACAGTACAGAGTCAAAAAGTTAATAAGGTACAGTTTCAAGGCCAAGAAAGGAGCTGAAAGTAAATATTCTATAAGGAACACAGTGTGTTATAATAATCAATACATTTGAAATGACATTTCATCAGTCATTTGGTTACATTCATTAGTGGCTAGTACAGTAAACACACATTGATTAAGAGTATAGAAAGGAGTTGTTGAAAGCTTTCATAGAAGGTTAAAGTATGATATGATCTAATTAAGTGAAGCTACCTGGGTCAGAACAATTACATAACCAAGAACTATGTAAATGGAACTGGAGGTGTTTTTTGAAATTATTTTTGTTTCAGTGGTCCTAATATCTATGGGGCCTGGTATTCCCTGCTTTTGCAACAGAAATGGAAAACTAGGAGTCTCTAGAGCTATTGCTGCTTTTACCTATGTCAGCCAGTGCTTTATTGGTGGATCTTAATAGGTATCTGTTAGAATAGATACACCTTGAAGAGTAGGATAATATAGAATTTAGTGGGCAATTGTAAGTTGGTTATATGTCAGCAGGTTGGGTAATTCTAGCCAGGATAATTGCTTGATTGCTATGCAGTGATGTGTCCTGAAGGGTGAGTCACTAACAAACCTAGCTATTTTATTGTCACAGATGTTTAGTTTATTAATGTCTGCTTTGTTTAGTTTGATGGGTTTCGGGGAGGCATAGAAGCAAGTGAATAGTAGGTGGGTTTTTGTGATGGTGTCTTTAATGCCATTGGTGAGGTACTTCTTGCATCTATATAGGGTTCCAATTTTTATGGACTTTCTTTATTGTCTGTGCAATGTGCATATTGAATTTCATGTTGTGATCTATGATAACCCCTAGAAGTTTGGTGTGTTGGACAGGTGTGATAAGGGTGTTATTAGTTGAGAATATTATGAATGGTGGTATGGGGTCTAAGGCTCTAGTGTGATAGAATATCATTAGTTGTGTTTTGTTGGGGTTAAGTATTAGTTGAGACTGGCAAACCAGGTTTAAAGAGCAGTAAAGGACTCGTATCAATTTGTGGAGCTGAGAAAGTGATGGAGTAGAGCAGATTAGAGTGGAGTCATTGGCATATTGGACTAGAGTAGTGTGCTGGGTAACTTTGTATAATTGGTTGGTGAATATGTTGAAAAGAAGAGGCCCAAGAATGGATCCTTGGGGGAACCCCTAGGGTAACAGGTATGAGGGGAGATAAGGAGTTTTGCCATTTTACTGCTTGTTGGCATTTGGGTAGATAGTCTTGAAACTGTGCTAGTGTGGAGTGTCTGAGATTAAGATCATAGAGAGCAGAAAGTAGTTTGGGATGAGAGACAGTACTGAAGGCCTTGTAGAGATCTAAGAATACAGTGGATACTATGTTACCGTTGTTTCAATGTTGATTTACTGTGTTGGTAAAGATAATAAAGGCTGTGGTAGCACTGCGATTGCCTCCTTTGTGGAGTGGCATTATGTGCAAAATTTGCCACAGAGAAGGAACATGTTGTTCTGACAAAGAGCGATTAATGAGCATGGAGACTGGATAGGAGATGACTTTGGCTGCAGTTTTAGATATTCTGCAAATAATTTGTCAACGGCCAGGGTTGTGGGTTTAATTCTATTTAGGTATTTATATATTGTGCTAGTTGGGACAGGCTACAAAGAGAAGAGGTTTTGGTCTGCTGATATGGAAGATAGATTTGTATGTGAAGTGGGAGAACTATTATTGGTAAGGGCTAGGATGGATTTGGTGAAGTGTTTGTTGAACTGGGTAGCAATATTATTGGTGGTGGTGTCAGTGTTAGGGGCTGAAGTACTGTTCCTTCCTGGTTGTAGGATTTTTATTAATGCCAGCCCAGAATTGTTGTGTGTTATTTTTGTGTTTGGTTTGAATGCCTATACAGTGGTTCATTTTGCCTGTCCTAATTTGTATTTTGGCTTTGTTCCTTAGTTCCTGTTATACCTGTCTATTAGCTTGAGTTTTATTTTGATACCATGAATCCCATGCTTTATCTCTTTGTTTTAGCAGTAGATGGGCATCTCTGGTCAGCAAGGGGGCATAGCTGGATTTAGTTTTGACAGTTCTGATAGGGACAAGATGATTTAGAATGTTTAGGGAATTGTTATTGAGGTAGTCTGTGGCACTTTCCAGAGGAAAGATGAGAGTGGTCTCCATTTGCATTGATTAAGTGAAGATATGAAGTCATGGGTTTTGAAATTCTTTGTGTACCCGATTTGTTGGAGGGTGGAGGATTTTAATGGATTCACTTGGTGTTTAATTATAATGCGGGAAGGTGGTCACTGAGGGTGTCTGGGAGGGAACCTGATAGGTAGGACTAAGATGGTCTGTTAGTAAGGATCCAGTCTAGGATGGACTCCTTTTTGATGCTTTATCTATGCATGTTGTGGCTTTGATTAGTTGAGTGAAACCATATAGGTAATGTTGTTAGTGGAGTGAAGCAAGTTACAGGAGGACCAATCGATATTAACGTTACCTAGTATGATTGTTTCTTGGTGACATTTTTTGGTATGCCCAGTCTAGAATGGATTCCAATGTATTCATGTTATTGCTGGGGATATATAGGTACCAATTATATGTACGTGTTTTTTGGACTTGATTTTCAGCTTAGTGAACATACTGTCTGCATTACTGAACTTGGGTTGTTTGTTGGCTAACATTTCAATGGTCAGGTTGTTTTTGAAGAGGAGAGCAATGCCTCCACTTCTTTTGGATATTCTGTCTTGATTAAGAACATTGAAACCAGGTGGATCAAAGTCATTGTTATTGTTTAGCGGTTTTAGCCAGGGCTCTGGGAGAAGGGCAATGTTGGGGAGTAGGACCAGGGTAGTGTGTAGCTCTGGGATTCTGTTCAGTATTCTCCTTATGTTTATGTTGAGTATAAGAAGATCTGTTGATTTCCTGGGGGAAGTTAGAATGTTAGTTGTTTGGTGCTGGGGGGGTTGTTATTGTTTGTAGGGCCATTGTTTGGGTGCATGTCACCACTAAGTATGATTTGGGATGCTATTTGAATTATAATTAATAAGTTTGTCTTAAAATATCTACAAAATATGCCAAAGACTATAAAATTACATGTACTAACAAGTTCACTTAAGAATGTGTATTCACTATATTTCCATTCAGAGTAAATATAAGTTTATTTGCAATAACAAATGACACACACTATTATATTTGAGGAAAAAAAGGCAATTCTTAACTTTGTATAGAAAAGTAAAATAAATGGTAACAATAAAAAGCAGGACAGAAATGTTAATGAAGAGGTACATTTTATCTGTTTCTGGCCTAGCACTCAAGTGTGGGGTCATTTACTACACTGTTCTAACTTGTTGATACTTGTGAACCTCTGCTTTCCTTAAAAAAAAACAAAAAAACAAAAAAATCTTGCTTTTTTCCCACTTTTCTGAGATATAAAAAAGTTCAGTTACAGATTTGCTGTTCTGAACTGTTTGTAAGTTTCTTGGAGGCCATTGTTTGCTTGGGCTAAAGGGAAGTCTCTGTGTTCATCAGTGGCAGTGATAAACATTGAGCAGCCTGCCTGCCCCTGTGGGAGTCTTTACTGCCTCTAAACTCTAGTTTCATTGGCCATTTTGGGTCAATTCCTAACTCCTTGATCTCCCTCTCTTAAAACCCAATTGCCTTGTGGTTTTGGCATCTTTTCAGACTTGTTGGCTGTTGGTGAAGCACCCACCAAGAGGAGAAAACGCTGAGAGAAGAAAGGAGCCACTTTTGAGATTTTAAGTATTTTGCTTCAGATTATTTGTTAAGTTTTTCTGCATTGCCGCCTACTTTTGAGCATTTTCTGGCTTGTTAAACTTGATTTCTGTGTTGGTAACTGTATTTAGAACACAACCTAGAGCTGATTACTGAATTTCCTGCCTGCACTTATTTTTAAAATTGTTTTTTTTTCTTAAAACTTGCATTTTATCTGTCTCTGGCATAACACTCAAGTGTGGGGTCATTTACTGCACTGTTCTAACTTGTTGGTACTTGTGAACCTCTGCTTTCCTAAAACAAAAAACAAAAAAACAAAAAAAATCTTGCTTTTTTCCCACTTTTCTGAGATTTAAAAAAGCTCAGTTACAGATCTGCTGTTCTGAACTGTTTGTAAGTTTCTTGGAGGCCATTGTTTGCTTGGGCTAAAGGGAAGTCTCTGTGTTCATCAGTGGCAGTGATAAACATTGAGCAACCTGCCTGCCACTGTGGGAGTGGTTACTGCCTTGAAACTGTAGTTTTATTGGCCATTTTGAGTCAATTCCTAACTCCTTGATCTCCCTCTCTTAAAACCCTCTTTTGCGTGGTTTTGCGCATTTTTCCACATAGCGCAACATTGGGCAGTGCCGCCTAATTGGGTTTAAACTATTCCTGGCTCCACAAAGCCTGCTCTTCACTTTTTCCCTTAGAACTGCTCTATCTCTCAAATTAAACACCATATTCTCATTCTAAGGCCCCTCACTGATCCAAATAAGTAATCTTATATGTTAGCACTAATAAACCATAAGCACTACTTACTCTTATACTCTCTACGATTACCTTGTCCCCTGTTGGTCCATTTTAATTCAGTTCCCTATATTACTCTAGCATGTCCAAAGGTCAGTCAATGGTTTCCTCTCCAGTCCAGCTGGTGAATCTGGGAATTTTGAGGCAATGTTACAACTGTCTCATGTACATGGACAACCCTCTCCTCCTCCAAACAGGTTCAAATATATGTGAGAGATGCAACCATATAGCCAACTGGAGGCTGAGCTCTCTCATCTCAAAACTGGTGTAACCAGTCAGGAGGAGAAGGTAACCTCACACAACACAACTCCAGTATCACATAGTCCCACCACAACAGTGAACCAAACACATAAAAACACAAAAACAAACTCGGAGGCTCTAAATAAAAATCTACCTAAGCAACAGAGACCTCCAAAGCAGACATCCAAGCAAACGCTACCCCAAAACAAAACACATACAACACATAGCACACAAAGTCAGTGTGTCAAGCAGTCACAGCCCTTAAGGCTGAATAACACACCTGATACTCTTGTAATAGGTGGTTCTATTGTCAGACACACTGACGTCCCGCTCACCAGGCTGAATAAAGAGAAGGTCACAGTGAGCTGCCTGTCGGGCGCTAGGATCCGCCACATAACGCAAGTACTCAGGTCACTCCAAAACAAATACAAATATGACTCAGTCATTGTACATGCTGCCGTGAATGACCTGAGATATACCCCCCTCAACTACATGAAAAGAGACATAGAGGAGCTCTCTGATCATGTAGCCCAGGCCGGTATGACCCTGACCTTGAGCAGCATCTTACCCTCACCTAGAATGATGCCACAGTATAAAGACAAAATGATCGATTTTAACAATTGGCTAAAATTTTGGTGTCATTCAAAGGGGATCCAGTGTCTGTCAGCCTGGAATGACATGCTCGACAAGCCACGTTGATTCGCTAGGGATGGCTTGCACCTGTCACCCCTGGGCTTCTGGATATTGGCAAAGGCTCTTGCCACCCCCATAGTGCCTTTTTTAGGCAAGGCTCAAAAGTCAAACCCACCTCCATAGACACCACAAGGAACAAGAAACTAAGGGTAATGCTGCTAAATGCCAGAAGTCTTACCATCAAGATGCATGCACTCAAAGTTCTCCTCAGTATGGAGAACATCGATATCTGTGCAGTGACAGAAACCTGGTTCAAGGCTCCATAGAGCACTCCAGCACTACCAGGTTATACCTCATATCATGCTTTTCGGCCCCAAAACCCAGACCAAACCACAAAAGGAGGGGGAGTTTCCATATTTATCAAGGATATCCACACCTCCAGGTTAGTGGCATTGCACAAATTATCAGAGACCATCCATGTGCAACTGACAGTGGCAAGACTGCTTTTCAGTTTATAGCATCCTACAGACCATCCTCTCAAAGTCAGGAATCCCACTCGGCTTTCCTGAAAACATTGGAGAACATGAAGATCTGTCTGAACACCATTATATTGGGTGACTTCAACTATCCAAACATAGACTGGGAGCATTACTCAAGCCCCAGCACCTTAGCCCAAAGGATCCTGGAATTTATAAACTCAAATGCTATGGAACAACTAGTCACCACTCCCACAAGAGGGGAAAACATACTAGACCTGATCATTACCAACATGGGGACTCTATGCTCCATACCAGAAGTATATCTCTCTTTGGTAAGATCAGACCATAAATAAATTTCACTGGATATCCACATCCCGACCCCACCCCCAGCCCAGAAAACCACAGTGAAAAACTTTTCAAAAGCGAAATTCACACTTCTCAATACTGAAGTGGAATCCTTCAAGGCCCCAGGGCCAGTGGAAACTACGGCCCAAACTGCAGAATCCTATATAAATGCATTCTACGGACATCTCCAGGAATGCATGGATCATGCTATCCCAAACAAAATCAAGATCCAATCATTCAAAGGCAGGTGTCCAGTCTGGTGGACCCCAGCCATAAATAAACTGTACAACAGAAGGAGGAAGCTACTACATGATAGAGCAAAATCCCTAAAAGGAAAGGCATCTCTGATCAGTACTAGCAAAAAATTACGATCCCTCATAAAATCCTCCAAGGCCAGCTTTGAGAGAAAAATTGCACAGGACACTAAAGACAATCATAAGGCTTTTCTCAGTTATGTTAGGAACCTGGGATGCAACTTCGAGACTTGTTCTGAGTTGATTCTAAATGACAAAAAATACACTGAACCCACAGACATCGCCAATATCCTGGCAGACAGGTTCAGTGCAAACTTCTCCACCCCCCCCCCCCTAAAAGAGCAAGTATCTATCCCGGCAGAGTGCAGCCTGTTAAACATCTCTGATGCTCAGGTGAAGGCCGCCCTCTCCAAAGCAAAAAACACTGCTTCCATGGGACCAGATGGCATCCCGGGTTGCGTCCTATATGAACTCCAAGAAGAACTAATCCCTCAAGTAAAACTGCTGTACAACCTCAGCCTCACTACAGGATATGTGCCAAAAGAATGGCGTACAGCAACAGTGGTTCCATTCCACAAAGGTGGCGTCTCTGCGGACCCTGGAAACTATCGCCCCATAAGCCTGACTAGACTAGTCTGCAAGGCTATGGAGAGGATCATCATGGAACTCATAAACAAAGACATTGGGGACCTACAGACACTTGATCCTACCCAATTTGGCTTCGTCAAGGGCAGATCCTGCCTTTTGAACCTGGACGACTTCTTCGAAACAGTCACCAAGGCCATAGATGAAGGGAAGGTAGTCCACACAGCCTATCTGGACCTCGCAAAGGCATTTGACACAATACCACACTCGGGCATCATAGATAAGCTATCCAGCCTGAATATAAACCCCTATGTCACAGGATGGGTCGCAAACTGGCTCAAGGACAGAACCCACAGAGTCAGAGTTGGAGCCATGTCAGACTCGAAACCGGTCACAAGTGGTGTCCCACAAGGTTCTGTCCCGGGACCTCTCTTGTTCAGTATATACTTTTTCTGAGGTATGGATCACCAAGTTCGCAGATGACTGCAAACTGGGCGCCATAATCGACTCTCCAGCTGACACAAACATCCTTCAAAAAGGTCTCGCAGAGACGGATAACTAGTGCCAGAGCCATGGTCTAAAGCTAAATGCCAAAAAGTGTATAGTCATACCCTTTGGCAAAAACAATGTGCCCACAAATTACCACATAGGTGGTATCCCATTAAGTACACAGAATGTAATTAGGGATCTGGGGACCCAAGTTGATAGCAATCTCTCCTTTGACAACCACATTGCCAAAGTGGTTAGAAAGACCTTCTACATAGCCCACCTCATCATGAAATGATTCACATCTATATCAAGAGAGGTAATCGTGCCACTTTATTCATCCCTCATCAGGCCCAAAATAGAATACAATGCCCCCTTTGGGAAGTACCTTATCCGACACCTGCAGCAATTAGAAAGACCCCAAAAGTACCTCACCAGGAGGATCAAGGGACTCAAACAGATGTCATATACTGCTCAGTTAAAAAAACTCCAGCTCTACTCAGTTGCATACCACCTACTTCGAGATGATCTATGCCTGACATATAAAGCTATGTCCAACCCAGAATTAATGGACATGCTCCACCTCAGTAAATCTAAATCCCTTAGAGCTACACGCTCGAGGGACTTGAACCTCAGCACAGAAATAAATAGAACATGCTGGAGGGACAGATTCATAACCCAGAGGCTCCCTTCGCTCTGGAATAAAATTCCAATTCATGTTAGGCAGAGCACCTCACTGACTCTCTTCAAGAAGACTCTTGATGAGTGGATGGGGGATCGTAGGTTTGTCCCGGGGATTACTTCCGTGTCACTATTAGACAGAGGCACAGTAAACTAAACCTTAAAAAGGGCACAGTATACTCAAATCAAGGGGTGGCATAAGCCAAACACAATTGGGCTAGGCTTATAAATGCCCCAGGGCAGATAGCCTAGTATGAACCTATGAACCTATGAATATTACATGGAAGATAGATATAAAGGAGGTGAAGACAATAACAGATGAATGTCATGGTAAAATGATAATAAATGGAAAAGGAGAGAAAAGTATAACAAGAAGAGGCAGTATGGATGAAATGTTTGCAAGTTATAAAGATAAATATGAAGGAGGTGACACAATGGGTAATTTCTACAAGGAAAATCCAGTAATAAGTAATAACAATGACTCAGGAAATTAGAAAGGGGAAAGATAAAGGAAATTATAAAATGATGGAAAATTATAATCATAGAAAAGTGGTAAGAATAAGAGAGGTAAAAGAATAAGAAATTGAAAGGGCTATAGAGAACAGAAAGATTTGGGCAGAAACATTAAAACAAACAACAGAAGATGATATATTATTACCAAACATGTATTTTCAAATGTAGATTTAGAACTATAATGTAGAATGAGAATCAACAAAACATATCTTATTTCTGAGAAGTTAATTAATACATTGATAGGCAATTTAATTACTACACTAAATTTCTGTAAAATTCAAAGAGAAAGAAAAGATGCACTACATTTGGGAATAACTTTATTTTCAGATAAGTTGGCAAATAGTAATCAACTAGGCTATTGAAACATGCATAGCCATACATTCCCTTGGTAGTTTTTAGTGCTTAAATTTTGCAGATGAATAACCCAGTGACTGGCTGAACAAGTATATGCTGGGACATTCACGTTTCCCCAATCCATAAGGAACAGAGGGCATTAAACCAGGGTGAATGTTCAGTTGCCTATCAATTCATCCAAATTACATTTGAAGAGATTAAGAGAAGTGCTTTGTGTTATGTGGACTGGAAGATGGTGCTATAGAATTAGCATTCTCTGTGATACATACATATTCTTCCAATATGCTCTATTTATTTTGCAAAAGAGATTGAAATACCTGAGTGGACTTGCGAGTGTGTGATAGGTCTGACAGAATAGGGTTTATTGAAGATCTTTAAGCATGGTACAGGTTACCTCTCAGTAGCTTGTATGATTTTAACAACAGGGACAGAGCTTTGAGATTGTCTGCATACTTTTTATGATGTTGGGCCTTCATTTTTAGTGGGAAAGCATTATGGTTATTTTAGTTGTGAGAAGAGTTTTGACAGGTGCATACTGAAAGGGACATTATACTCAATGATTAACCCAATGAGTGCAGAGAAAAGTGGATGGATTACATCCTTGATTCTGGAAACAACACCTTTAGATGTAAGATTTCAATTAAAATTGCTTCTTTACAACAGTGGCTAAATGGTGATAAAAACAGAGTTAATTATTGACACGGGTTTGTATAGATTTAATTGAAATATTTGGATTGTATAGATGGAATGGGATTATGACAATTATTCTGAGCTCATATTGTGGAGAAATACAATGCTACAGCAAGCAAGATATGGCAAAGATAAATAAGGAATGATTGAAAGGGAGGACTTCAGACAATATGAACAAGTACTACATATAAATACTAAGTAATTCAAAGGTAAGACTTTGGTGAACATGGACAGAAGGGAATATGTTAGAAAAGTAGGAAATGATCTCGGTAAATTAACCAAATAGATGACAGAGAGACATGTTTGGTAAAACTTTGTAGTATTCCTAGTGTTAAAACTGAAACACTATTTAGAAAACCTACTTACTCCAATATCCTCCTGCACTTCAACAGTTTCCACCCACTACATCAGAAGAAATCCTTGGTAAAGGGCCAAGCTGTTCGTTTGGCCCGTATGACTTCTGAATGGGAGGATTTCTTACAGCAAATTGAAGTATTGAAGAATATGCTTTTGCAAAGGGGCTATCCTGGACTGTTTTGAAAACCTATTTTACAGGAAGTTATAGATAAAAGACATAGGGGGCATTATTTTGCTTTACTTGGTAAAGGTATTATTCAAAATGAAAGTTTACACAAGGAAGGAATTGACTTTAAAAGGTCAGCTATCTTTAAGTTTAACAGACAATTCACTGACGTTACCCAGATTATTCAGCATAACTGGAATTTATTTCATGCCAGTCAAGATTATCTTGTAATAGTGGGAAAGGCCCCAAAAACTGTCTATCAGAAGGATATTTCCTTCAAAAATATGTTAGAGAGAGAAACAATATTATTGACACCAAAGTATGGGGTATGTCGAAATGTGGATTTTGCCTTCAATGTAAACATATCATGGAGTGCACTGAGATTGATATTCCTAATTATGAGAAATATTTCTATAAGAAGAAATTTTGTTGCAGCAGCAAATCTGTAGTTTATCTTGCCCTTTGCCAGTTATGTCCATGTTTTTACATTGGCAAGACTATCAATGTCCTTAAAAGTAGGGTCTATCAGCACTGCTATGACATCAGGAAGCAGGACATTAAAAATGCCTTGGCAATCCACATTAATAATAATGAGGGACACAACTTTAAGTTCACAGTTTTAGAGCAGGTATCAATGGGGGATGGGGGGGTCCAGTTAATGACTTTTTAGAGTTTTATGAATTAAGGTGGCAGATGAGGACTAATGCTACCGAATACCCAGGCCTTAATAGTAACATTTCCATCAGCCCTATACTTAGACTAAGGGCAGAAGGATATATGTGATCAATATGCAGTTCACAACATATATACATTTTTATATTTTTATATATAAGCAAATATTTATATAATTAATATAGAATTTACAATGAAATGTTTCTTGTGAGTTTACATATATACGTTTTTAACAGATTTTACATATTATACATCATACATTTTATGTATTTTAAGGTATGTATTTATTGTATTTGTGTTTTAAAGATTACACCTTTAAGCTGATTGCTAATTAACATTTTCGTAAGCAAGATTGCTATATAAGTTGGGTCAGTCAATGTTCATTTGTAATCATTCTGATGAAGTTTTTTATTTAAAAAACGAAAACGCTCAATAAATATTGGTTCGTGGATCCTGGCTTGCTTCTTCTAATACTGGTTATTTAGTTTGCTGTCTCTTTACACATTGTGAGTTTTCTGTGACAAGACAATATAAACCTAGATGTGGGAGGTCAATTGTGAGGAATACTAATATTGTTAAATTAGATTCTTCAGTTTCTTCAGAGGATATGAGCGCCAGTAAAAAGAAGGCTTTGTTTGAAGATTTACATCTGGTTAACAATTCATGTAATATGGAATCAATAAATCTGGAGGGTCTATAGTAGATCACTGAACGCTTAAAAAAGTGAACTGTGATTAATCAACCCTATGTAAGCAAAAGCTTGCAATTCTGAACTGTCAGAACAGTGTTTTTTTTCCTAGGGAAAGAAAATCGCTGTTCAAACCAAAAAAAAAAAAAAAGAAAACACTTTAAACATTACATTAAGTGGGGGGCTTCACCCCACACCCCCGACGTGGGGGGCTGCTCCCCTCACACCCCCTACTTAAATATACCAACTCCGAGACCTCACTACAGTGCCAAAAATGGCAAAGTAATGAAGCGGCCAAGCGAATCCTTTCCCAGGGAAAGAATTTGCTTAAAAGCTGCTTCAATATTTTGCTATTTCAGGCTTTTGAGTTCAACCAAGATGCAATTCTGATAGGGGAACCAAATTTGGACTTTAATAGTGGTTCTTTTTACCCAAATGGTAGAAGAAAATGAAGAAAGGGAAGACATCACATAAAGAAGATATAAGAAGTATGAATAAAGATTTGGATTTTACTGCTGTGACTTTTGATAATGAGAATTGTTTGTATGGTGAATGTAACAACAGCTTGGAAATTAACCTCAAAGATTTAAACATCAGTTTAGCAGCGAGGTCTGTTTTGTTGAAATGTAGTGAGTATGTTCCTACATAAAATCCTACATGAGCAGACCTATTAATTGATGTGAAAAAGTTATGTATTAATTTGCACTTGAGTGTTTTTTGACAGTAAAGCACAAAATAATTGAATACCACTGCTGATGTTTTACAATGTAGTGATGACTCTTTACTGGATATGTCAATATATGAAACAGATTTTCATTCTGAATTTGGTGAACTGTTTGATGCATGTGCTATTGATAAAAATTACGGTGGTCAATTTTTGTACAGGTTATAGTAGGTTAACTGCCCCCCCCCCCGAATTAGTACTTTAACTCCCTCAAAATGTTCCTGCTATTTATTTATTTGAAAGAGTGACATATAAACAAGTGGAATATGAATTTGGCAAGTTTTTATATTCCTCAAAATGTTATAATTTAACACCGGTTGAATGGCTAGCTTTGCTGCAACTGCGTACTTTGAGGCATACTTATGTAGTTAAACAAGCAGATAAACAAGGCAACTGGTTGATCATGAATAAGGCCAAATATCTTAAAATGATATATGATCTGTTAATTGATCAAACAGTATATGAAAAGTTAAGAAGGAATTCCCTTACCACTTTTAACCAGCCTTTATTAGAAATATTATAAAGAGGGGAAAGACTGGGTTTTCTTGGTGTTAGTGGCATCAAAAACTTTTCATTAAGAAACTAGTTAAATCAGTCTTTTATGACGTTCCAAAGGTATATAAGAATTTGCAAACCATCCGAGTAGACCTATAATTTCAGGGGTGGGTTCTTATTTGTATAATGTGGATTTTTTAGGGGGGGGGGTTTCAGCCTAAGATGTTTTTGGGAGTAGTGCTTGCTCATATTAGTGATACTCAAGAACTGTTAGAATGTTTAAAAGGGCTTATTTGGTAGGGAAATTATTATTGGGTTATGGTAGATGTTAATTCGTTATATACTAATATCCAGCATAAATGGGGAATTGAGGTGGTGGAAAATGTGATGGGTAGGGAACCCATAGTTCTTTTCTGATTTCTATTTTGGAGTCATGTTTGGCTCACAATTATTTCTGCTTTGAGGATAGTGTTTTTTTACAGGTGAAGGGCACAGCTATGGTTGCATCTTTTGCCCCTACATATGCTATTAAATATATGGGTTATTTTGAAAATAAATTTGTGTACTCTACCAAATGTTTTTCTGTACTTAATGTAAGTGAATTTTAGAATTTTTTGAGGCTTTAACAGGTAATTCCCATGGACTCAGATTTACTTATGAATTAAATAGTACAAGTATTAATGTTCTTGATGTTATACTTTATGTGAGGTGAGAATGTTGTTAAATTGAAAACATTTAGGAAGGATACAGTGTTAAATAATTTTCTTTATGCAATGAGTATGCACCTCCACATTTGGTGGATTTTCTGCAATATGGAGAATTCAGGAGAATTTTTAATAATACGTCAGATATATTATTTTTCCCTCAAATAATTTTTTTTATTTTCCAGATAATATAATGTTTAACAATACAATCATCAATAAACAAGTACTATAAACCTTTATATACACTATGTACAATTGACCTGCACAAAGGAGGGAAAAAATAATAAAATATATGAAATTAGTAACAAAAATGTATAATATTCAATTAATAAAGTATAAAGTTACTCATTAATTATTTAGGGTTCATTTTTAATGTCTCAATAAGAGTTAAACATTTTTCCCAAGGATTGTCTGTCCATAATTTAGGTGAAATTCTCAATTTCTTCACCTTGATTTCTAATGTTGCTGTTTCTTCCATCAATCTCAAGAATTCTTCCAGAGAAGGTTCTTGTGAAGACTTCCACTTTCTAGTTATACATTTCCTTGCCACAGCTAGTATGGACCAAAGTAGGTATAGATCTTTTTTATTCATTCCAGTAGTATCATTAACATTTAAGAGGACTAAAGATTTGGTTAAAATAAAGGCATCTGTGAATATAGCTTGGAGAAAAATAGTAATTTCTTCCCAGAATTTTTTTATATTAATACAATCAAAAAATATATGAGACCAATCAGCTTTACAGTTTAAAGAATATCTCCAACAAATGGATGTATCAAGTGAATTGAATTTGGCTAGTTTATCAGGTATAATAAATGCCCTGTGAATATATTTCCATGTAAATATTTTCCATACTTGTAAATTAAATGTTAAGTTAAGAGAACATAAAAGATTTGTTTTACTCTCAGTTGATAGATTAGTGTGACATCCTTTTGCTATGAAATTCCAATATCTTGCATTAGGGTTAGTTTTATTATTATCAATATTTTGTATAATTTTTAAATTAGATTCATCTAATTATAATTTTCGTAAATAACTTCGTATATTAGACTTATCAAATTTGGACTAGTTTTATAAGGAGAATTAATAATTTTACTATTAAGCTCCTTAACATATGATAATATGCTTTGTAGTATCAACCAGTCTGCGGATGGAATGTCATATTTATTCTGAATTTGTTGAATGTCTAATACTACTTGATTCTATATACAATGTTGCCAACAAGTGAAGTTTTTCCCCTCCCATCTAGTTAAAATAACATTATGAATTTTATTGAAGAAATTCTTTGTAGAGCTAAAGGGTATTATCAAGTCTAGCCAAATCTTAATATCCGTGTTAGTATATATAAATCTTCTGAATAAATTATAAATATTATTTATATAATTTAAGTTTGTTGGTTTTGTTATATTATATTGAAAATTAACATTATATGCCACATCCTATTATTTTGTTTGCTTAATATACATTTTTAATTATTTTATTTTCATTTGTAAAAATAATAGTGTGCAATGTTTTCCATGTTGAAGAATAATTAGGATCTATCCAAATAATGATAGTTCTTAATATGGAAGCTTTTATGTATGATTCTAGATCTGGAAGTTTAATTTCACCCATTTCCCAAGATCTAATATGATGTGTATAGGCTATTCTATTTCTTTTTGGATACCAAAGAACGTTTAATAGAATTTTATTTATTTATTTCAAGACTTTCTTGTTAGGTACTATAGGAATAGAGTGTGCAATGTAATTAATTTATAGAAGCATTACAGACTACATTGTTACACTTGAAGTAAACAGTCCTTTCTTACTTCTGAATTATTCCTACCTATGATATAAGATACAATAGGTTATGCTGTCAGATACAGTATTGAGGGAAATGGAATTACATGGGGTAGAAGCTAGGCTCAAAATCAAGGCTAAACTGCGGGACAAGTTAAGAGAGTGTAGTATTGAGAGGATAGCATTGTGTGGTGTAGAAACTAGGCTCAGAGAGAGAGGCTATACTCTAGGACAAATTATTAAAGTTAAACAATGTTTATGGGAGGGTGGTAAGATAATTTTGTACAATGTAGCAATGAACAATGAGTCTAGTTATATAAATTTAACTAGAAGTAAGGCTAGATTATGTTTTGTGTCTATGTATTCTCCATTCTCTCATATTTTTGAAAACATCATAAGGTATTAGTGGCATGTAGTAAGTAAAGATGAGGTAATAGGAAAACATTTTCCTAAATTTGTCAAGTCCTCTTATAGAATAAATAATAATTTGAAAGAGATTTTGAATTATGTTTATAGACCTCAAAATGTATTGATAAGATGTCAAAGTATGTTTCCTTGTGGGAATTATAAGGTATATTTGGAAGTTACAAACATTACAGGAACCAAAATTAATGGAAGAAAGTATATAGCTACTGATTAGTTTAATTGTGAGTCTATGGAGGTTGTTTATATTATAGGATGTGATTGTAACATTCCAGCTTGGTATGTGGGTCAAACTAAATGTAAAGTTAAAGTTGATATATTGGAACATTTGGGTAATATAAGAAACCAGAATCTGACAAGTCTAGTGGTTGAACACTTTAGTAAAGCACATGGGGGTTCAGATGCAGCTTTCTTTATTTGTGTGTGTGTTTATTGGCACAACCTTTTTCTTCCTGGGAGGATGCTTATATAAATAATTAAATGAACTTGAAATGAAAATCATATTAAGTTATAGAACGCTTTCCTCAAGTGGCTTGAATCAGGAAGTAAATGTTTGTTTTTCTATGTATTTGTTTTATTTAAGTGGGTTAATTAATGGGAAATCGGTACTTTTACATATATAATTTTTAGTATTCAGTGTTATTCAATTGATTTATTATTTGATTGATTGTCAAATTTAAATAATTTGGTTCTTACCTGCATAAAAACTGGCAGCTTAGTTGTGGTGTTATATCCTGTGAAAGCGAATGGCTGTGGTACCAGACTGAGTGGTAATAAAAGGTGGTCACTTATTGAGCAGCTTGGATTCTGTTTGTTTATCTGTTTGTTTGTTTGTTTTTTGCTCTTATTTTGTTAGTATGGATTTCATCATGTTATTTATTAAACCATCTAAGTATAAACGTATCAGATTTGAATGGCAAGCTCTTTTTATACCATTTCTTGACCCGAAGGGGCTTTTGATAATATAAATTGAAGTATGCTATGAAAAATAATGAACAAAAATTAAAACAGATCTCTGCAGTACTAATTGCAGTGTTACAATGTCTATATGGTAATGATATTTTCAGATTAAAATAACTAAAACAGGTCAGTTGTAAAACTAAATGGAAATCAAATGGGGACTTAGGCAATATGCAAGTTTTAAAATATTTAGTGGAAACAAGATAAATAAACTAAAATCAACAGTGTGTCGTACACTGGTTCATAGGTTCATAGGTGTGTATTAGGCTAATGGCCCTGTAGCCTTTACAAACCTAGCCCATAGACGTGCCCTAGCATTGTGCCATCTGACGTTAGTTCCCAGTGCTTCAATAAAGTAGAGGCACTGGAGTGATCCCCGGGGTGAACTTTCTATTTCCTATCCACTCATCAAGATTTCTCTTGAAGAGGGCCAGTGATGTGCTCTGCTTGACATGTATTGGAAGTCTATTCAAGAGCATGGGCAGTCTCTGGGTCATGAACCTGCCCCTCCAGCATGTTCTGTTGATTGTGGTAATGAGGCTGAGGTCTCTGGAGCATGTGGTGTGGAGGGATTGGGATTTCTTTAGCTGTAGCATTTCTAACAGACCTGGATCAGACATGGCTTTGTAAGTCAAGCAGCGCTTGCCTCTTAGTAGATGATATGAGACAGAGAATAGATGTTTTTTTTTTAGTCTGTCTGTGTACAACATGTGTTTAAGGCCTAGGATCCTCTTTGTGAGGTACTTTTGTGGCCTTATGTGTCTAGGAAGGTACATGCCCAATGGGGCATTATACTCAATAATTGGCCTAATGAGGGAAGAGTGGAGAGAGACGATGACCTCTTTGTTCCTGGATGCAAAACCCTTGGTAATGAGATGTGCCACAAAGAAGGACTTTCTGACCACAGTGGCAATGTGGTGGTCGAAGGAGAGGTTGCTGTCAACCTGTGTTCCCAGATCTCTTATAATGCCTTTAATGTTCAGTGGTCTCCCAATCAATGTGGTAATTTGTGGGAACTGAGTTTTTCCCAAAGAGGATGATGATGCATTTTTTGTCTTTAAGCTTAAGGCCATGGTTTTGACTCCAGTCATTGGTCTCAGTGAGGCCTTTCTGTAGGATGTCTACATCACTTGGGGAGTTAATAATGACTCCCAGCTTGGAGTCGTCTGTGAATTTGGTCATCTAGAGTCCCTTTGTGTTGCTCTGGACTTCTGAGAAGTACATGCCAAACAGGACAGGACCTATGACCAAACCCTGTGGGACTCCACAAGTAACTGGTCAGCAGTCTGACTTGGAGTCTGCTACTTTCACACTATGGGTTCTGTCTGTGAGCCAATTTGCAACCCACCTACTGATACAAGGGTTGCTGCCTAGTTTGGTGAGTTTATCAGTAATGTCTGAATGAGGAATGGTATCAAAGGCCTTGGCCACATCAAGGTAGGCTGTATGAACTGCCTTGCCATCATCCACAGCTCTGGTGACTGACTCAAAGAAGTCAACCAAGTAGAGAAGGCATGATCTACCTTTCACAAAACCAAATTGCATGGGATCTAGCATTTGGAGATTCTTTATATCCTTGTTAATTAGTTCCATGATGATGTGCTCTATAGCTTTACATATCAGACTCGTCAGGCTAATGGGGCAATAATTCCCAGGGTTCTGTAGTCACTCCCCCTTTATGGAGAGGGATGACTATAGCAGTGTGCCATTCAGTAGGGACAAAGCCTAATGTGAGGCTGTGATTGAATAGGGCACACAGATGTGGTGTCAGTTCACTTTGTAGTTCATGTAGAACACATCCAGGGATATTTTCGGGTCCCATGGTAGCTGTATTCTTGGCCTTGGACAATGCAGCTTTAATCTCTGCTGCATTAATGCTGGGTGCCTGGCATTCCTTCAGTTTTGTGATATGACCTTTAGGGAGGGAGGGAGGGGAGAAGTTGGCATTGAATCTGTCAGCCAGTATGTTGGCAATATTTGTTGGTTCAGTATAGGAGGTAACATTGTGCAGTAACTCAGAGCAAACCTGAGTATTGCCATGGAGATTTCTGATATAACTATAGAAGGCTTTGTAGTTGTTTTTAGTGCCTACCATACTTCTGCCTCCATAGCTGGCTTCAGAGGTTTTGATAAGGGATCTCAACTTTTTACTGAGGCTAATAAGAGAGTTTTTCCAGTCTTGGGGCTTCACCTTTTTCTGCAACAGTTTCTTACTTCTGTTGTAGAGTTTATTAATGGCAGGGGACTACCAGATTGGCTTCCTTTTTTTGGAGGAGAGTGTCTTGGTTCTGTTGGGTATGGCTAGTTCCATGCATTTATGTACGTGTCCGTACAGTGCATTGGTGTATGATTTGGCAGTCATGCATCTATTTTCCATTGACATGGATGCCATGAAGTTATCCAACTTTGTTTTTAGGAGCCAAAAGTCAGCTTTGGAGAAGTTTTTCATGGTGGTTACCTTTGCAGGGGATGTAGGTGAGGTGTGGATTTCCATGGTGATTAGTTTGTGGTTGGATCTAACTAGGTAGGAATTGAGTATTGGCTTTGAGCAATGGTTGCCTATGTTAGTAATAACCAGGTCAAGGATGTTGCTTCCTCTAGTGGGGGTAAGAATGAGGTGGTCCAGGGCATTGGAACTGATGAAGTCCAGGAAGCGTTGGGCCAGTGTATTGGTGCATGAGTAGTTTTCCCAGTTGATGAAGAGGTAGTTGAATTCACCTAGTATGAGAGTGTTGGGTTGGACCCTAATAGTTTCCAGGGTGCTTAGGAACAAGGAGTGAGAGTCTTGGGACATGGTTGGGGACCTATAGTAGGCTACGACCTGAATCACCATCTTACCCAATGTTAGTTCTACCTGAAGTATCTCAGATGCGGTATGCTGGGCTACTAGTCTGGAGGTGTGCATTTCCTTTATGAATACGGAGATACAACCACCTTGGGAGTTTTGGTCCATGTTCTGGGGCCGAAAGGTGTGGAATGAGTTATAGCCTGGTAGCACAGGGGTGCTTTCTGCTGCTTTAAACAAGGTCACCATTACAGCACAAATGTCAATGTTCTCCATTTTCGGGAGTGCTTCGACCAAGTGCATCTTGAGATTTAGACTTCTATCATCAAGCAGCATGACCCTCGGATTGCATTTATTTATAGCTGTTATGGTGGTAATTTAATCTTTGGAACATCGCCTAAAAAGCACTATAGGGAGGCAAGAGCCTTAGCCAGTATATGGAAACCCAGGGGTGACAGATACAGGCTATCTCTGGCAAAGCATCGAGGTCTATCAATCATGTCATCAAAAGCAGGCGGATACTGGATCCCCTTAGAATGACACCAGGAGCTTAGCCAATTGTTGAAGTCAATCATTTTCTGCTTGTACTGAGGCATCATTCTGGGTGACAGTAGGATGCTGCTCAGGAGGGCTAGTGTCATACCTGGCTGGGCCACATAATCCGAGGGCTCCTCCATGTGTTTTTTCATGTAGTCCAGAAGGGTGCATCTCAGGTGATTCACACCCACATGGACAGTGACAGAGTCATACTTGTACTTGTTTTAGAGTGATCTGAGAGCATGTGTTATGTGTCGGATTCTGGCACCTGATAGACAGCTGGCTGTTGCCTTCTCCTTATTCAACCTAGTGAGTTGGACATCAGTGTGCCTCACTATTTAGTCACCTATGATTATTGTATTGGGCAACCTGTTTTGCCTTAGGGGCTTAGGTTGATGGGCACACTGGGTAGGTGAGCTATGTGTCTTGTGGTCTGTGCTGTGTTGTGGTGGTCAAGTGCATTTCTGCCTTGGAGGTCTCTGCTGTTTGGGTAAATTTCTTTTGAGAGCCTCCGCGAAGGTGGGTGTGTGGTTTGTGTTTTTATGTGAGAGCTGTGATGTAGGGTATTCCGGAATTTAAGGCTATGTGCTGCATGTGGTGTGGTGCAGATTTTGACTTTCTCCTCTTGACCAGCTATTCTGGTCTTGACCTAAGGGTGCATGGCTTCCACTTTGGATATGTAAGTGCATCTCTCACAAGTCTGAGTGTTGGGAGGTAAGAGGAGAGGGGTGTCTGTGTACATGAGGCAGTTGCTACACTGCCTCAGAATGCCCATTTCACCAGGTTAATAGGAGAAAGCAGAGGGAACTGACATTTATATATGCCAGGAGGGATGGTCATTATTACTAAGTACTGGAGCTGTTTCCTTATATATTCCTTTTACAGGAAAAATTCCACTCAGTGTGTCTGAGTCTGTATAGAGCACTGCCAAACACTTGAGGGGAAACTAATATGTAGACCCTGAAAATTTAAGGATGAAGTATTTAGGCAGATATTCTAAAGTTAGAAAGAAATCAAGCAGTGCTTACTGAAAAATAAAGAATTAGCTTGTCAAGAATGATAAAAAGAGGGGAGTCACATGAATGGCTACTGCCTAGCTACTACTAATGCAGGTCTCTGAGATACAATACTCCTTTGCTTCTTCTCTCACCAGAAGCAGAATGTTGGCACCAATCCCAAGAAGAGAAGCAGGCCATGGCCTTTTTGGTAATCTACAGTCTTGTCCCAGATTAATCAAGTGTCTGCAGGCTTGTAGCCTATTTCTGGTAGATGGCTTGAATAAAAAACAGACCAATCAGGTACGTTAAGTACAGATACTCACTCTCTAACCAGAAAGAGTCAGGAATCGATGCAGTCAGCTCCTACTCTCACAAGGATCAGAATATAAGCAGATATTCCAAGCTGCCACCTATAAAGCAGTTATTAAGCTTTCTGGTGATCAGCAGTCTCCAGAAAATAATTCAACTGCACTCCTTCTCTCGCCAGGAGAAAATAGAAGCACTAATCCCAATATAACTACTGAGAGGCAGAATGTGGGCTCTCCAATAACTGGTGGTCTTGCAATAGATGATTAAAGGTAAGATGAAAAAATGGTTAATTCTAAACACTGCAGTGTGAACTAGAGGAGTTAGATGTAAAAGTAGGTAACTTAAGTTTTACCTGTCTAAAAAATTAAGTTTTAGTGGAGTGTCATTATTTTTAAAGCAGCAAGATAGATTGAAAGGGGATGGTCACTTTTGTATTCTGGTACTATGGAATACAGTAAGGATGGCCAATAAATTTAAATAGTTGAGGGGGGTGATTTCACAAAATTATAATTTTATGCTTACTCACACCAGCCAGTAAAAGCAGAGAGGAAATTAGATATATGGCAAATTAACATAAGGGGTAGGCAACTAGAAAGACAGTGGTGTTTTCAGAACACAACAGTAACTGGGTGGGAATGTGAGAAAAATTTCTGCTTGACTCACAAGAGATAGAACTGTGGTCTCCTTTCAAGTTTTAACATGCAGTTAAAAGCAGAATACAAGTAAAATACAGTGTAAAGAGAACAAATCGCAGTATACAAAACAGAAAAAGACAATACAAGAAAGTAATACAAAATACAACAAATAAAAAACAAACAAACATTTCCCTCACAGCAAACTGCAGCAGAGTCTGGGTGAGCCTTTCCAGTAAATCATGGAATTTGTTATGTGGATGATATGCTAAATATAACACATAAAAACCCTACAAAATCAAATCTAGAATCTGATTTGGACTTAAATTTGTTATATAAACTAACAAAGACAAAAGCAAGTTTGTGTTTTTTTCAAGAATAAGTAAATGAAGTACAAGCTTTATATTAAAGATTTGAATTTAGAGAATGTAAAGAATATAGAGTATTTAGAAATTAATTTTGCATAATCTGGAAAAAATGGAAATTATACACTGTTTACAACACAAAATTTTAAATGAAATGCATTATATACACAGAGTGAAAAGGAAATTTGGAGGAAAAAGTGAGAACCTATGATGACGCCAAAATGATGTAAGATTTAGTTATTAATATAATGAGGGGAGATATATGGAGACACATTTACAAGTTAATATATTGAATAGCCAGTGACAGGTATATTTTTCAACTATCCTCAACACTCTCTTAGATGTATGTCAAAAAGAAATTCAGAATAAATTCAGAAGAAAAAATATTGAAACAACTATTTTGGCAGTTTGGATAAAGATTATGAGTTTACATAAACAGGATTTAGTAAAATCAGCTTGGGTACAGAAAGAAAAATAAAATTCAGAATGCTTTATAAGTAATATAGCAATAGAGCATTTGACTATTATTAGGGAAATATGGATTATAGTATTTAGAAAACGGTTATCAAATGGAAATTCAAACAAGTGAGATTTCATAATGGTTCATAAATTAGTACTAGGCTAACTGCTTGTATGAGTCATTTTAAGCCTAGCCAATTATCTGGTTTGAGAATAAAACAGTGTACCTTGTGTCTGTAAGGTAAACACCTTAACCATTATGCCAACCTCCAACTTATATTTCTTCTTTAAAAGATTATAAGCAAACTATGTAATTCAAGAGAGAAAGCGAAAATAAAATCAAGTAGATATTCATATTTTTACATATATTACCTGATGATGATGATACTATTAAGCAATTAGACATATTAGAAATAGAAACATCTTAAAGAGTAATATAAAGTATACATTTGAGTTATAAGGCAGCAATGCAATAAGTAGACAATAGAAGAACCATGAATTAGTGCCATGTAAATATGGTATGCTTGTGAAAGAAAGTTTAATTCACGTACTTTGTTGCCGTGAGAAAAGGAAGATAATTAAAGAGGTGTCACTGGCAACTATTTTGGGTCTAGACAATCAATGATTTTGACATAGAAATTCAGAAGAATTATGTGAAATACTGTTTACAATGTCAAACACTGATGTAATTTTAACAGTGGCAAATTAGATTCATGAGAATTACCAAAGATGGATGAAATATGATTTCAATAAATATCATATAATGTTAATAGATAAATGTTATAGCTGTGCAGATTTTATCTGTTTTATGTATGCAGCATTATAAACTGTAACAACCATTGGTTGAAACAATTTAACCTACTACTAAAAAGAGAAATATAGTATATCGGGGAAGTTGGTTAGCTGTACAAGTCTTAAGAGAATACATATGTAAGGGAACTCAAAGCTTTCCAAATCCTTCTTAAATAAATAAATAGCCCAAATTATTAGCATGCATAAATGAGGTAACTTATACAGGTAGTAGTAATATAATCATATATAAAATTATATTAATTCAAGACTCATATTCTGTATATAACTGGACACAAATACTTACAAATTGAAAAAAAATATGTTAAGCTCTATTAAATGAACTATAATCTCATTATTTTGAGAGTGCATACAATGGGCATTCATAAATAGAGCATTTTATTCTCTTCATAATGTAGCTAGAATCTCAAAACATAAATACTGCTGTTTATGTTGGTGATGTAAAGAAAATGTAGATGTAGATTGTAAACAGTTTTATTGAATGTGTAAAATTTGGAAATTATTGACAGTAAATACAAGTATTTGGCCAAACATTATAGAGAGAATTTACAAACATATGATTTTTTTTCCCAATAAATTTTTTTATTGATTTTATGCACAAGAACAAACAATATAGAACCTGACAGTTGAATAGCTCAGCAGAGGTTACAATCTATGTATCAAAATAAAACTAAACCCTACCAAATCTAGTACAAGTAGCTATATAAACTATCTATAAAGTGCTACTAATACACATCAAGGTAAAAACAAGAGGTACACATAACAAAAAAATAGTTTAAGTTTTGTGGTGAATGTATATATGAAGTGTGAATCACTCAGTTTTTTTTACATGGGCCATACTGTATTCTAACTCAGGAACACAGATCTCTACTTCACTCACTTCTCTAATCTTCAAGGATGTGGTCGAAAAGAAGTTTCCAGAATTTCTGATAATAGGCTTGTTTGTTTATATTTTTAATAATACATTTTTGAGAGGATATATATTTGATAGCCATGTTTCTTAAACCATTCCACATAAGTTTGGTGCGATCTAACCAGTTTTTAGTTATATAAAGTTTGATAAGTGAACATAAAGTAATTAGCACATGAAATTCCATTTTGGAAAGCTTAAGGTCTGTGATATGGAGAACAGCAAGTTCCCAAGACAGGGTTGATTTCTGATACCCCATTTTTCTAGGTGAACCTTTAAAGAGCATCACAGTTTATGTGTGTGTTTCCAGAACTATAAAACATGGAGGATGTCAGCCTGGGGAAAGGAGCAACATGCGTTGCATGTTGAAACCTTAGGAACATACTTACTTAGGATCAGGGGAGTATAATAGGTGTTGTTATTAATCATTAATTGTGTATATATAAGCTTTTTGAATGGAGATTGCTTAATAGTAGATTCTATTACTTTGAGGTTTCTGTTCTTCTGTAAAAACACTTCCTTGCTGGTACAAGGATATGATTTTATATACTATTATATACCCCATCTTTTGGGCAGTATTAGCTATAGCAAAAAAAAGTAATAAATCAGAAGAAAATCAAATTCTAGACAAAAAAAACAATGCTGATATAAAACAATGATTTCACATCAAATTTTATGTTTTGTATGGAATAAATATTATATTTTTGAGAACATGTGCACATTTTAAATAGCAATATAGTAGTTTAATATAATTTTTAATAAAATGGTAGCAGTATAATCTTAAAGAAGATCTAAAAATAATGCCATGCATTGTAAAATGTCATTCTTTCCATATAAATATGATTTTTTTCACTTTTGATATTACCACTAATAAAATATTGTTTTTAAGTAAGACAAACAATATGCTCTACCGTAAACAAACTGTAAAGGTGCAAGACAGTATATGTTTATCCCCACTTGTTCATTTGGATTACCCAGTATATCCCCTACCTGCACTGAATTGACTTATTCATTCTTTCATTGAGTCAGTAAGACAGGTGGTCCTGAGAGATCACTGTTACATCACCATGCTGGGCCCTTCGTGCTCTCCAGTCCCAAAAGGCAGGAGTTGTTCTGATCAGGATGAAAGCCTTAATGCCCATTCATTCCCACAATGGAGAAAGATCATCAACTGCACCCCCACTGAACTAAATGATGGATGGTAGCGGAGGGTCACTCTCATTAGCTAAGTAAGCATTACTTAACTCTTACAACATAGTAGCTTTGCAGGCTTAACAATTGCCATCTACTTGAGAACTACATGCACAATACTCCCAGAATATCCCTTGAAAATGGAGTTTTGCTTAGATTGCGAGCAGCGTTAGCCCCATACTTAGGGTGATACATTTGTGCCCCATCAGATATCATCAATGCAGCAGGCCAGGATGGAGAGGCTGTGTCATTCATTCCATCCTTGTCCCTCTGGTAAGCTTGCTGCAAGTCAAATATGAGTCAGCTGGTCTTAGTCAGTATTCATTCCTTTGTGTCTTGGGCTAAGATCAGGCAGCACTTGTTTTATTATTGCAGGGTAAAAGGTTACCTTTCCATACATTTGTCATTTTTACTGGAGAACTGCATAGCCCAATACTGCCATTAGCTTTTACTTTTATTAATTAACATTGATTTCTTACTAAGATACAGGGATTGCAAAATATTCGTTGGCATATTTGCTTAATAGGTGTTTGTTTTCCTAAAGTAGCTTTGCCAAACTTGACTTAATTTTTACATAATTTGTTTTCTGCAGTGATACAGTTGTAAGTAAAGCAGTACAATGGACTGAACGCATGACTATGATTCTTAATTATTTGGAAGGGAATACAGTAAGACAAATGGATACTTGTAGTATGGGAGCCTAATGACACACCCATAAAAAGACATGCTTTCTTATAAAAGTGGTCTTGTACAGAATTTGCTTTCTTGTGTAGAAGTATGATTAAAACTTCTTTAGAATGCACTCCCAAGTACATTTGTGTTTTGTACTTTCTTATTTTGAGAAATATACTGTCATTTTAGCAAAAAAATGTTAGTTTCTAACAGTTTCCCTGAATGACCTTACCATTCTATAGTTTTTATACTAATCTATTCCATTAAAATGGATTATGTGAGAAGTATATCAATCTTATGATCAGTTTCTGTCCATGCTGTGTAAAAGTGTAGTTTTCTAGGTATGTCAGGCATTGCATATGTTTGGATCGTTCAAGGCTTCTTAGGTAAGACAAAAATACCTCCTCACAAGTTGGTAGGAAACAAAAAAGAGTAAAAATGCTTTAAGGTTGTCTGTGTAGCACATGGAAGACAAACCTTTTATTTTCTTTGTGGGGAAACCCTGCATATTTTCAAGCTGAGTCATGTGTTTAAAAAGTACATACTAAAAGGCATTATATTTGTTATGGTTCTGATAAGGAAGAATAAGGCAGGAATGAAAACTTGCCTTGCCCTTCAAAATATAGCCCTGGTAATCAGTCTGGCTAAATTAAAGAATTTATAATGATAGCGGATATATGGTGGTCAAAGAATAATTTGTTTTGTAAATGCCTTGTACCTTATGCTCCCCATGCACAAGGTACATTGTTCAGTGCTGACCTCTGGCCATTGCCTGTGTGGAGCTTGTAATTTATCTCTGTGTCTATGTAGGGTTCTCCCATAGCTCAAAAACATGCTGGTTGTCTTCACCTCCAACTTTCTCGCCAAAAAATAAAATCAGACTGATTCATGGGCAGCAGCAGTATAGGCTTTAGGCATCGACTGTGATGTGCAGCATTCCCAGTATAGGATAACACAAAGTGCCTAAAGGGAGTAGCCACACAGTCTTACAATTAACTAGTGCTTTGTGACCTGAGGATTTGAAGGTTTACTACTAGCAAGAATCCTATAAAAACAAGGTTTCTTTTCCTATAATGCTGAGTTTCAGAAATGATATAGAATAGAAACCAACGACATTCAACTTTTATTCAGCAGAGATAAGCACTTTCATTTTTACAGTCAACTTCTTCAGATGAATGGTTTATTAAAACACCAAATCACTTTATAGACACTATTCTTAATGCAGAAGTTGTGATGGCAGTCCAACCAGCAAGTCAAGGTCGGTTTGTTGGTGGAACTGACACCCTCCCATCCGTACCTCTCAACCTCTTAGAGTAAGAAATCTGTACAAAGCCATAAAAAGTGGTACAGATAGGGACAATTTTGAAATATTGCTCTTGCAAACTTAGAAAGTTGATAGAACAACAGGTCCTGCATTAGCATGAATTTTCTGAAGGGTATAAAGTCTGAAACTCAAATATCTATCATTATTTTCTAACATCAGTCTTTAATGATTTGCCACTAACTTGCCAGAAAACCACAATTTTATGGAAAATGGACCAAAAATATAAGGCAAAAATCTGGACATTCTGTGAAAATCTATATAGTTTAGAAGTATGCTCCCATCCAATGGTAAGTGGGGGCATGGGTGTCCAATGAAATGATGAACATGGCCACCCTCATTTGAATATAGGTATTGTATCTGAGTGATGGAGCTAATGATCAGCACTGATTGGTTATTTGGCAACCATCATTTGACTAGAGGTATCTTCGTGGTGGAGCTAAGGATCATCCCTGATTTCTTATTTGGAATCATGTCACCAAATGCCTCTTTACATCCATATTGCAAAAAAAAAAAAAAAAAAAAAAAAAAAACAACAGCAAATGTCATTAGTTCCAGATAGTGTCTCTAAAGTGGGGTCATTTTCTGGTTATAGTCAATTTTCCGTGTTCATCTTCGATGTATAAAGTTGTACATTAGTAATAGTCTGCTTTAGGGGGAAAAGCTATAACTTAGATATGTTCACTTTAAATATCCAAAGAATCATACTACAATTAGCCACTTTTACATGGCACAGACCTAATTTAAATTATAGATATTAGTTGATTGATGTTTCTCAAATAACTAAAATTAAGCTTATACCTAGTGCGTTATTAATAGTGGGAACATATCCTTTTGTCTCTTAAGTGTTCTGAGTGTGGTACTAATGTACCGTTTTCTTTATCTTTGTGTCCTATTTTACCAGAATAAATGTTTGTTAAAAAGTGATAGTGAACATGGATAATTGCAAATTCTTCTGTTCCCACTTGGGTCTGAGATTGTTCAAGCTGTATTGTCCCCATGCACTTTTAAGAGTGTACAGTGAGAGTCCATGGTGCTTTCTCTTTGTAAGCTTCATGAGATCTTGATCAAAAGATAAAATCACCTAGCTGCTAGAACTGAGGGTTCTTTCTGAAGGGAAGGAGGTACAGTGAAGAAAATGAGCATGGCCCTTTTCCATCATTTCATTAGACCCCTGTGTTCCCGATCACCATCGAATGTGTGGGTCATCAACTACCCCAAGGAACTTCCCCAGATTATCTGGCTGGATCCTCTTCACCATCTCTGCATAAAGACTAGTATACATATTTGAGCGTTTCTCTGCGGGCCTCCACCAAAAATAGGCTCTGTCCTGGTTGGACTTTTCCAGTCAACAAATGTTAAATAAATCAATAAACAGATATGGAGATCTTGTTTTTTTTACCAAGCCACACATCTGAAGAAATATACTGTAAGATGAAAGCACTTATTTCAGCTGAATACAAACTTGAAAAACACTGTCTTCTAGGCTGGATAATCACTGAAAGTCAGCAATACGTGAACAAAAAACAGGTCTTTATAGGATTTTCCCTTATGGTAACCTGTACATCTACAGATCACAGGGCATCATTTAATTGTAAGACTCCCTTTAGAACATATCTCTTAACCTGGAAACATCAAAAATCTACACAAGGCCCATAAAACATAGGTACAAATCTATATGCTGATTAACGTAAAATTTGCATACGTAAATATGTAACCCCACCCACTCCAATGAAATTGTGGGATACCACCTTTCAAATGTAAGCTGAAGAACAGGCATCCAAATTATGGCACCAGAATCCCCCTGCAGCCATTTCAATGTCCCATTACCTGGCTATTTCGCCCCATTTACCATAAACACTAATGTGCATACTACTTTACTTCTACAATGATTATTTGGATTTCATTTTTATATTGTATAGCACAATGCATAAAAACTAATAGACATCTGCTAAACAAAGCTATACTGTCTCACAATGAGCATTAAAACTTCTCTGCCCTTGAAACTCACATTCATTGAAACAGCATTGAAACCCACACCACATCCAAAGAAAATGCATCTGACCATTGGTGGATAAAGATAACCTTTGGGCTGTTTTCAAATCATCGGCCCCTTGCACATAAAACATACATGTGTTTTTTGATACACCTTCCTGATTTATTCAGTTATATTCATTGTATAATACGGTACAGTTGTGACACAGATAAATTGCTTAAAATAGCCCAGCAAAAGCATAATAAAGAACAGAAAAATCATGTAGCCCTTCACCCATAATAAGATAGAAATTTATCCGCCACAAAATATTTTGGAAACACGGATGAAGTTTTGCCCATACTGTTGGCAGGTTTACACAACAAGACCCCCAAGACCCCCCCCCCATTTGCAGGGGTATATACATGTCTATATGACTTCTATAAGGACTTCCAGTTTATTATAAATTTAATGTTTTTCATAAAATATAATAATGACCACTGGGTTTTGTGCTGTATTCTTTTTTTCTGTCACTTAAGGTGAAAAACCGTAGGCATCCGAATTAATAGTTGGATTTACTAAAGTTATCTCTTTAGCTTGATATTTACAAGTCTGTGTTTGCATTGTTCTCTTGCAGGTCTCTCCCCTAAATTGTTAAGATGCCCAGTCAAATAGCATGTTTAAACTAGATGCTTTGATAAATCCTTATGCAATATTACATATAAAACCAATGCTAGCATGTAACATGAGTCTCGAAATTGTCCCAGTACGGAGAGATATGAGGAAGCGTTTTTGTACGCAGAGCATACTTTCCATATACATGGAACAGACTTCCATTAGAAATGCTTTTCAAAGAAATTAGGAGAGTTCCTAGGTTTGTGCTAAGAAAGTTGACTTTTTCAAATAGATGCATGGATAGTAATGAATAGTTAAGAATATTTTTCAAGCAAGAAATCTTTTAGCACCAGTACAGGAAATAAGGGGTGATGATGCATGCTTATAGTGAGTAAGGAGGTGTGCATGTATATCTCATTTGTTCTCATTATCTGCATTTTAGTTCCACTCTGTTCTGAATGGTACACACAGAATCATATACGTCTGTTATTTTCAGATGAGCTGCTCCCCCTAGCTGATCTGCAATTAATTCCAAACAAAAGCAAAATTTGTAAAAAGGTCAACAAAATCTCAAAAAAACACTAGTTGGCAGACCCACAAAACACCAAATTCAAATAAGGCACTCATGATAATAAAAACAAAACAAAATGTAATTACATTTGGTTAAGTGCTTTCATCAACTGGGTATCCACAAACACACACACACACACACACACACACACACACACACACAAACACACACACACACACACACACACAAACACACGAAAGATACTAGATTCACACACACCCTTGTCATGGAAGAAAAGAACTGTTAAGCTCTTGCAGCTTACCAAATTGCTTGTGGGGTTGTGGAAGAATTACTTTGAGCCGCTAATGGTAAGCTCTTGCAGCTTACCAAATTGGAGCAGCTGGGGCCCAAAATTCATGGCCATGTTAAGTAAACCGGAGTAGTGTTTAAAACGTCTGTCCCTGATTGGGGTTCTTTGCGCCTATTACTTTATCCTCGATTTTCGAACAAAGCCGCTGAGAACTATAATTTCATTAAACATTACTGCACAAAAAATGTGAAAACAAAAGTGATGTGAATTATAAGGTTTCAATGTCATACTTGTGCATTTTCCACTGCTATACTACCATTGTTCTTGAACAGATTATGGGGCATGCACCCACAAACTCCAGGGAAGCCACATCATACAACAAGACTAGCAAAGTCATGAGCACAAGACTAGTAAAGACATGAGCACATACTTTAGGAACTAGTTTTTAATGGTGTACAACTTCTGGTTACTGATGACTGTTTCCTAGTGTGACAACTCTGTAACTACTAACTACGCACATTGCACATATCAAAAACATTCAGTGTAAAAACGTACTCAGTAGAGTAAGTGGGGTTATTTGCTTTCATTTATAAGTGATGATGGGACAATCACAGAAGTGACAAACATCCCATTGTGTATTTGAAAATAGAATAAAGTTCCAGGTTCAAATGCTGCATATTGCGGCAGTTCCAGGAACCATTTTTTTTTTTTTTGACCAGTAAATGACCATTAGCAAGGCATCTGGATGGTGGTTCACATCAAGCCCTTCCCCTTGCAGTCAATAAAAAAATAAATAAATAACTTGCCCTGCAATCTATGTAAATATTAACTGAGAATGTGGACTTGTCTGAAGCAAGGTAAATTTGATGCAAACAGTCTGGGAAATGCAAAGCTCGCATGCAGAAATGCATGGCTCGCATGTTACGTACCAGTGAATCCCTCAAGCCCTCAGCCAATTCCGACAGACTGGCAGGCTGTTCGTGGAGCTGACATCATCATGTACTTCTCTACATGTGATGAGATCAGCATATAAAAAGCCAGAAAATAAAATTTTAAATAAAAGCTAAGAAATTCAGAAATTAAGGGGTGCCACTCGAGAACTGTGGTACCCCATTATTTGAACCTCAAACCCAGTAAAAAACAAGAAATTCAGTACGGTTGTGAGGTATGCTTTAGAAGCTTTGTGTTCATCCTATATCCCTCCCACAGTGTCTGAAATTGGACTGGATTAGCAGCAGGATTCCTTTTCAGACTGGACCCTTTGAACTTTGATTGCCTAAATTGAAGATCAGGGATCACACACTGTGTGCCATGTCAGGGCTAACCACTTAATGGTGTCAAAATTGGCTGTAGCTGATATGTTCACATTGACAAATATTGCCAAAAATGAGCATGACTATTTGCAAGAGATAAGAGGGTTGATGACCTGGTCTACTCTAATCCATACCAGGGACCTTTGCTAATGGTGGGTGGGCAAACTATTTACCCCTACTGGCCATAAAGCTCTGCAGCCCTTGGTCAATAAGCTACTGTATGGCTCATGTCCAATTGCCCAGCTTGGCTTACCTGGAATAGCTCTGTGTCAGCAAAAGTGTGACACAAAACCAATCAACCTTCCAAAAATAAAACAAGGATTGCTAATTTCAATATAGGATTACTGACAGGATACAGCTTGGAAGTGGATGACATAATGATAAGGAGGAGGCTAGAAATACTGTGTATTCAGGAGACATGATAAAAGGGCAGTGTCACTTAGCTTGGGATCCAGGCTTTACTGCTCAGGAGAAGGACAGACTAGAAATGGTGTGGGAACTGTGGTCAGAGTCTTCAGAAGAGATTGGAGGATGTCATCAGAATTAGTGATAGACTCATGGCAATTAGATTCCAGTGTAAATAAGGACAGTTTTCAATATCTCAGCCAATGCTCCACAGCAGGGTTTTGATAACATGGAAAAAGAGTACACATAGGCAGCAGTTGTAGGACCTGCTAGATAAAGCAGGATAACATGAATTGGTGTTGATAATGAGGAACCTTAATGTACATATAAGGACAGCAAGAACAGAATATAAGGATTGCCTAGGTCCACATGGGTGAGGCAAAAATACAGAAGGAGAGCTGATTCTATAATTCTGTCTGGAAAATAGCTTGATGGTGACCAACATATGGCTCAGCAAGACAGACAGTCACAAGTCGCATACACGAGTGGCCAAAATATAACTCAGGTAGACGTCCTGCTCATAAGGAAAGGGTATTGGAGTACAGTCAGAAAATGCAATATTATCCCCAAAGAAGTAGTTGGCCTATAGTATGAAACACTGGGGGCTAAAACCAGTGCAGTGTTCAGACAGGGCATTAAGGTCAACAGTGACTAGGCTGAAGACTTGGAAGTTAACTGAAGGGGAAAGGGCAAGATTTTAAGGAAAGTTTCATGGTTCTAGTACAGGAGGAAGAAGAGGAACTGGTGGAGATAAAGAAGAATGACAGTGTCTCAAAACAGCATGTGTGGGAACAGATATGTGCTAGAACCAGACAGGAAAATAAGGTACATAATAAAAGCTAGTGCAGAATGCAGAACACTCTAGAACATTATCAAAAGAAAGGAGGAGTGCAAGAAAACAGTGGGCAAAGAAAAGATGTAACAGGCTAAGAAGGAATACTGATTGGCTAACTAAGAGGCTGACGGAGCAGTCACAAGAGCAAAGAACAAGGTAACAGAGGCACTTCTACAAGGTTCTGGAAAGAGACACACAGATAGCACAAAAAAACGCTATTAGGTTCCAAGGCAGAAACTTGAAAAAGATAGTCATCAGACACCCTTCATAATAGAAGCTAGCAACAACCTCCTCAAAAGCCCACATGAATGAAAGGCAGATGTAAAGAGTACTCCCAGCAGCTCCTGCATGAAGAAAACCCCTCAGAAGCTCTTTTGATGCACACACAGCCTATGATGAAAGAGGAAAAAGACCTCACCTTAGAATAAGCAAGAACTGCATTAAAGAAATGAAGCCAGGAAAGCAGCAGGCTCAGATGAGATCTTGGCAGATATAATCAAGACGATGGGTAATTTAGGAGAGGAATGGCTCCAGATGGCACTCATAGCAGTATGGAGATAAAGACATCACTTAGATGATAAATAAAAAAATAAAAAAATTGGAGAATATGCATTCTAGTGTCAGTATGCAACAACAAAGGGGGGATTCATAACTCTGAGCTGTATAGAGGTATCAAACTCATGTCATACTGCACGAAAGTACTGGAAATAGTGAGTGATAAATGAATACGCAGGATACTAGAAAGTAAGATAAATGATAATCAGTTTGTTTTCAGATCAAGATGTAGCACTGACCCAATGTTTGTAGAGCGACAGACAGGTGAGAAGCCACTAGAGATGAGGAAATTGTCCAAGAGGACAGTCCTAGTCTTTGAAAAAAAGCATATAAAAAGGTCCCAAGAAACTGATGTGAGCAAGTATGCTATGGTTTGATGTCCCAGAAACAATGAAAGAATTAGTGCAGGATATGTACAAGTAACCAATGACATAAGGATGAAATGTTCAGACTTACTGAGGGATTTCCAGTGGGAGTCAGTGTGCATCAGGGTTCAGCTTTGAGCCTACTTCTATTCATATTGGTGATGGACCACATTAGCAAGCAGGCTGGAGGAGACAGATTAACAAAGCTGCTGTATGCAGATGATATGGAATTACAGGCACACTCTAAGTTCAGCAAATGATATGGGAATGGAATGCAAAACTGAAGGCATATGGAATGAAACTGAGCACAGACAAGACTGTTGTCATGGGAGCAAATGGGGAAAATCAGAAGAAGCTTAAAATTGAGATAAAAGGGAAAAAAAAAAAAAAAAACAGATTGAAGTATTTGGAAGGGATGATGACAGAAAATGGATGTCTAAATGAGGCAATCACAGCTAGAAACAGAGAGGCTACAGGCAAATGGCACCGAGAATAAGGGATAGCATGCGCTAGAAGAATGTCAAAGAAGCTGAAAAGTAAGGTGTACAAAATTATAGTGTGACCAGTACTACCGTATGGTACAGAATGTGATGGAGATGAAGTGCTTGAGATGGTTGGTAGAATGCACAATATGGACAGACAAAGAAATAAGGGCATCAAAGCAGAAGCCAAAGTAACTCTAATTCAAGTGAAAGTCAAGGAGAACAGAGTGCTGTCATTTGTGCACATGTGCATAAAAGCAAGCAACAATCTGGTGAAGAAGATTTGGGAGACACATGAAGAAGGGAAGAGTAAAAAAGGGTATTCAGTAAGGAGATGAATGGATTGTGTGAGAGAAGGCCTATGACAGTCAAGCATAACTATGGAAGACGGTAGGGGAGCTGCACTGAATGATGAAAGATGGTGACAGCTGACATGACATCCCATCCTCATGCATAAAATAGGAAAAAGGGGTTTGATGATGATGATGATGATGATGATGATGATGATAATGAAACTGCCCAGTGCTCTAAAAACTGTGTTAGTTTTCAAAGGGATGTCATCTATGTGCAAGGTTTATGGGTGTCCATTTTTGCCAATGGACAAAATATTATATTTCTTCCCATTTAGCTTAAGGCTATGAGTTACTTGTATGCTTTAATGCACTCTGGAGAATCTGGGAGTTAGCTGGAGAGTTTTCTAGCTCTCAGTTTTCAACAATCTGCAAACTTGGTCAGCCACAGGCTTTTAGCATTGGCCTTGGCATCAGAGAAGTAAATACTGAAGAAAAGTTGTCCAAGGATTTGACATTTAATGGACACCACAAGAAATTATCCTTTTTGAATAGACTACTACAAACAGTGAATTCTGCCAGTCAGAGAGTTTGCTATCCAGGAGGCTAAGCAGGGGTCACATTTAGGTTGTTTGGTGTTTTCATAAGGCCAGAAAGTGGAATTGCACCAAAGACCTTTGCCAGGTCAAGGTAAGCACTGTGCATAGAATTTCCTGCATCAAATGCATCAGTAACTTTTTCAAAGAAATTCACTAATTTAGAAGGTAGAATCTATCCTTAATAAGCCCAAACTGGTTTGGGTCAATGCACAGTGGACTGCCAATGTCTTAGTTAATAAGTTCTTAATTTTGCATTCCATTTCCTTAGAGATAAGGCTGCCTAGTCTCATAGGTCTGCAGTTACAGGAGAAGTGGTGAATCTTCGTTTATTGTGTGGGGTAACCACAGCTCAGGCACAAATCCAGTGGAGCTACTGAGATTGAATAGGTTTGGTAATGGGTCTATAAGGCTGTGTTAGTTGCAGACAAGAAAACAAACTAGCACATTGTCTAGAGCCATGGAGCTAGTGTTCTTAGCCTGGAAGAGTACCACCAAATCTTGTTCTGGAGTAATTTGAGGGGAATGTGGGCATAGTAATATGTGGGAGGAAGTTGTGGGGAGATGTGTGTATAGTCATAGCTAAATTTATCAGTTAATATAATGGGTATATCCACTAAGGATGAATATGTGCTGTTATGTCTTAGTGCAGTGCAAAGTATTACTTCCAAGTTTTCTGGCATAGTTATAAAAGACGTTATGATTGTCATTTACATATGTGGCAGATTTCAGTTCCTACTTATCTCTGAAGGATTTGATATTCCTTCTAAATTTTTTGTATTTTTTCACTTCACTTTTAGTAGTTGGGGCATTTGGGCTATTCTTATGGGCAATGATTGTCTCCCTTTCAATGTGTAGTTTGTTTACACTTGGACTCCAACATAGGGTTTTAGTCCCAGGCTTAGCATTTTATTTGTTTCCTAAATGCAAAGCATTTAGATGAACATAAAAACTGGCAGTGAATGAAGTAATACATGTGAGACGGATTATTGCGGAGATGGGGGGTTTAAATTACATCAGGTCTTCAGCAGCTGCAGTAGATTTGTCCTTGAATAATACATAAAGACAGAAATGTTTCATGGCAGATCAGGCACAATGAATATTACTGAGCAGTTATTGGATTTGACTAGTGATGAGGCAACTACAGGTATAGGACATAGTGGGGTTATAGTGTAAGAAATATCTCCAGTATTTTTGGGCCCCCAGTTGTGATTTGAACTAGTTAGCTAAAAGGGTTTACATTTATGAAATCTGGGAGTATTGTGCATATGTATTTGTGGTAGGATACGTTATCCAGTTCAGGAAATTATACTTGAGATTTCCCAGAATAATATTTAGCTCAATGTGAAGGGACTCCATTTTGTCTATATATTCCTCTGGGGCTTTGGGTGACATGGTGGGTCACTGCAGTCAGCTAGGACATGGTATAGAGTTTTACTGATGGTAAGTAGGAAGTGGAGGAACTGCAGTTCATTGTCCTACTTTCTGAGTTTTGTTGTGATTTGACTTCTTATTAATATGGACTCACAATCAGTAACATTGTCATTTTCAGAGGTGGGTCTGAATGAGTGATTGGCACTGAAACCTGGCATTGAGCCGGGGTGCTATTGCTATACTGAAACCATGTTTCAACTATGAAGCATATATCCTGTAAGGAATATAATTTCTTATTCTAATTTCAAACATTGAGATATATTACATTTATAGAGTTTTGATTTTGTTAGACTATTTTGGTAGTCTGAGGAGACTGACTTTACCAAAAAAAGAATACAATGAGGGTGGAGAAGTTTTAGCCAGTATATTAAATCCATGGAGAGAAAAAGAGAGAGAGAGAGAGAGAGAGAGAGAGAGAGAGACAGGTGCAGCCCATCTCTATCAACACAGGTAGAGCTGTCAATTGTGTTACTCTAGGCTTGTATACAATGGACACTCTTAGAATAACAGCAACAACTAAGCTAATATTTAAAGTGAAGTACCTTTAGTTTATATTGTGGCATTACTCTTGTTGATGGTAACATGTTGAGACCAGTTTTACACCAACATCTGTCATGCATTCTGAAGGCTCAGTCATGTGCACCTTCATAAGAACCATGCAGTTATGTCTCAAGTGATTCACTCCCATGTGCAAAAGACCAAATCGCATATGTATTTTTGGTGAAGGGACTTAAACACTCACGTGATATGACAGATCCTGGCATGCAAGAGAAAGCTCACAATTACCTTTTTTAATTCAAAATGATTATTGGTGTGTGTCTCCCTATTGAGTCACCTATCACTAGGACATTAGTGGTGCATAATGTGTGTCTCCCTATTGAGTCACCTGTCACTAGGACATTAGTGGTGTATAATGTGTGTCTCCCTATTGAGTCACCTGTCACTAGGACATTAGTGATGCATCTGTGTGTCTCCCTATTGAGTCACCTGAACTAGGACATTAGTGGTGCATCTGTGTCTCCCTATTGAGTCACCTGTCACTAGGATATTAGTGGTGCATCTGAGTCACCTGTCATTAAGACATTAGTGGTGCATCTGTGTGTCTCCCGATTGAGTCACCTGTCACTAGGACATTAGTGGTGCATCTGTGTGTCTCCCTATTGAGTCACCTGTCACTAGGACATTAGTGGTTCATCTGTGTGTCTCTCTATTGAGTCACCTGTCACTAGGAAATTAGTGGTGCATCTGTGTGTCTCCCTATTGAGTCACCTGTGACTAGGACATTAGTGGTTCATCTGTGTGTCTCCCTATTGAGTCACCTGTCACTAAGACATTAGTGGTGCATCTGTGTGTCTCCCTATTGAGTCACCTGTCATTAGGACATTAGTATTGCATCTGTGTGTCTCCTGATTGAGTCACCTGTCACTAGGACATTAGTGGTGCATCTGTGTGTCTCCCTATTGAGTCACCTGTCATTAGGACATTAGTGGTGCATCTGTGTGTCTCCCTATTGAGTCACCTGTCACTAGGACATTAGTGGTTCATCTGTGTGTCTCTCTATTGAGTCACCTGTCACTAGGACATTAGTGGTGCATCTGTGTGTCTCCCTATTGAGTCACCTGTCACTAGTACATTAGTGGTTCATCTGTGTGTCTCCCTATTGAGTCACCTGTCACTAGGACATTAGTGGTGCATCTGTGTGTCTCCCTATTGAGTCACCTATCACTAGGACATTAGTATTGCATCTGTGTGTCTCCCTATTGAGTCACTTGTCACTAGGACATTAGTGGTGCATCTGTGTGTCTCCCTATTGAGTCACCTGTCATTAGGACATTAGTGGTGCATCTGTGTGTCTCGCTATTGAGTCACCTGTGACTAGGACATTAGTGGTTCATCTGTGTGTCTCTCTATTGAGTCACCTGTCACTAGGACATTAGTGGTGCATCTGTGTGTCTCCCTATTGAGTCACCTGTCATTAGGACATTAGTGGTGCATCTGTGTGTCTCGCTATTGAGTCACCTGTGACTAGGACATTAGTGGTGCATCTGTGTGCCTCCCTATTGAGTCACCTATCACTAGGACATTAGTATTGCATCTGTGTCTCTCTATTGAGTCACCTGCCACTAGGACATTAATGGTGCATCTGTGTGTCTCCCTATTAAGTCACCTGTCACTAGGACATTAGTGGTGCATCTGTGTGTCTCCCTATTGAGTCACCTGTCACTAGGGCATTAGTGGTGCATCTGTGGGTCTCCCTATTGAGTCACCAGTCACTAGGACATTAGTGATGCATCTGTGTGTCTCCCTATTGAGTCACCTGTCACTAGCACATTAGTGGTTCATCTGTGTGTCTCCCTATTGAGTCACCTGTCACTAGGGCATTAATGGTGCATCTGTGTGTCTCCCTATTGAGTCACCTCTCACTAGGACATTAGTGGTGCATCTATGTGTCTCCCTATTGAGTCACCTGTCACTAGGACATTAGTGGTGCATCTGTGTGTCTCCCTATTGAGTCACCTGTCACTAGGACATTAGTGGATGCATCAGCAGGGCATTGCTGCCTTAAGGGCATTGGCTTGGCAGCTGAGTTACTTCATTTCTCTCTTCTACTGCTTGTTATTTGTAGGGATATTACATGCTTATAAGTGAATCATGGTGTATCCTTGTTTCCTAAACAACATCTTGGTGGCCTTTGGGGTTCATGCATGGATTTTTAGTACCTCAGTGTAAGACGGCTTTCGGGACAACATGGGCCTTGTTGAGAAAAACAGGTGTCAGCTTGTTAGTTACTGGCAATAAGTCAATATGAGACACTGATCTCCAGCATTAGTAAATGCTTGTACCTCTCACACATAAATGCTTCTAGTTGAAGGAGAAAATGATGGACAGTAAGCATCAAGGCAATTGCAAAACTGTCGCGTGGTGCCTAATGATAGCAGAGTGCTATGGAAGATGTTATCTCATGGTTTGTAGTAAATGTGCAAGGATGCAGTGATGAAGTTTACTGTAGGGTT
>NC_056727.1:273484792-273544792 GCF_019279795.1 Protopterus annectens
TTGTGAATTGATTACCTTCACTGGTGTTGAAAAAGTCAAGACCTGATAGAAGCCTCAGGATCAACATGTGAATTCCTCCTGAGCAACACAATTGTCTAAGCCCATCAAGCATATGGGAAAGGGAGTGGAGGTGTTCTGATATTACAAGGGGTATTTATGTAAATCAAGTTGCAGATGCTGAATGCACATCACCAAAGACTCTCTTAGGTTGAACTGCTGAATTGAGTTGCTTTACTGTGTTGGGATTGCTGCAGAATTAGGTCCTTTTCATTTTTTTTTACGTAATTATTCAATTCAACTTTATTGTCATATGTACTAGAAACAGTGTCATAAAGTAGAATGAAATTCTTATCCTGCAAGTCCTCTAGCAACATATAAAACAATGACAATTAACAAAAAAGAGGTAATCTAAGACAATAAATTTACAATAATATAAATAGCAATATCAAGTAAAAAATTTATAACTGTGCAAAAGAGCGCATTTGTGCAAAAAAGCTTGTTTCTCTCCAAATGTGAACTGATCTACAAGACTGAGGGAGAGGTAGTATATGAGTTTCATTTAACAGTCTAATAGCTTGATGTATAAAACTGTCTTTCCGCCTGGTTATTCTGGATGCCATTGTCTTATAATGTCTCCCTGATGCTAGGAGCATAAACAATTTGTGTTGTGGGTAGGTAGTGTCCAAGACAATGTTTTGTAGATGTCCTCCAAAGCAGGGAGTGTTACTTCAATGATGTTTTGTTCATTTTTTATTACTCACTGCAGAGTCTTGCAATCACATATTGTAGTATTGCTGAATCATGCTGTAATAGTGGGAGAGAATACTCTCAATTGTGCATCTGTAGAAATTGCTGAGGATAGTGTTGAGCATAGCAAACTTCATCAGCCTTCTCAGAAAATACAGTCACTGCTGGCTTTTTCCTCCTAGATCTGTGATGTTATGAGTTCAAGTAAGGTCTTTATAGCTTATAGGTAAATGAAAGATATTTCAGATGCAGAAGTGGATGTATAACAAATCTACAGGGAAACATGTCTGGAATTGCAAGTTAATTTTATTCTGAACAATGCAAGATCAGAACAAACACACTTAATAGGACAAATGTATGTGTATGCATGTATCTGTGTGTCTGTGTGCCCATGTCAGTGTATATCTATCTTATTCTGAATAGTTGTGATGTGTGTGTGTGTGTGTGTGTGTGTGTGTGTGTGTGTGTGTGTGTGTGTGTGTGTGTGTGTGTGTTTGGAGTAAATGATATGGGGAGATGTGACAGTAGGCAGCACCTACATCCAGTGGGAAGAAATTATTATGCAATACAGTGTACTATAGCACCATGGACAGTGCAGATGCAGGAACAGCAGCCAATAAGAGGCAGTGGGAATCAATCACTGCACATTACACAGAGCTTCAGCACCCTGGACAGCTTAGATGCAGGAACAGCAAAGGACAGGCAGAGCGTGACAGAACCACAGAAGGACAGAGACACAGCCACAAAGTCACCTTCAGTAAAAAGCATTCTAATAACAGCAACAAAAACAATAATAATAATAATAATAAATCATCATGATCATCATCATCATCTTCTTTCAGCTGTTCCTGTTAGGGGTCACCACAGCAGATCATCTGTTTCCATTTCTTCCTGTCCTCTGCATCATGCTCTTTCACACCAACCACCTGCATGTCCTCTCTCACTATATCCATAAACCTCATCTTAGGCCTTCCTCTTTTCCTCTTACCTGGCAGCTCCATCCTTAGCATCCTTTTCCCAATATACCCTGCATCCCTCCTCAGCACATGTCCAAACCAATGCAATCTCGCCTCTCTTGCTTTGTCTCCAAACTGTCCAACCTGAGCTGACCCTCTAATATACTGATTCCTAATCCTGTCCATCCTAATCACATCCAGTGCAAATCTTAACATCTTTAACTCTGCCACATCCAGCTCTGACTCCTGCCTTTTCGACAATGCTACCGTCTCCAGTCCATATAATATAGCTGGTCTCACTACCCTCTTGTAGACCTTCCCTTTCACTCTTATTGGTACCCGTCTGTCACAAATCACTCCTGACACTCTTCTCCACCCATTCCACCCTGCCTGTACTCTCTTCTTCACCTCTCTTCCACACTCACCATTACTCTGAACTGTTGATCCCAAGTACTTAAATTCATCCACCTTTACCAACTCTACTCCCTGCATCCTCACCATTCCTCTACTCTCCCTCTCATTTACACACATATATTCTGTTTTAGCCCTGCTGACCTTCATGCCTCTCCTCTCTAAAGCATATCTCCACCTCTCCAGGGTCTCCTCAACCTGGTCCCTACTCTCACTACATATCGCAATGTCATCTGCAAACATCATAGTTCACAGGGCCTCCTGTCTAATCTCATCTGTCAACCTGTCCATCACCACTGCAAATAAGAAAGGGCTCAGAACTGATCCTTGATGTAATCCCACCTCCACCTTAAATGTATCTGTCACTCCCACTGCAGTCCTCACCAATGTCACACTACCCTTGTACATATCCTATACTACTCTTACATACTTTTCTGCCACTCCCGAAATCCTCATACAATACCACAACTCCAATAAATATACATTTAAAATGTTTACAATAACAGTGACTATACTGAAAAAATTAAACTTGTAAATGATTGAGTAATCAAATAGCTAGTGTTAATAATAATCCAACAGTTTAATTAAAACAGCACTTATTTATTCATAATTTAATTGTGTTTATTCATAACTTAGCAACACTGAGTTTAAGAACTGGGGTAGTGAACATTTGGGATATATCGAGGCATTTAATCTAAACTGCCATATTTATTGACAGTATTCTAACCCTGTTCTAAGGAACTTCCCTAGATATTTTGTGGAAACACCTCAGAAATCCCAAAATAAAACTTTGTGTAGGTCACACAGGTTTGTACATGTTTAAAAAGTGCATTATTGGGGATGCATTTAGATATAGTATAAATATGTTCATAAATTCTTCTCTGAAACTGTCTTTTGGTTTACTCCTATATAGTAACGTGAGCAACCTGAACATAAAGCAATATATATATATATATATATATATATATATATATATATATATATATATATATATATAACTCCCTTTGAAGCACAATTCCTACCAACAAGGGAAATTTTGCAATAAGAAGAGTCTAGAATAATAGAGTCTTGCTCTAACACATAAGCACATTGATTACAGGCACCACATCTACAGGTGCCCCTAGTGACTTTAGTCTTATTACTACTCACTTGGTGTTCAAAAATCTCTTTAAAATTTAGTTTAAAGAAACAAAATAGAGTATATATGTCAGTTTCTAAGCACACAGCTCCTGTAGCCAATACCAGACTTTGGCAGAACAATTGTATTTCCTCTTCTTTCACCAGGAGATTACTTGCAAAACCTGTTCTAAATGCAAAAACGTCACTGTAGCACAAAACATAGTAAAGTACAACACTTTAAAATTTACTTTAGTATACTCTAATTTAAGATAGAAAACAGAAAAAATTCATTTCACAAATGTATCTGGATATGAATTGCAGTCAAAGCTAAGTTGATGTCCTCAGGCATGCTCATGTAGTTACAAGACAGCCAAGTACAGAGTCAGTATCTGCAAACTATAAGTTTAAACAAACAAACAAACTATAAAGTACACTGGACACATATATGAAGTGCACTGCTATTGTAATCAGCAATAAATTTCACACAGAACAATACCAGTATCCCTTCTCTCACATGGAGACTACTTGTTGTTCCAGTTCTACATTTAAAATGTCATCACAGCACAAGACACAGTGCAGTATTTTAAATCTATCATCTCTAAATTAAGGAGGAAAAAAGAAAGAAAATAGTCACATCCCAGATGTAGTAGGATCACGTCTGTGGTCAAAGTCAAACAGATGTCCTCTGGCAGGGTAATGTCATCATTGCCCTGCACCATCCAAACACTAAACCCCTTGAAAAAAAACATGCTCGCTATTCTCTTACTGACTGACGATGCATCTACTACTTTTATTATGTGGGTTCAGGTTGCTATTCCATCATACCACCTACAGATCTACATTTAGGTCTTTTAACCTTTCTGCAATACCCATATGATGATAGTATCAATTGCCCTAGCTATATCCAGTTATACACCATCATTATCCTCAGCCTCTTGTGACCTTTTTGAAGAAGTTTACTAAATTTAGTAGCTATAACTTGGTGTATGAGCTTTTTGATATTTTATTTTATGAAGTCATATATGATGCATTCCATGGCCTTGCAGTGTAGACTAGTTAGACTAATGAGGTCCATTCAAAGATAGCGTGCTCTATTGAATGACAGTGTGCATGTGTTTTTCCTCATTTTTCATATAACATGACAAGAGTTATTATTTGAATCATTGTACTGACCTCTTCTGATCCCTGCAGAAAGTTCCAAGTGCACTTGACTCTTTAGCATTAACCATGCTCCTGCACTGCCACATTTGCATGCAGCTTTCATCAGCATAACCAGTGTAACACTACATACTGTAGCCTTCTTACTACTGCATCATTACAGCTGTTTCTGAATTGCTCTTGAATAATACAATGAGCAAACCTGCTACAATCAAGATTGCAGAGTGCATTATGAATTTCTAATCCCAACCTTGATCTTATTATGGAGTACAGCTCTTATGCATTCCTAATTTGGAGAATTCCTTAATAAAAACAATGTAGTACAATTTAATTTATTCTCATAAAAGCATTTTTAAGTATTAAGTGATCATTTTATCCCAGACTGCAACTACATATAATGAATTTGCTGGTTTTGTAATATTATTTGGTTTATTTATAAACACATACATTTCCCTTTCATAGACATAATTACTTGGAATTGTCTCACATAACTTTATTTATTTATTTTATTTATTGACATTTGTTTCCTGGGAAAGTCCACTGAACCAAAAAGAGCCCATTTTAGTGGAGGCCTGGGAGAAATTAAGTTAGTATAGTTATATATAAAACATTCATTGGAATTGTGAGATACAGTAATATTAAAGTAAAGAGCAGAGGTTTATACAGACATACAGCAGGAGTGCATATTAAACATAATATATGTATATACAATATGATTATAAAAGGTAAAGGTGGTGTACAAAATCAGCATTTGCAAAAGGTATTGTACAGAGACAAAAGGTAATATGCAAGATTAATAGAAGTATCGTGTAATGAGATATTTGCAGGTTAAAATAGTTTGAAACACACACCAGTTAGACATGATACATATTGAGATTTGCTAGCAATAAGGAAGTCATAGAGCGATATGTACAGTCCAGTGGGATCGGTAGTGCGAGGCAGTGAGAATACTAAACAGAAAATACAAGCTTGTTTCTGTAATCTTTTCTTGCTTTAACCAATTTATACAATTTAGAGCTTTGACATAAAAAAGAAAGCATACATTATTAGCATTTCATTGTGGAACGGTTCCCTGAAGACACAACCGTTTTGTAATGATTATATGTTTCTTACCAGGTACCACTGTTTTGCAAACAAAGGATCACTCATATTGATATCAATTTCATTAAGACTCCTATAGCCACGCTTTTTTCTCTCAAACCCCTCCTGCTGCACAACTGCCTTTACCTGAAATAATATACACAAAGAATTGTTAGAAATGAGCTATAAAACTTTAAAGCCTTATAATTTGCAGTGATATGCATCATTGCCATGAGAAAACTTGGGTGCATATAGATACAAGAGCAGCAATTATATTAGGTAAAAAAATTACATTTTTCATGGCAACATTTCCATCTTACAGAGGGATATATAAGTTTTATACAACTACAATATTTATTTGAGTATTAATTTGTTAACTATTAGAAAGCAATTTACTAAACTGGAGATGAGAGAAAAATGATTAAGCAGGACTTTTTCAAAAATAATTTCACATGAAAGTACTAAAGGAGTGAATCATGCTGTAATAGTGGGAGAGAATACTCTCAATTGTGCATCTGTAGAAATTGCTGAGGATAGTGTTGAGCATAGCAAACTTCATCAGCCTTCTCAGAAAATACAGTCACTGCTGGCTTTTTCCTCCTAGATCTGTGATGTTATGAGTTCAAGTAAGGTCTTTATAGCTTATAGGTAAATGAAAGATATTTCAGATGCAGAAGTGGATGTATAACAAATCTACAGGGAAACATGTCTGGAATTGCAAGTTAATTTTATTCTGAACAATGCAAGATCAGAACAAACACACTTAATAGGACAAATGTATGTGTATGCATGTATCTGTGTGTCTGTGTGCCCATGTCAGTGTATATCTATCTTATTCTGAATAGTTGTGATGTGTGTGTGTGTGTGTGTGTGTGTGTGTGTGTGTGTGTGTGTGTGTGTGTGTGTGTTTGGAGTAAATGATATGGGGAGATGTGACAGTAGGCAGCACCTACATCCAGTGGGAAGAAATTATTATGCAATACAGTGTACTATAGCACCATGGACAGTGCAGATGCAGGAACAGCAGCCAATAAGAGGCAGTGGGAATCAATCACTGCACATTACACAGAGCTTCAGCACCCTGGACAGCTTAGATGCAGGAACAGCAAAGGACAGGCAGAGCGTGACAGAACCACAGAAGGACAGAGACACAGCCACAAAGTCACCTTCAGTAAAAAGCATTCTAATAACAGCAACAAAAACAATAATAATAATAATAATAAATCATCATGATCATCATCATCATCTTCTTTCAGCTGTTCCTGTTAGGGGTCACCACAGCAGATCATCTGTTTCCATTTCTTCCTGTCCTCTGCATCATGCTCTTTCACACCAACCACCTGCATGTCCTCTCTCACTATATCCATAAACCTCATCTTAGGCCTTCCTCTTTTCCTCTTACCTGGCAGCTCCATCCTTAGCATCCTTTTCCCAATATACCCTGCATCCCTCCTCAGCACATGTCCAAACCAATGCAATCTCGCCTCTCTTGCTTTGTCTCCAAACTGTCCAACCTGAGCTGACCCTCTAATATACTGATTCCTAATCCTGTCCATCCTAATCACATCCAGTGCAAATCTTAACATCTTTAACTCTGCCACATCCAGCTCTGACTCCTGCCTTTTCGACAATGCTACCGCCTCCAGTCCATATAATATAGCTGGTCTCACTACCCTCTTGTAGACCTTCCCTTTCACTCTTATTGGTACCCGTCTGTCACAAATCACTCCTGACACTCTTCTCCACCCATTCCACCCTGCCTGTACTCTCTTCTTCACCTCTCTTCCACACTCACCATTACTCTGAACTGTTGATCCCAAGTACTTAAATTCATCCACCTTTACCAACTCTACTCCCTGCATCCTCACCATTCCTCTACTCTCCCTCTCATTTACACACATATATTCTGTTTTAGCCCTGCTGACCTTCATGCCTCTCCTCTCTAAAGCATATCTCCACCTCTCCAGGGTCTCCTCAACCTGGTCCCTACTCTCACTACATATCGCAATGTCATCTGCAAACATCATAGTTCACAGGGCCTCCTGTCTAATCTCATCTGTCAACCTGTCCATCACCACTGCAAATAAGAAAGGGCTCAGAACTGATCCTTGATGTAATCCCACCTCCACCTTAAATGTATCTGTCACTCCCACTGCAGTCCTCACCAATGTCACACTACCCTTGTACATATCCTATACTACTCTTACATACTTTTCTGCCACTCCCGAAATCCTCATACAATACCACAACTCCAATAAATATACATTTAAAATGTTTACAATAACAGTGACTATACTGAAAAAAAATTAAACTTGTAAATGATTGAGTAATCAAATAGCTAGTGTTAATAATAATCCAACAGTTTAATTAAAACAGCACTTATTTATTCATAATTTAATTGTGTTTATTCATAACTTAGCAACACTGAGTTTAAGAACTGGGGTAGTGAACATTTGGGATATATCGAGGCATTTAATCTAAACTGCCATATTTATTGACAGTATTCTAACCCTGTTCTAAGGAACTTCCCTAGATATTTTGTGGAAACACCTCAGAAATCCCAAAATAAAACTTTGTGTAGGTCACACAGGTTTGTACATGTTTAAAAAGTGCATTATTGGGGATGCATTTAGATATAGTATAAATATGTTCATAAATTCTTCTCTGAAACTGTCTTTTGGTTTACTCCTATATAGTAACGTGAGCAACCTGAACATAAAGCAATATATATATATATATATATATATATATATATATATATATATATATATATATATATATAACTCCCTTTGAAGCACAATTCCTACCAACAAGGGAAATTTTGCAATAAGAAGAGTCTAGAATAATAGAGTCTTGCTCTAACACATAAGCACATTGATTACAGGCACCACATCTACAGGTGCCCCTAGTGACTTTAGTCTTATTACTACTCACTTGGTGTTCAAAAATCTCTTTAAAATTTAGTTTAAAGAAACAAAATAGAGTATATATGTCAGTTTCTAAGCACACAGCTCCTGTAGCCAATACCAGACTTTGGCAGAACAATTGTATTTCCTCTTCTTTCACCAGGAGATTACTTGCAAAACCTGTTCTAAATGCAAAAACGTCACTGTAGCACAAAACATAGTAAAGTACAACACTTTAAAATTTACTTTAGTATACTCTAATTTAAGATAGAAAAACAGAAAAAAATTCATTTCACAAATGTATCTGGATATGAATTGCAGTCAAAGCTAAGTTGATGTCCTCAGGCATGCTCATGTAGTTACAAGACAGCCAAGTACAGAGTCAGTATCTGCAAACTATAAGTTTAAACAAACAAACAAACTATAAAGTACACTGGACACATATATGAAGTGCACTGCTATTGTAATCAGCAATAAATTTCACACAGAACAATACCAGTATCCCTTCTCTCACATGGAGACTACTTGCTGTTCCAGTTCTACATTTAAAATGTCATCACAGCACAAGACACAGTGCAGTATTTTAAATCTATCATCTCTAAATTAAGGAGGAAAAAAAGAAAGAAAATAGTCACATCCCAGATGTAGTAGGATCACGTCTGTGGTCAAAGTCAAACAGATGTCCTCTGGCAGGGTAATGTCATCATTGCCCTGCACCATCCAAACACTAAACCCCTTGAAAAAAAACATGCTCGCTATTCTCTTACTGACTGACGATGCATCTACTACTTTTATTATGTGGGTTCAGGTTGCTATTCCATCATACCACCTACAGATCTACATTTAGGTCTTTTAACCTTTCTGCAATACCCATATGATGATAGTATCAATTGCCCTAGCTATATCCAGTTATACACCATCATTATCCTCAGCCTCTTGTGACCTTTTTGAAGAAGTTTACTAAATTTAGTAGCTATAACTTGGTGTATGAGCTTTTGATATTTTATTTTATGAAGTCATATATGATGCATTCCATGGCCTTGCAGTGTAGACTAGTTAGACTAATGAGGTCCATTCAAAGATAGCGTGCTCTATTGAATGACAGTGTGCATGTGTTTTTCCTCATTTTTCATATAACATGACAAGAGTTATTATTTGAATCATTGTACTGACCTCTTCTGATCCCTGCAGAAAGTTCCAAGTGCACTTGACTCTTTAGCATTAACCATGCTCCTGCACTGCCACATTTGCATGCAGCTTTCATCAGCATAACCAGTGTAACACTACATACTGTAGCCTTCTTACTACTGCATCATTACAGCTGTTTCTGAATTGCTCTTGAATAATACAATGAGCAAACCTGCTACAATCAAGATTGCAGAGTGCATTATGAATTTCTAATCCCAACCTTGATCTTATTATGGAGTACAGCTCTTATGCATTCCTAATTTGGAGAATTCCTTAATAAAAACAATGTAGTACAATTTAATTTATTCTCATAAAAAGCATTTTTAAGTATTAAGTGATCATTTTATCCCAGACTGCAACTACATATAATGAATTTGCTGGTTTTGTAATATTATTTGGTTTATTTATAAACACATACATTTCCCTTTCATAGACATAATTACTTGGAATTGTCTCACATAACTTTATTTATTTATTTTATTTATTGACATTTGTTTCCTGGGAAAGTCCACTGAACCAAAAAGAGCCCATTTTTAGTGGAGGCCTGGGAGAAATTAAGTTAGTATAGTTATATATAAAACATTCATTGGAATTGTGAGATACAGTAATATTAAAGTAAAGAGCAGAGGTTTATACAGACATACAGCAGGAGTGCATATTAAACATAATATATGTATATACAATATGATTATAAAAAGGTAAAGGTGGTGTACAAAATCAGCATTTGCAAAAGGTATTGTACAGAGACAAAAGGTAATATGCAAGATTAATAGAAGTATCGTGTAATGAGATATTTGCAGGTTAAAATAGTTTGAAACACACACCAGTTAGACATGATACATATTGAGATTTGCTAGCAATAAGGAAGTCATAGAGCGATATGTACAGTCCAGTGGGATCGGTAGTGCGAGGCAGTGAGAATACTAAACAGAAAATACAAGCTTGTTTCTGTAATCTTTTCTTGCTTTAACCAATTTATACAATTTAGAGCTTTGACATAAAAAAGAAAGCATACATTATTAGCATTTCATTGTGGAACGGTTCCCTGAAGACACAACCGTTTTGTAATGATTATATGTTTCTTACCAGGTACCACTGTTTTGCAAACAAAGGATCACTCATATTGATATCAATTTCATTAAGACTCCTATAGCCACGCTTTTTTCTCAAACCCCTCCTGCTGCACAACTGCCTTTACCTGAAATAATATACACAAAGAATTGTTAGAAATGAGCTATAAAACTTTAAAGCCTTATAATTTGCAGTGATATGCATCATTGCCATGAGAAAACTTGGGTGCATATAGATACAAGAGCAGCAATTATATTAGGTAAAAAAATTACATTTTTCATGGCAACATTTCCATCTTACAGAGGGATATATAAGTTTTATACAACTACAATATTTATTTGAGTATTAATTTGTTAACTATTAGAAAGCAATTTACTAAACTGGAGATGAGAGAAAAATGATTAAGCAGGACTTTTTCAAAAATAATTTCACATGAAAGTACTAAAGGAGTGCATGACTGTAGTGCTAAATCCATGTGTCAATCTAAAAAAATAACCAAAAAAAATAACTGTATATACAAATTAATGCAGGAAACAAAAGGCAGATTCAAACCAAACTTAAATAAAATAAGAACAAGTGCTTTCATTAGTCAAATATAAAATACATCAAGACTTCCTCTGACTGTTATTGTTTCAAGTCAAAAATCTCTGCTATTTAATACTGGTAGGTTTATTTTAATCATGGATTTATACGATCACTATGCTTTGTCAATTTTACCATACACTGGGTTCTATAAGATGCAATATTTGTAAAAGTCCTTGCATTCATCCCAAATTCTCCGGTTGCATGGATATATATTTTCCACCTAAGTTCCTTTGCTTCTTCTCCATTGTGATACTCCCTTTCTCGAATGCCACTTTCTATATAATTTAATGTAAAAACTATGAATGTCTTATACTAAGTGCACATGAAAGTGTGTCTATAAGTGCATCCAGTATGCTTTCTTACATATTAAATATATATCATTACTATATGAAACAACTGTTTTCTAAGCTGTGCCAATTGCACAAATGCAATCATCATCAGTAAGTCTAGTTTTACTACTAATAACAGTAAATCATTCAATGTTTGACATAAGGAATACTGGTAACCAGTGTTATCAGGTGTTACTTTCAAATATACATAGCATTTTGCACACTGTAATATATATATATATATATATATATATATATATATATATATATATATATATATATATATATATTGTACAAGGTACTTGAGCTTTAGCAAATCGTTAATGGCACACCCATTTAAGGAATGCATGTTTAGCTAGAAACGAATAAGAAATTCTAAAAAAAAAAAATAATTATCAAAATCAGTTACCACAGAATTCAAAGAAATGTTAAGTCAAATTTTATTAATAAATCACAGAAATGATATACAAATAAATATTAAATTAAGTGCACTAAAGCTGTCACTCTGACCTAGTTGATGAGTTATGCCAGTCATACAAATGAGCGATTTCCTTCCTATTTCTATCCCTCACTGGTGTACCCTGTTAAAATGGAAAAGAACAATAAATCACAAACCAACATGATTGTTTCAGATAAGGTCTGAATTGTCCTGTCTACAGTATGTGTGAATTTATAGCTGACTAGTCCTTTTGGGTTGGTGAGAGTATGCCTGTGTAAAACCTATCCCTTTTTAACAACAAACAGTGAAAATCAGTGATAAAACAACAAAATATAAATCAAAGTAAATGTTACTATCTACAAGCTATCTTTATCATCCTACAAACAATAAACAACAGAGATAAAAAGTAAAATATAAATCAAAATAACCCTTCTCTTACCAAGCAATTGCAGAGTCAATCATAAACCAATGTAGAATTGTTTCAGATAAGCTATGGAGAAGATATCTGTCAATCATTTATCATGATCCCTGGTTTATATTTTGAAAACTAGCTTTGGTTCTCAGAAAACTTGTACAAAAAGATTGAACAAATGATCCCCCTTCCCTACTTGTGTAAAACTAGATGACAGAGCAGTATATTTATTAGCATAACTAGTGAGGCTTCCTGAGGCTGTACATAAGGTCACGCTTTGTGGTGCTTTCCAATACTTTGCTGTGATCAGTTTGATATAATTTGCTATCTGAAACAGAGAAACTGTCTTAGTGCAGTAAAGAATAGTAAGTTTATAGACACAGTTCAACATCCACATTTGCTCAGTGCAAGGGATTGAAATGCCATGACAACTAGATGACACTGTGGCAATCAGTGTGCGTACTTTTTGAATTTTAGAGAAAGAAAATAATTTATAGTTTCTCTCAGCTTCTGAAACATCACACACTGAATTGAAACTCTGTGAAACTCTGTCTACGGGTCGAGATCCATTCATAGCAAATGTGCTCAAGCTTCCCAAAGAGTAGTTATAGGCTGTAACTATCTAAATATAACTAGGGGGTATAGGCTTATAGGGAGGCAGGGGATATGACACATAGACTAAACATGTATGAGAATTTCTAGTGGTGAATCCACCATCGATATCTATATCTTTTTGGAAGTTAGGGTTGTGTACCATCATGTTGCTCTAATATTGTAGAGCAGGGATCAAGCTTCTCTTGTTGCAGAACCAAGCCATGATAAAGGCAAACATTCAGTTCTAATGAAGACCTCAGATGAGAGAGCAGTGCATGAGAAATTTAAAAAAAATGGTCAAAATTGCCCATTAATGAGTCCAAAAATATTTTGAGGTTGGTCAAAGTTGTATAAATCAGAGTTGCCATGCCAAACAGCACTGTGTTAAACCACCCAGTCTATGGATAGCTTTTGTCTCTTGGTGGAGAAGATAACAGTTATTGTCACCTGTACCAAGGGATGTTTACTCTGTTGGGTGTAAGGATCAAAGAAATAAGGAAGCTGTAGTTCTACACCTAATTTGGAGACTGCACTGTGGGTTACAGAAGTGTAGTACCAGCATATAACTGATGAGAAAATGATTTGCTGAACAAGATAAGAGTCAGCTGAGAAGGTGCATTAAAATGGTACGCGTCTGCTAAACCCCTATCACACAGATCAGTAATCCTCTCACTCTGCTCCAGATGGCTTTGGTTCAATTAGTTGACTAGATAGTGGAAGGACTGCTGCAAGGCAGGATGTGAGAGGGTGTTGAACTCTGACTTGACCATCCCTGAGGGGAAGGAGGCAAGATAATTCACTGTGCCACTTACCACAAAAGGACTATTAGTGTACTGCATATAGCAACCACTGAGTCCAGAAGTACATACCGAATTAAAGCTGTATTGTCCTCGGAGGCACTTACAGAGGAATCATTAAGGAGGACATTTCTCTTAGACAGTGGAATAGCATATTTTCTAGCTGATTCCCTTACGGGGTTAATTTTTAGACTAGCCTGATTTGCAGATTGACTTGTTTCTTAACACCTGATTCTCCCATTTAAGGACAGCAAAAGACCTGACTGAGCTACTACCCTGGTGAAGGTATGAATGGATACAGGAATTCAACTACATCCAAGGAATGAATGAATGTAAATAGATACACACACACACACACACACACACACACACACACACACACACACACACACACACACACACACACACACACACACACACACACACACATACATATGTGCACACAAATACACAGACACACACACATATTTATTTATTTTTATTTAACATTTGTTTACTAGGAAAGTCCAACTGGGACACAGGCCATTTTCAGCAGATGCTCAGGGAGAAATATTCCAGATGCATGTCTTTGGAATCTGGGAGGAAAACAGAGCACCCAGAGAAAACCCCATGCAAACGCAGGCAAGACATGCAGACTCCACACAGAAGGCACTCCAGCCAATAATCGAACCGGAGTATCTCTTGCTGTTAGGCAACAGCACTAACTGCTGCTCCACTGTGCATGCATGCGCGTGCACACACACACACACACACACACACACACACACACACACACACACACACACACACACACACACACACACACACACACACACAGACACACACACACACACACACACACACACACACACACACACACACACACACACACACACACACACACTCTCTCGTGCGCCTCTTTCCATTTTCACTACCTGCATCATAAAGGCTTTTACACAGTATCACAGTGAACATTGAAACTTCATTTTGTACTTACTTATTTGAACTAACTGAATATAACAGCAGACAGAAATGAATACTTTTCTTGATATGCTGTACTGTTCAGTGAATTTGCTGATGTTAGATTATTAATGTAGCAGCAAGATACAAATACAATACATAGAAGTGCAGCCTTCAGAAATGAGTCTCAAAATGTGCGACTACAGAAGATGACAATTGTTGCAAGGGGTGAGAAAGCATGTTGTGATACTGACATAATGTATAAGACACTCATAGGAGTATGGATGCATGTCTAGCAAGGGGGAGGAGATCAGCATGTACAGGAAGCACAAAGGCACAAATGTTATGTGTGCAGCATCTTCAAATGCCTGAGAAAACAAATATGGTATAACTCAACAGAACTTTATTTAAAAACTGTAACATGGGAGCAAAGACTAAATTAAGCCAAAAATGAAGATAAAAGTACATTTAAAGAGACACTAATCAGAAAAGCAGTTTTGAAGTATAATCTGACAGATTGTAGTGAAGGTTGTGAGGGGTAGAATAGGCCAGTCTTGTGCAGGTATTGTAGGTTGTGTTATGAAATCTCAGAAAATGACTGCATCATTTCAAGAGATGGCAAACTGTATTGAATGCCATGCTTAAATTGATGCATAGCTTCTTTCTTGTCATTGGATTATGCCCCAAGATGGTGTTTGGCATGGCAAGTCACAGTAAAACAGTGAAAACAGAGGATTGTTATTACTAATTCATGGAATGAAATAAACTGGAAAATAATGTGTCAGCACTTTTCTATAGTATAGCAGTGAATGAAAGTAAATAGTGTTGCCACTGAGACACGTGGGTGCAAACTCTTTGTCATGTGACAGACATATTGTGTGAAATTTAATAAGAAACAAACTAGTACAGTGTGCATTGTGTTTTGCTATTGCCATTGCTTCTGCTTTTATGTTACGAGTTGCCAGATTTTAGTTATTTTATCAACTTGTGCCATCATCTATAACAGGGTGAGTATTCGATGCTCATATTTACGGGTAGCCAACTTATGTCATGCAGCTGAATAAAGGATAACTGCATGGGCATTGTTATGAAAATGGGCATGCATACTTGTGTCTACTATGCCAGTGAAAGATATGGGACATACAGTCCAGAAATGTGTGCCTTTAATTACTAAGGAGCATTGTACTGGAAAAGTATGACCATGCTGACCTTTAGTGTCTGAAATGCGTCTGTGTGAAACTTATTACCGTTGTAGGTGGATATATATATATATATATATATATATATATATATATATATATATTTATATATTTATATATATATACGTATATATATATATATATATATATATATATATATATGAACTTATGGGAAAATTAATGAGTATTAATTGAGACAGGTGAAATTAAGAGTGCTTAATCTTTATTCTCAGGGTTTTGGATGTTACAGAACATGGACGTATTTAAGTGACCTCAGGTTATTCGTAACATTTTGTGATTAACTACTGCATGTCTCTAAGCCATGAAAATCTTCCTTATTAGGCAGAAAAGAAAAGTGTAAGATACAGAACTAGAGCAAAAGAGAGACATGAGACAGCTCTGCATGTAATGTCTGACTCAAAACAAATATAAAAATCTTGTAGATGTCACCTTGTCTAAGGTTAAGGATTTAATTTGGTTCAGTCCTGAGTTAGGCTGACAGAAACAAAGGAAACATGAGAAGCATATCTATAGAAGGATGCAATATTGAATTGATACACATATTTTAATATGTGTGTTTAAATTAAATATAAACCTAATATGTATACCGCAAACAGCTACATTAATGGAAAAAGCATTCTTTAAAAAGAAACCCATGAACTAGTGAATTTAATAAAATATCTCTTGTTGAATGGCAAGCTGCTTCCGTCATGAAATTATTTCTCATAAAGTAGCAGGAAATGAGATTTTGATGCCTATATACATTAATGAACGCCATGCCAAAACTTGTTATCTAAACAAGTTTCTTAAAAGTGGAACACATAAAACAGGCAGCCCTCCAGTTATAGGATGTAAACAATATTAGGCTGGCTCTTTTGTCAATCTATTTAAGGATGCACTGTAGTGGTTCCAGTAAACTACACACCTGATTAGTGTAACATGACTTTAAATAATTGAAAGAATGAGATTAAGTCTATCTGGTCTGTTTGAGTATTGCAGCTACCCCTACTGCCCTAAGTGCCCCAGACGTTCATAAAGATGGGCACCATTCTAATAATTGATTCTCCCTGTCTACTCTTGGTTTGCGAAAAAAGCATTTCCCTCTTTCTAAAGTAAACTGTGCCACTTATTACAGTGGTCATGCTCCTTCTATCTATCTATATCACCCTCTCTAGCAATAACATTTCTGTCAGTTTACCTCTTCATGGTATCATATAACCATATTACATCAACATATCACTCTTCTTTTCCACAAAAGAAGTGGTTGAGGTCCCAGACATTCTTTCATACATCTCCCCATTCCTTATCCCATTTTAGTTGAATTTCTCTATATAACTTTGTATAATTTGCTGAGTTTCCCCTTTGCAAAGCTTATGTAACTATGCACAGTACTCCGTTCATGACTTGTACTACACTCTGAAAAGGATCACCATACTCTTAATATTCTTACATGGCACATCACTGGTTATGTCTAAAAATATGGGATTTTTCATTGGTCATTGGCACTACCCTTTGGGTCTGAGCCTGATCACTGTGATTTCCCGCAAAGATAACCCCAACTCTAATTTTTCTTTTTGATTAAACCAAAACATCACATTCTACCCTATAAACACTATTCATCCCAACTGTACAGTTAACTATCCATACATACACACACACACACACACACACACACACACACACACACACACACACACACACACACACACACACACACACACACACACACACTTTAGCTAGGAGCTAATGATGGAAGACTCTGACAAACACTTTGGTGATGTCCACATAGATTCATGACTGCAAGGATGCCTCTGACCACTTCCTAGGGAACTTGGTCAGAGAACAGGATCAGGATTGCCTGGCAGGACCTAACCTACTCTACCCCAGAATATTGTAAGCTTTGTTTCCATTGCTGCATTTTATTTTTATGAACCCAGAAGTCAAACTCATTGGTCTTGAGTCCCAGTCATGTTCTTTCTTCTGTATTTGCAAGTTGGCACTAATATTGCTTGCGCCAGTACTTTAGGCCTGTTGAGTGGATTGTACATCTTCTGTCTCAGCAACCCCTGTGAAGGCCACCATTAACATCCTATCAGGTATCTGTGTGTTATCATTCTTTAGCATGTTACTTCATCTTTTACATTTTCATCCATCAATACCTGTTTTCCCAGCTCTGCCCTCCCAGGCTTGTATCTTGCATCACCTTTCCTTTATAAACACAGAAGCAAAGTATTAATTTGAAATTCCCTTCTGCTCCCAGTGTCCTTATACTTTAACCTTTCCATTTAAATTCTCTTTTTACTTATTTTTTAACAAGAAACATCTTTATTAAATTATCACTTATGACACAGGCAACCATACATACATTTATATAAATGCAAACAAACCATATTGGCATAATTTTAGATGCAAACATTATACATTGCCTGTAATCTATCCAGTCACTGTCATACATTACATATCTCAATCAAATCCTGCCTTCTTTTGAATCTCACTCCTCCTCTGCATGTATTGTTCCCACAATTTTGCTTTTTTTGTCATTTGCTCCTACCGTTTTCTAAAGATCCAGTTTCTACTTGTTTTATCTCTATTGCTCTATTCACTACTTCCAATACAATTGATTAAGATTTTGATTTCTATTTTCTAGTAATTGCTCTTTTGGCAGATATCATAGACTCAGTAAGGTCTTACTATGTCTAGGCAATTATGATTATGTAACATAGCTCAAAAAGTCTTTTCTTTAGTTATACCAATTTGCTCACCCAGTATTTCTGATACAGCAGTCTGCAGGGAATTGTTCAAGTCTGCCAACTCATTACACTCCCAGAAAATATGTACTCAATTATCTCTTTCTTCCCAATCTCATTATCTACCTAAAGAAAAATTATTTGGATTCTACTTGGGGTGTAAAAATACCTGTGTAAATACTTCCAAGCAAAGATTCTAAATCCTCTAAACTTTGTTGCATATTTGTGAGCCATACATATACCCTCCTATTGTGTCTTTGCGAATTGCATAGTCAGTCTCTCTTCCCAGTCCTTTCTAACTTCTTCTTATTGATTCTTATAGTTATAATGCAATATTTTATATGCTCTACTAAATATTCATTTTATAACAGCAGCTTCTGTTCCTGATTCTGCTAAAAACTCTACCAGTGCTGATCTTTCACCTAGGATCCCCCTATTTGTTTATCTTTGTCTATATACTGACATCAGTCCTTGATAGGGAAGGCAATCTATAGCCTGCAGACAAATAAATTCATGGCCTTTTCCCATTCTATTACCTTTCCCTCTGTAGTTATTTGCTCCCACTACATTGGATCTTTTGCCAGTTTCCTCCAATAAAATCCAACCCCCTCATGCCTATTGTCTGTATCCCAAATTGCAATCATCCCTATCAGTAAAATCTCATTTCTCTTCTCCTGTGTTGGCTTACTTCTTAGAATACGCTCTACTACTTTACGAATATTATATTATGTATGGTTATTACTATTTTCTTTAAGGATCTGCATCTAAAATCCTAGTCTCTCTTTGTTTCTTGAGCTTCACTCATTTCATCATCAACCCTTTGCACTTTAAATTACATTGCGTGTGCTATGTATAGAAGCCTTAACTGTGTAGCTCTAAAATATCCCTTCAGATTGGGTAATCCCAGACCACTTTGTTCACTTTGAAAAATCAGATTAGCCTGCTTGGCTTTTGTCATCTTCCCCCTCCCAGATAAAATCCTTCAGCTCTTTATTAATTGCTATCCACAACTTCTCTTCTGGTTGACAAAAATATGCCTGACCTGTGTATAAAACTAAATGGCCTAAACACATTTTAACTGCTTGTATCTTTCTATCCATATCCATAAAACAGAGCTTCCAATTTCTCAGTTTTTATCTTTTGTTTAGTCTCTGCCCACCAGGGGCGGCCCATGCTATAGGACTGCTGGACTGCAGCCCCCTCAAGAAAAAGTAAAAAGAAATTAAAAAAAAAAAAATTTAAATTCACAGACTTCACGCATGCGCAGTAGTCCAGACTACTGTGAGTCTACTGCACATGCTCCAGGCAGTCCTGGTAGGGAAACACAAGGAGAGTCTGAACACTTTTAAAGTGCACAGACTCACTGGGAAAACACATTGGGGCCGGACTGCAACACCAGCAGTCAGGAATTGAGTCTCTCATCAGATCTCACAGGTCTTTGGATTATTGCACGGGCATTTGGATGTACGTTATGGAGAATGGACAGGTAAGTGTGCTAATTATGGTGCTTTTACCATTTTGATAGGGACTAGGTGTTTGAAGTTATGCTTTTAACTTTTTGATAGGGACTAGGTGTTTGAAGTTATGCTTTTAACTTTTTGATAGGGACTTGTGTGTTTGTGAACTTAGTGTTTGAAGTTATGCTTTTAACCTTTTGATAGGGACTTGTGTGTGTGTGGACTTAGTGTTTGAAGTTATGCTTTTAACGTTTTGATAGGGACTTGTGTGTGTGGACTTAGTGTTTGAAGTTATGCTTTTAACTGTTTGATAGGAAAGGGAGGGGTGTGTGTGTGTGTGTGTAAATGCCCCAGGTGCTCATGGTGGTGTGGTAGGGAATACCTCAGGCTTGAACCCTGTACCCTGTATGCAGGTGTTAAAGACTTGAGTTCCCTACCCACCACCATTTGTAAAAAAAAATGCAGATTTTTGCCTCATATTTGATCTGATCTGTTCCTCATAATATCTGTGGTTTGTAAATGTTGCAATGCTTGATATTTGATGGTGCACTGGTAGCATTGTTGCCTCACAGCTGCAGTTTCTCAGGTTTGATTCTTGGCTGGGGTTCCTTCTTTGTGGGGTCTGTATCTTCTCCCTGTGTTTGTGTGGGTTTGCTTTTGTGTCCTCCCATGTTACAAAGACATGTCTGCATTATTTCTTCCTGGGCCTCTGCTGAAAATTGTTTTTTTGTTCCAAGTCAGACTGTCCTGATTAACAAATGTTAAATAAAATTGACAGGCATTTGAATTTCAGACTTCAGGTTTCTGAATGTTTAATTTTTTACATATTTGATGGTGCAGTGGCAGTATTGTTGCCTCATAGCTACAGGATTTGTGGTGCCTTCTTTGTGGAGTCTGCATCTTATCTCTGTGTTTGCGTGGATTTGCTCTGGTATCCTGCCATTTTACAAAGACGTGTCTACAGTATTTCTCCCTGGGCCTCTGCTGAAAATTGTTTTTGTTCCATCAGAAGTAAAATTGACAGGCATTTGAATTTCAGACTATGATATACGTAGTAAAACAACTTTTTATTCTAGCAATAAATATATAGTAACACAGCCTCTTATTATAACATTTTTTTAAGTTTATAAGATGACTATTTTAATTTTTTCCTTATTTTTGGGACTGTAATACCCTGTTAGTGGCTTTGTCCAGGTTTTTTGTGCTAAGGTTGACAGCTATGGCAAGAACTGAATTCACTGAATATGTTTGAGGGCTGTATTCCCTCAGCACAAAACACCTGGACAAACCCAGTAATAAGAGGTTGACAGCTATGGTGAGAACTGAATTCATTAAATGATAGCCATTTAAGTTTCAGTCTTCCTCTCGTTCACAAAACAGCTGATTTGGCGTAGTGGTATGTTGCTCTTGACTGTTTTGCACAGGGACCTTGTCTGTAAAATGTACGGTGGTAACACAGCATTTTTCTTTCACAAAGCAGGTGATTTGGCATAGTGGTATGTTGTTCTGACTCTTTTTTGCACAGGGACTTTGGCAGTAAAATGTATGGTGGTAACACAGCATTTTATTCTAGCAGCTTTCCAAGATTATACAAGCAATGTTTAATGTGTCCCTGGTTTTTACCCTTTTGACCCACCCCAATAAATTTGGCTTTTTCCAGACTTCTTGTACTGCGAAGTTGAGATGCAGTTGAGTATTGAATAGATTTTACAAGGAGCTGAGAGCTGCAGGGGAAGAGATGTTTAGTGCTAATAGCACAACAGGCTGTGTGCTTGCTTTTGATGCAAAAGGTTGTTGGTTCTACTCCCATAAGGGGTGAATGCTGCCGTATTGAAAGTTAAGATACTAATTATGAGCCTGTTATCAGTTTGCCATCCATTTCCTATTGCAATATTACTAGCTTATTTTTAATGTAATTTAGGCAATTTATTCCACAGGGGCATCAGACACTTTATTGTTCGATGAAACCATGAAATATAAAGGTGATTGCTAGCACCAACCTCTTCATTACAGATTTATTTAACGTGGAATTATTTAGATGACTTTTTTACTACTTCAGAGATTGTGCACATTTACTGATAATGGTGGACTGTAGAATTGTGCACATTTACTGATAATAGTGGACTGTATAAGCTTGAGTAGACTTTTATGATGGAAATGTTCTGAATTTGACAGTTTTGTTTCATTGTTTACTGGAAAAATGTTCAAAGCAATAGGAAGGTGTATCAAAGAGCACATGTGTGTTTCATATGCAAGGGGCCTATGATTTGAAAACAGCCCAGAAGTAATTTGTATCTGCCACGAGTAAAATGTATTTTCTTTGAATGTGGATTTTAATGTTTCAGTGAATGTGAGTTTCAAGGGCAGAGAATGTTTAATGCCAAGTTTGTTTAGCAGATGTCTTAGTGTTTGTGCTGTAAAATGCAAAAATAAAACTTTCAAATGAAGTTCAAGTCATCATAGAAGTAAATCAGTATGCACATTAGTGTTTATGGTAAATGGAGTGAAATAGCAAAGTAATGGATCATTGGAATGGCTGCAGGGAGGCTCCATTCGACCAGGGTTTTGTGAGGGGGAAGGGTGGCAAACTTAGACAGCCCCAGCTGAACCATACCTCCCAACTGTCCAGATTTTCAAAGAATGAATAGATTTTTTGCTTCTTATTTTTGATTTGTTCCTCAGAAATTGTGTTTTTCTGGCAAATCATTTAGGAATTAAGTCACTAAATAATGACACACCTAGTTTCAGACTTCATAACCTTCAGAAAAATGCATGTTTGCTAAAGTAAGACCTGCTCTATCAACTGTCCCAGTTTATAGAAGAGCATTTTTAGTACTGTTTATATGTTCCCTCCAATATATTTGGCCTTGTCCAGATTTATGTCCCAGTTTATACAAGAGCAATTTTTAGTACTGTTTATATGTCCCCCCAATATATCTGGCCTTGTCCAGATTTATTGCATTAACAGGTTGAGAGGTACATGCAAATAAATTGCTTTATAGAATTAGGCATAGCCAAACCTCTGAACTGTCCCTGATTTTGACTCAAAATGTTGCTCTTCCCCTAATGATCCCTCCACAAAATAGCAATTTTGGAAGAAAACATGGAGGGTTTATAATTAAGAAATAACTGTAATAATCAGATTACTTTTATTTCAGAAATGCATGTAGATTATTTTATTTTGTCAGCTGCTCAAGTTAGCAGTACTAATATTAAAGTGTCCCATCTTGACATGTTCCCAGCTGTACTGTGTTGCTATTTTATATTTTTACATCACATTTTTTGGTCCATTTTTCATAAAATTGTGTTTTTTGGCAAATTAGTGACAAATAATTAAAGACTGAAGTTAGAAAATAATGACAGACATTTGAGTTTCAGATTTCATACCATTCAGAAAATTCATACTAATGCAAGACCTCTATTAGCTTTCTAAGGTTATAAGAGCGATATTTTAAAAATTGTCTTTGTCCCATTTCTTTGTATGGCTTTGTCCAGATTTCTTGCTCTGAGGTTGAGAGGTATGACAAATGTGTCAGGGCCATCACAAGTCAGCCAGAGACATTTCAAACTGTGACATACTTGTTACACCCCACTCCCCCGTGTAGTGACTCTGGATGTGTCGAAGCAAGGCAAGGAGTAGTTATGCAGTGTAAATGTGCAGAGAATCCCACCCATCCAAGGTAGACACAAGTACTAGAGTGGCTTTTCATCTGTACTTGATTTTTGCAGAATGGTCTGGTTTCTGTCATATTTTTTGTACTGTTGATTTATGCTTATTACTCAAAGTGCCTGTTGCTCTGTGTTTAAGTAGCAATACTTTAATGACCATCAGGTAAGCTTGGCTGAGATTGCAAGATGCAAGTAAGCTTTAATAAGCATACTGTTAAAGAATTGCCAACATTGAAAGCCTTTCTGTTGCCATGTAGAGAATACTTAACTAGATAATGTATAAGCCTTGGGTATTGACATGCATATGCCAGTATTTGTAATAAAGGACAGAATTACATTATTTTAAGACTCTCATTACACTTGGAGACTTACAGTCATCTCTGCAGGCTTTAACCATAAACCGAATGCCAATCGCGTGGTCTATAACCTGTACAGTAGTCCTTTTAAGCAATGTATCTTGAGCTTATTTCTTGTTTGCTTTTAATTTTTTACTTTGATCATGTTTTCCCCATGAAACAAGTAGATGTCAGGCAGCAGGTCTTTTTTTGGATATGGAACATTTTTACAAGTGGGGGCATCAGAGATTTCTACTTTCAGCATGTTACTTGTTACTTTAATAAAGCTGAATATAAATTATAATTAGAACTGCAGTGCAAGAAGTGGTTTGAGTTGAGTGCTGCTTGTTTTTCTTATACTTGATTTTGACTGGCATTCCATTAATGTATTTAAAAAAAAGTAATTTATTTTTTCATGCCTCACAACCTTTTTTGTTTCCATCTAGATATTAAGCTGTCATGCAGCCAATGCATTGAAATATTTTTATTCTTCTACACTTCATTTTGTCTTGATTGGACTCTCATGACAACTGTTTGGCACCCAGTGCAGTATACTTAGTTTTTGTGGTTTGTTACTACAGGTGTTTGTGTGTGGTAGGGAATACCTCAGGCTTGAACCCTGTACCTTGTATGCAGGTGTTAAAGACCTTAATTCCCTACCCACCACCATTTGTGAAAAAAAACTGCAGATTTTTGCCTCATGTTTGATCTGATCTGTTCCTCATAATATCTGTGGTTTGTAAATGCTGCAATGCTTGATATTTGATGGGGCAGTGGTAGCATTGTTGCCTCACAGCTGCAGGTTTTCAGGTTTGCTTCTTGGCTTGGGTGCCTTCTTTGTGGTCCCTTTATCTTCTCCCTGTGTTTGTGTGTGTTTACTTTTGTGTCCTCCCATGTTACAAAGACATGTCTGCATTATTTCTTCCTGGGCCTCTGCTGAATTTTTTTGTTGTTCCAAGTCAAACTGTCCTGATTAACAAATGTTAAATAAAATTGACAGGCATTTGAATTTCAGACTTCAGGTTACTGAATGTTTAAGTCCTTGCATATTTGATGGTGCAGTGGTAGTATTGTTGCCTCACAGCTATAGGTTTTCTGGTTTGATTCTTGGCTGAGGTGCCTTCTGTATGGAGTCTGCATCTCCTCCCTGTGTTTGTGTGGATTAGCTCTGGTGCCCTGTCATTTTACAAAGACGTGTCTGCAGTATTTCTCCCTGGGTCTCTGCTGAAATTTGTTTTTATTCTGTCAGCAGTAAAATTGACAGACATTTGAATTTCAGACTTCATGTTCTTCAGAAAATCCATAGTAACACAACTGTAACACAACCTTTTATTCTAGCAATTTTCTAAGTTTATAAGATGAATATTTGAAATTTGTCCCTATTTTTGGGACTGTATTCCCTCATTATTGGCTTTTGTCCAGGTTTTTTGTGCTAAGGTTGACAGCTATGGCAAGAACTGAATTCACTGAATGTTTGACGGCTGTATTCCCACATTACTGGGTTTGTCCAGGTGTTTTGTACTAAGAGGTTGACAGGTATGGTGAGAACTGAATTCACTAAATGATAGCCATTTAAGTTTCAGTCTTCCTCTTTTACAAAGCAGCTGATTTGGCATAGTGGTATGTTGCTCTGTTTTGCACAGGGAGCTTGGCAGTAAAATGTATGGTTCTAGCAACTTTCCAAGATTATACAAGCAATGTTTGTGTCCCTGGTTTTTGGGCTTTTGACCCCCCCCCCAATACATTTTGGCTTTTTCCAGTTTTCTTGTGCTGCGAAGTTGACTATTGAGTAGATTTTACAAGGAGCTGAGAGCTGCAGAGGAACAGAAGTTTAGTGCTGCTTAAGTGAAGCTGGTTTTCCTTGTTAATAGCACAACAAGTTGTGTACTTTCCTTTGATGCAGAAGGCTGTGGGTTCTACTCCCACAAGGGGTGGATGCTGCTGTACTGAGAATGTTCTCCTTGGTGAAGATACTAACTATGAGTCCGTTATCAGTTTGCCATCCATTTCCTCTTGCAATATTACTAGCTTATCATTTTTTTAATGTAATATAGGCAATTTATTCCTGAGGGGCAACAGGCACTTTATTTTTCGATGAAACCATGAAATATAAAGGTGTTTGCTAGCAGCATCCTCTTCATTAGTTACAGATTTCTTTAATGTGGAATTATTTAGATGACTTTTACTTCTTCAGAGATAGTGCATATTTACTGATAATGGACTGTAGAATTGTGCATATTTACTGATAATGGACTGTAGAATTGTGCATATTTACTGATAATGGTGGACTGTAGAATTGTGCATATTTACTGATAATGGTGGACTGTAGAATTGTGCATATTTACTGATAATGGTGGACTGCGGAAGTCTGAGTAGACTTTTATGATAAATGTTCTGAACTGGACAGTTTTGTCATTTTGGGTGCATGCATTTTGTTTCATTGCTTACTGGAAAAATGTTCAAAACGCCCTCTAACAACTGTAATATATTGTACAAGGAATATAATTTAGTACAATGAGGAAGGTGTATCAAAGAGCACATGTATGTTTCATATGCAAGGGGCCTATGATTTGAAAACAGCCCAAAATTAATCTTTATCTGCCACTGGCAAAATGTATTTTCTTTGAATGTGGGTTTCAATGCTGTTTCAATGAATGTGAGTTTCAAGGGCAGAGAAGTTTTAATGCTAAGTTTTCATTGTGAGACTGCATTGCTTTGTTTAGTAGATGACTTAGTGTTTGTGCTGTAAAATACAAAATAAAACTTTCAAATGAAGTCCAACTCATCATACAAGTAAAGCAGTATGCACATTAGTGTTTATGGTAAATGGAGTGAAATAGTCAAGTAATGGTTCATTGGAATGGCTGCAGAGGCTCTATTCAACCGTGATTTTGTCAGGGGGGAAGGGCAGCAAACTCAGACAGGCCCAGCTGAACTATACCTCCCAACTGTCCAGATTTTCAAAGAATGAATAGATTTTTGCTTCTTATTTTTGGTTTGTTCTTCATAAAATTTGTAGTTTTCTGGCAAATCATTTAGAAATTAAGTCACTAAATAGAGTTTTATACTTCATAACCTTCAGAAAAATGCATGCTAAAGTAAAAACTGTTATTCTATCAACTGTCTCAATTTATACAAGAGCAATTTTTAGTACTGTTTATATGTTCCCCCAGTATATTTGGCCTTGTTCAGATTTACTGCATTAACAGGTTGAGAGGTACATGCAAATAAATTGCTTTATAGAATTAGGCATAGCCAACCTCTCAACTGTCTCCGATTTTGGCTTAAAATGTTGCTCTTCCCCCTAATAATCCCTCCGCAAAATAGCAATTTTGGAAGAAAACATGGAGGATTTACAATTAAGAAATAACTAATAATCAAAGTTATAGATTACTTGAAATGCATGTAGATTCTTTTATTTTGTCAGCTGCTCAAGTTAGCAGTACTAATATTAAAGTGTCCCTTCTTTGACAGGTTCCCAGCTGTATTGTGTGGCTATTTTATATTTTTGCATCACATTTGGTCCATTTTTCATAAAATTGTTTTTTTTGGCAAATTAGTGACAAATCACTAAAGACTGAAGTTAGAAAATAATGACAGACATTTGAGTTTCAGATTTTATACCCTTCAGAAAAGTCATACTAATGCAAGACCTATTCTATTATCTTTCTAAGTTTATTAGAGCAATATTTAAAAAATTGTCCTTATTTGTGGGCATTTGTCCCACTTCTGTGTATGGCTTTGTCTAGATTTCTTGCTCTGAGGTTGAGAGGTATGACACATGTCAGGGCCATCACAGTCAGCCAGAGACATTTCAAATTGTGACATACTTGTTGCACCCCACTCCACCATGTACTGACTCTGGATGTGTCCAAGCAAGGCAAGGAGTAGTTATGCAGTGTAAATGTGCAGTGTGTCTCTCCCCCCCCATCCAAGGTAGACACAAGTACTACAGTGGCTTTTATCTGTCCTTGATTTTGCAGAAAGGTCTGGTTTCTGTCATATTTTTGTACTGTTGATTTATGCTTATTACTCAAAGTGCCTGCTCTGTGTTTAAGTAGCAATGCTTTAATGACCGTAATGTAAGCTTGTCTGAGATCGTAAGATGCAAGTAAGCTTTAATAAGCGTACTGTTAAAGAATTGCCAACATTGAAAGCCTTTCTGTTGTTGCCATGCAGAGAATACTTGACTAGATAATGTATAAGCCTTGGGTATTAAAGGACAGGATTCCATTATTTTAAAAAGCTCATTACACTTGTTGGAGACTTCCAGTCATCTCTACAGACTTTACCCGTAAACTAAACAGAATACCAATCATGTGTTGTCCGTAACCTGTACAGTAATCCTTTAAGCAATGTATCTTGAGCTTGTTTCTTGTTTGCTTTTCATTTTTTACTTACATGTTTTCCCCATGAAACAAGTAGATAGTTGTCAGGCAGCAGGCCTTTTTTGGATAAGAAACATTTTTACAAGTGGGGGCATCACAGAGATTTCTACTTTCAGCATGTTACTTGGCACTTTAATAAAGCTGAATATAAATTATAATTAGAACTGTATTGCAAGGAGAAGTGGTTTGAGTTGAGTGCTTCTGGTTTTGCTTGTACTTGATTTTGACTGGCATTCCAGTAATGTATTTAAAAAGTAATTTATTTTTTCATGCCTCACAACCTTTTGTTTCCATCTAGATATTAAGTAAGCTGTCATGCAGCCAATGCATTGAAATATTTTTATTCTTCTACACTTATTTTTGTCTTGATTGGACTCTCATAATGATGGTTTGCCACCCAGGGCAGTGTATTTAATTAAAGTTAGTTTTTGTGGTTTTGAGCATAGCTCCTCCCCTTTCTGGTTGGCCACACCCCTTCCCTTGACCCACCCATTCAGCTGTCTCCTGCAGCCCCCCTTTGATTTGAAGTCACCAGCCGCCACTGCTGCCCACATATCCTTAGCTACCACACCAGAATCCATTTTATTCGATACTCCTACGTATTTCATTTTATTGTGCCCCTTAAATATGGATATTGTTGAACCATTTTGCATATGGGTACATAATTTACAGCTATTGCCATTGTCTTAGCTTCATTAATTTTGTATCCTGAAAAGAAATGAAACTATCTCAAAATTTGCCAAACCATTGAAATGTCCTTTTTTGGTTTTATCATATATGAAATAATATCATCTGCAAATACAGCAAGCTTTTCTTGACTGCCATACCAATTATATCCTTCAATTTCTGAGTCCATTATTTTCTTTGCCAATGGTTCAAAATATAATGCAAATAACAAAGGGGAAATGGGGCACCCCTGCCTGGTTTCTCTGCTCAAACAGAAATCATCAGAGAGGACCCCACCTTTTTTTCTATTTTCACCTCCAATCCCTCTTAATCAACTTTATATTTGTATAAAGGAATGCAAATGCTTCCATTGCCTTGCTCATAAACTCCCAGCTTACTCTGTCAAATGCTTTCTCTGCACCAGGAACCAACAGCTGCGGTATTTTCTTACATTCTACTTCTATCTTGAACAACACTGTTCCATTAATCTTGTGAAATGTTTGCCTCCCCTCCACAAAACCACACTGATCCATATCTATCAGATTCAGCATCACCTACAACATTCTTTTAGCCAATATAGACATAAACACATTATAATCAAGGTGTAGGATTGAAATGGGCCTATATGAAGTTGGATCTGATGGGTTTTTACCCTCTTTAGGTATTACAGCCAGTTTACCTTCATAACGCCGAACACAATATGGTTGACCCCGCTTCCGCGAATACCGAAGTGCGACCATATGAAACGTCGAACACCACATATCTGAACGGCAAAATCTCTTCCCCTTTTTGACTCATGGTAGCACTGGTATGGAGGTTTGGTGCAGCAAGACATGTCGAAATTCAACATTTATTCTAAAATTTTAAAGTTTTGCGGTTCTGGTTTCGCAGAAAATGTTCGACGATGTGGCCGGTCGATCATATGTGATCAGCAATATGAAGGTAAACCACTGCAGCAACCACCACTTCCTTCCAGAATGTTGATGCTTCTCCTTCTCTAAAAATACTGTTGAAGAAAACTTTCCAGATCTTTATCAACTTTTTCCCTCCTAGCTTCCACAGGAATACCTCTATGCCTTGGGTCTTTCTTATGGATCAATACCATTTGTATCTCATCTCCTTCTATCCTAACTGTTAGTAATTGAGCCTCATCTACCTCTAAAACTGACATATTTAATTGTTCGATAAACATTTCCATTTGTACCTTTTCTTGATTTGTATATTTCTTTACTTTATGCAGTGTTTCAAAAAATTCCAAAATATTTCTTGTACTGCTACAGGATCTCTTTTTATTTTTCTTGTTATAGGCTTCCTAAGCTTGGTTTCAACCCTTTCTATTTTTTGTTGCCTGAGTTGTGTACTAAAAGTGTTCCTGCTCTGGAGTTTTATTATTAAAAAAAAAAACAGTTGCTTAACAGCAATCTTTCTAAACTTATGCACATTATCGAGTTAATCCCTTATTTTCTGTTTATGATTCTGCAATTGCTCCTACTCTTATTCTGTGAGATTACCCCTATTTTGCATTACTTTAATCTTTGTCAGTACTTCTAAACAACTCTTTTTACTTCTTAGCCATATATCGCTTTTGTTTTATTTCCACCCCATGCTTAAACTCACTTTTTAATTTTATCCCACTACTTAACTATATTTTCAGAAGAAATTTCTATTCTCTTCCTGAGTAATTTCAACTACCCATTCCTTAAATGTTTCTTTTTTCAACAGATAGATGGGAACACAACTCACAAACTCTTAGAGTAAAAAAATCTGGATAAAGCCTAAAATAATGGGGAAACAAAGGCTCACAGATAGTGATAGATTTAAAATGTTGCTTGTATACACTCAGTAAGGTGCTAGAATAACAGGATTTGTGTTGGCATGCATTTTCTAAGCAATATGAATTCTGAAACTCAAATGAATACAATTATTTAGTGACTTCAGTCCTCAGTATCTCAGACGAACAATGTATATAAAGCGACCCATGCTTTAAACTCCCCGCTTCCATACAAGCATCGAGCGCAGGCACGCTCGTCAAGCAGAGGGAGAGGGAAGCGCAAGATGTCCGACGAGAATTGGGGGAACAGAAAGAAGAAGTTTTAAACACCTTGTTCATTAATATGTCTTCCAGACCTTTGACTGATATTGACTGCTCTGTACTAAATAAGGGACTTTCGTTCATTCCCTCGCGAGGGAGTGAATTATCAGACACCCTAATATCACTTCGTAAATTTACAAGAAAAATAGCCCTGAAATTACTTTTCAAGGACTCAGCTACTGCAACAAATGATTATAATGCTGCTGAGTTAAAAAGGAAAAGCTCTTACATACCACCCCTACCGAGCTTTGTGGACTGCTTTCAAAGAGCTTGTGAACACGACTTTTATCTGTATTTTGGTGAAAAACGGCATAAAAAGTTGTTCGTGAACCTGAATGCAGCCCAAAAACAAAGCCTAGACACTCTTAGTAAAGACGGCAATTTGACTTTTAGACCTGCTGACAAAGGGGGGGGTGTTGTAATACTGGACTCTAACTCTTATAATGACATGATGAATGAATTGCTTAATGATGATATTGCTTATAGTTTAATATGTAAATCAGATGTTATTTCAACAATTAATAATGTCCATGACATGTTATACGACCTATTAATGTCCAGATGTATTGATAAATCTTTATATGAGTATCTTGAAATTAAGGCACCCCTAATACCTATAATAAAGGGGTTGCCAAAGATACACAAAGGAATCTACCCTCCACCAATGCGGCCAATAGTATCTGGCAAACTATGGGTAACCGAGAATGCATCGAAATATGTACAATCAAAAATTGGTCCTTTAGTAGAGATGATACCTACTATTCTGAAAAATACATATAAACTATTGGATGATCTAAAAGAAAAATCATTATTAGATAGGATAACATCTGATACTCTATTGGTAACTCTAGATATCAAGAGTTTATTTACGAGTATACCGAATGAATTTGGTATAGAAGCTGTCAGGAAACATCTTAATGAGCAGGGAAGTATTAGTAATAATGAGCAATTTGTTATCTGTACCCTGTTGGACTTAATACTCAATAACAACATTTTTATATATCGGGATAATTTATATAGGCAGGCATGGGGGGTTGCAATGGGCACCCCCTGTGCAAATGCCTATGCGAATTTAGCAGTATATGAATGGGAGAGAACATATGTTTTTAATGAAGAGAACTTTATCAATAATGTCATCTATTATAGGAGATTTGTCGATGACATTATACTTTTTTGGAATGGTACCATCGACTCCCTACATGGTTTCGTAGAATATATGGGTAATACCACCTCCTTTCTAAGCTTTACCTATGAGACTTCCCTGGTTAGAGTTAATTACCTTGACATTACCATAGTTAAGAATGATAGAAATGAGTTTTTTACATCTTTATACAGGAAACCCTGTTGGAAAAATGGAATATTACATTACGAAAGTATGCATCCTAGGCATATCTTTCCAAATATAGTCAAGAATCAGATGGAGAGGGTCACCAGACTATGCAACATCGATAGTGAGAAAGAACGCCTCCTAGACTTCCAGGGACAATGTTTTATGAAAAGAGGCTATCCGACTCAATTAATTATGAACCATGGAAAGGGTAGTCAAAAGGTCTCAGAAGAAGGACATAGAAATAGACCTATAATTAGACATTATTTTAGATCCCAGAATAGTATAATACATTATGACATCAAATACACCAATGATGTGAATCACATTAAAGAAATCTTAGTTAGGAATTGGAAATTATTAATGATAAATAGGGAAATGACGAGTATAGTTGGTAATTATCCCAGGTTCAGATATAATAACTGCTTCAACTTGAAAAGGATATTATGTAAAGAAAATGTTTCTAATGCTCCAAAAGATCTAAGAAATAAATTTAGACAAGGAACATTTCCCTGTAATAAATGCTGCATTTGCAAATACATTACTAAAGAACAGAGATATATAAATAGGGAATTAGGTGTGAGTTTTACCCCTAATTTTTATGCCACATGTAATACTACCAACGTAATTTACTTGGCAACATGTGATTGTTGTGACGTATTCTACGTGGGTTTGACAACACGCAGATTTAAAGACAGGGTATACAATCACATATACGATATACGAAAAGTAAATGAGAATAATGCATTGGCTCGACATGTTCAGATGTTTCCAGCACATAGCTTTAGATTCAGGGTCCTTCAGATTTTATACCCTAACAAAAGAGAAGGTGATATAACAGGTACATTAGAACTATATGAGCTGAAATGGATTCTAACACTTAGGGCACATTTAGAACCTGGCCTTAATACCTCACTTACGATCAGACCAGCTCTTCAGTAATTTTACATATCCCCATTTGAAGTATATCTTGATATAAATAAAGTTATCTATTTTTGCATTTGTATGAAGTTCATGAGCAAAATAGCTGTTTTTGATGGGTAGCATTTATTTTTTGGGAAATATTTCCCTTATTTGTTTTTGTATGTTATTTATTGGGTAATTATTATGGATTTGGGTAAAAGCACTTTTTAAAATATATTACAAATGTCAATGATCATATTATATAATAGTGTATATAAACATAGATAAGAACAGTTGAATATGAATATATTATTTATATTGTGGTTGTTACACACTTGTTATAGATATCAATTTTAGAATTCTCCCCCTTTTTACATCACTCATTTCCTCGTTTTCCCTCCCCCCACCCTTCCCGCCTTCCCCCCTTCTCCCCCCCCTCCCTGTCCTCTTTCCCTTTCCTTAGTCACCCTTTCCTCATTCCTTCTCCACCCTTTCCTTTCCCCCTCCCCTTCTCCTCCCCACTTGTTTCCTTTTACTGGACCTATTCCCTTTTTCCTCACATTCTCCCCCCCCCTCCCTTCCCCTTTCACTCATCCCTTTTTCTCCCACCATCCCCTTCCCCATCTTCCTTTTCCTGTTTTCCTTTCATTATATAAGATATTTCAACAAACATAGAGTTTACATAGAGAATGAATTCCTAATAGAATTTAGGCTTTGGATTGAAATATTTAATAACGAAATAGTTTTATCGAAATAATATTGGATTTTATGTATATAATTTTGTTAGAATTAATGTTGTAAGATATATGAATCTTTTATACACATGAAAAACTATCAGTTATAAGGTTGCACGGTTATATCACATTGATACATACTGATTAATTAGAACTGTTTCCCGCCACAAGGCTTGTTAATTAGGGTGTGGATTCTAGTATATAAGCAGAAGTTCTTATATGAATTGTTGTAACCTGATGAAGCGCACTTCTTAGGTGCGTGAAAGCGCTTGTTTTATCCTAAAATTAAAGAAAAATTTTTACTCATCGTGGTGGCTCCAGTAATTTGCTTGAATATTCTACTGGTGTTTTTGCTGGTGCCTTTGGATGATATTGCTGGGTTTCGTGCTTTTGACTTCAGTCCTCAGTGATTTACCAGAAAACTACAAATTTTATGAGGAACAGACCAAAACTATGCGTCAAAAATCTGGAGATTCTGTAAAAATCTGGACAGTTGGGATATTTGGGTGGGAAAGTGCCAGTGTCTCATTTTTATGCCATTACCTTGCATTTTTATTTTAGTTATTATTGGTGAGTGGTCTGAAATATCTGTTAGATGCATATCAAGACTTTCAAATGAATCCACATGTTTCTGTGAAATATAAGGTCTGTCTAGCTTAGCCTGTTTTTTTTTTCCCTTGGGGAATAATATGTAAATTCACTCTGAACTCTTACTACTGAATTCACATCTTCCATATTTTCAAACATTTCTTCAAAAAGCTACCCTCCTTTGTTATATTTTCCCTTCTGTGCCCCCCAGATACATCTTCATTGCTACAAATCAAATTCCAGTCCCTGTCTATAACTGATATTCCCTGTTGAAAGCTGATTATTAATTCCAGAATTTTCTTAAGCTCCAGTATATCAGTTTTAGGTGGAATATAAACACATGCTAATGTAATCCTCCTCCATTGCTAGTAACCCCTTAGTACTGCAACTCAACTATTATTATATGTTTAACCTCTTCTATCACTACTGGAACTACTCTTACAATTAATATAAGTACTCCTCTTTTCCTTTTCCCCTGGTATTTCACTGAATAACTATCCTGAAGACCCTTCTTTATCAAATTCACATGTTCAATTCTTTACAAATGTGTTCCCCGTAGCATAGCCATTTGCACTATACATTTTTTAATGCAGTTCACTGCTCATTCTGTTTTCTATATATCTATGAGACCATTTACATTTAAAGATAATATAGCAAGTGTCATTATGTTAAAAAGATATTATTCCCACCTTTTATGTGTAACAGCTATTTGATTAGTGGCTACTTCCAACTTTTGTGTTTCATGTATACACAAATGTTTGGCAGGTTGATCTTTTATACAGTTGTCCCTTGTCATATCCATTTGAGCCTATATCACATCTTACAAAACTTTTTTTTATTGAATGAAGTCAAACAAAAAAACAAACATACCCCCAATACATACTTATAACCTGTTAACTTAATACTAACACACAAGACAATATACATCTTCAAATACTGAAGTTTTACCCTCCTAATAGGAACAATTCTCCCAGACTGACAGCCACATTTGCAGACTTGGATTAACCTAAAAGGAAGGTTGTCTATGCTAATATGCACAGTACTGCCTGTACTTCTAAGTGCTGCCTTTTTTATTTTAATTACTCTCCCAGGTTGGGAAAACACTTGAATGCTTTCAGAAATCATTATCTTCTTGCCAGTGAAGGAAAGAAGTATTCTGTTTTTATTGCTCTTTATCAGATTACCTCCATGGAGACATGAGAACCGAATACAGATTTCCTTCTGCAAGTACTTACTCATTTGCTAGAGGAATAATTTTTATTATATTCAATGTTCTTTTTTATTTGCTGTCTCTTAAAATCCTGTTAGTAGATCAAGCCAAGGGTCTTGAATCACTCATTCCCCTATGCAGGAGTAAGAAAAATCACATCAATGTTCTTGCATCATGCTCTTTGACCAAACTTTACTTCTTTTTTTACATTGCAGTACCTCCATTTCTTAAAACTGAACAAGGAGAAAGAAGCAAGAAGGGAAAAAACAGGGGCATCTATTTAAATTAGTATCTTCATTACACTCAAAAATAATTGAGTAAACTTTATATTATGCAGATTATATCATGCAGTATAAAAATACTATTGTTAAGAACATTTTTTGTTTACTTACAGTTAATGCTTTCCCTCCTCTTTTCCTCTCCTAAATGTTCTTCCAAATAATTAAAGGCATGAAATAGGGCATATGCTTTTGAGTCCTCTACAAGTTTAAGAGAGTCAAAAATCCAATATTTCCAGGTTTTCTTGTTTTGATGTGTTTTACAAATATAATAAATGCTTTGTAATCCCAGATTTATTTGAAAATTTCCAAGTTGCTCATTTTATTCCTGTTGATCTTCATCTCCCAAATCCAGTCTCTGTTTATTTCCAACACACTCATGGTTCTTCTAGTCAACTAATGTGCTTTTTTCTGTCTCTCAAGCATTCTTAGTTGAAATATTAGAAAAGGTTTCACTGCCACAGTCTCTCTGTGGTCTTTATTACCAGAAGAACAAGAAGCAGAATCTATTTCTGTTTCATAGCTCACTTTTTAGTTGGGCAAACTTTTTTTATTTCCTCCTTAGCATGCCCTGCATAAAAATATATGTTATCCCTCCAGGAAAGAATATTCTAAAATAGTTGGATACAGTAGCTTGAATCTCATGCTTGCTTCTCAACAATCACTGATTACGGGAATAATTTCACTTCTCATCCACAGTTTTGTCAGAATCAACTCTTCCTGCTGGTAGGACTGCATCTTTACTATTAAATGTCTAGGTTGCTTTCTCATGGCCAGGTTTGGAGCATAGACACAATATGCCATTTAAATTAATAATTCCTACAGTGGAATACTAGCCCAGTTGTTTAATTGTGCTTTCATAAAATTAATGCAGTTTCTTCCAGCTTCTGTGGTACAGCAGAAAATCTCAGGTTTTCCCTATGTGCTCTCTCCTCTAATTCTATTATTTTTGGAAGCATCTCTTCTTGACCAATCTCATATTCAGCCAGCATTTCTTCTTTTCATCCTCTGAATTTTGCAGTTTTATCACCTCATCTGAATATCTGTTTAAAGCTTCTTCCATTTTTCCATCCTTTTGTTATTTAAGTTGATATACTCCTTCAGTGTTTTGTTTATTTTAATCAGCTCTGATTACATTTGATTTATTTTTTCCTCTAGGTTACCGGAAGTCATGTCTTGCACCAAAGCTGATGTGTTCAGGTAAGAACACATCACGTTCATCATGATTAACACTAGTGTTTCACAGGAATGTGTTCTCAGCCCACTGTTATTCACTGTCCTGACCCATGACTGCTCTGCTAAGCACAAGTCCAACCATATCATCATGTTTGCTGATGACACCACCGTTGTGGGGCTCATCACAAAGAAGGATGAAAGGGCATACAGAGAGGAGGTGGTATCCCTGATCAGACCTCTGAATGTAAGCAAAAGCAAAGAGATTATAATCAACTTCAGGAAAAGAAGAACAAACTGCCCAGTGCTCACGATCAATGATGAGAGTATGGAGAGGGTTACGAGTATGAAATGCCTGGGTGTACGCATATCAGAGGAACTCCTGTGGTAAGGAAGCATCAGCCAACTAGTCAAGAAAGTGCATCAATGCCTCCACCTTTTAAAAATAGCTAAGCTTCCTCCTTATATTCTCTCCACCGTCTACAGAGGTGCAGTAGAGAGCATCCTCACCTGCAACTTCACAGTGTGACTTGGAAGCTGCACAGTTATAGAAAGGAAGGCCTACAAAGAGTGGTGAAGGTTACAGAGAAGGTAACAGGTTCCAGTCTCCCATTGATACAACATCTTTATTCTGCAAGAAGCATCTGAAAGGTCAACAAAATAATACAGGACAACACGCATCCTTTGCATGGACTGCTTAAGCATCTGGCATCGTGCAGGAGATATTGCAGCATCCACTGCAGGACTGCAAGATTCAGTAACAGTTTCTACCCTACAGTGATTAGACTTCTGGACTCGGGCACTACTCCCAGGGGTCTGGACACATAAGTCAATGTTTATTTGTGCAATATATACTTACATAGATTCCAAGTAAGTGCAATATGCATTTATTATATCCATAGTATTATTTAACTCACTCAAATGCAATATTAAACAAATAACTTAGGCATTTCAATCTGTAGTGTGTTTTTGTATTACTTTAAATAGGGTAGTTAATTTAACTCAGGGGAGGGTATTCTTTTCATATGTGAGTATTGGTAAATGTCTCTGATGTTTCTTGGGTGTATTGAGAGTAGTATTGTATTTGTTAGTTATGTTTATTCCTCTACTTGTATGTGTTGTTTCACTTTCCTTTGTAGTCTCAAGAATTGAGCTGATGCATGAAATTTCATTTAGGCTACATGTGTGTAGTTCTAAATGACAATAAAGTTTAATTTGACTTTGACTTTGACAAAGCTGGAGCTGCACTGCTTTTTGCTGAATTGCTGCAGAATTCTTCCCAGTCAATATTTTTCCTCACCTTCTGTGACTGATTTTCTTTCTGGTTCCCTGAATTTCTTTTTTGCTAACATCCAGGCAGTGCATGTACTAGCCGGTTACTGAAATGTGTCCAAATATAAGAGTTTATTGGCTCTCTGTTCTGAGTTTTTTTTTTCAAACTGGGGGAGCTGAAATTAACCTATTACTCAATGGGCAGCCATCTTGAAAGACCTTGTTACATTTTTAATAATTTCCCATATACATGAAGAAGAAATTTTCCATCTTAATAACTGAGTCATGCTCTTTTCTACCCTACCACAGAGCCAGCTTATAAACTCATTTTGCTTTGTTTCCTTTCTTTACATAGCTTTTCCACGGATAATCCTCATAATCACTTAATTCCCTGTATGTCTTCTATCTGTCCTAAATAGTTACTCTCAATTGCCTTGTCATGTTGTGTGAGGTTTCTTCTTTTTATGACTTTTACAGCTCTACCTAATCTTGTCCCCATACAACTCAAGTTGACCTTTATGATGTTGCTCAACTCCTTCACTCCTATGTTTCTTCATGTCTCGTATTACTTGCATACTTTTGTATCTTCCTTTATTCTCTCTTACTGTATTTTCAGTCTGCCTATGTGTTTAAGGATGTGCTCTTTCACATGCCCAGCATGAATCATACTGTTATATGGTAACCATTGGCTAGTACAGTCTTAACTAAATCTCTCACTTCAACCTTCTTGCATAGGTCATAGGTTCATAGGGAAGTATTAGTTTAGCTAGCATTGTGGGCCATTTAAGCCTAGCCTATTCCCTTTCAAAAGTAAGAATCAAGCCCTTTATCTTGTACATCTGAGGGAAACACCGTAACCATTATACCAACCTCACAAACTTGTAAATTCAAACAATCTGTAATGTGGATTCAAACTTGAATATTTCAGCTATTTTTCAGAAATTACTGCACTGACACATTAAGCCATGCAGAAAGTAAAATGCCAAAAAATTACCCCTACTCAAGTATTGTTAAATCATTCCTGATTAGGGTTAAACCTGGACTCATTTCCTCCTTCCTCAAGCTCATCCTGTCCTCTAAACCTCATTGTGTCTCATCATTTCAGTTCCTTTGTAAATGTGGCAGTTCAGAGTAATATCAATATGCTAAAAGGAAGAAATACTTAAATAAATGATGAATGGTAAGATCCTCTGCAATTTTTAGATTAAAACATGTTTTCCATATTCTTGATAGCTAGTGTCATGGTATACAGGGTTAAATCACTGGTTACAGCCCATGTGACCTGTGTTCTTTTAGCTACTTGGGCATCTGAAGTGCAGGCAGAAAAGGATAAGCATGCCCATCCTGGAAGGGAAGGCTAGATGTGTACATGTTCCCTCCAATGATTTTTGGTTGAGGATGAGGACATTGCTTTAAGGGGACATGGCCCAAAGAAGGGTAGGGTGGTGACCTGGTCAGTTGCTGTAGAGCCAGGGCAATATGCATGCTCCACCACCTCCCTGGATGTGACCATGTAATTAATGGATAAAGGAGGAAGGAGTTGCAGAGAGATTATTAAGGAAAAATAAGTGAAGTTGGAATGCAAGACCCGCTCCCCACAGGACACCCCTAAGATCCAGACTGGGCCCATCCTTATCAGAGAATGAGTATATCTGAGAGTGTTGAAAAAGGCTGGCATACCAAGAGATGGACATGGGGTACTGGAATCCATGCAGTAAGCATGAGAATGTGAATTAAAATGGGTAAAAAAATGTCCTACACTCCTGCCTAAGACAACCTCCTGTCAAACTGTTGCTGATGATTATTCCTGTTTCCTCCTTTTTTACTTAGTTACTTATTCTTCCTATCTGCTTATTCCACTCTTATTGTCTTAATTGTATCATTATGTCATGCCACCACTGCCCTTACTTATTCTGTCTTCCAGATATTGCTTTTTCCTAGTCCATGTACGCACATTGTGTAATCCTCAGCAGCTCACCAGCTCTCATATTTGCTTTCAGCACCTTTTGCCTACCTGTCTGCTACTCACTCTCATCCTTGCTTTCTCCATTACTCCTCCTGCTTGCCTGCTGACTGTGTCGACTCCACCTACACATATCAATTCAAGATTAAGGCTCCTAGTCCCTTTCTCCTTATTCTGATCCCACCTGTTTTACTTCCCACTCTCCTGTTATCTCATTCTTTATTGTCCTTCTCTAGTCTTACTTACATTTCTAACCTGCCCATTGCCTTATCTACCTTTCTGATTGTGATCTGAATCCCTTTCAGCCTCCTACACATTCTATACTCTCTTCTTCCACAAAGTGGTATATGTCAATACCTTGTGCAGCACCCTCAACACCTATTAACCCTTTTAATCCATGCTGCACTCCTCCCTTCTACCTCACTCTACCTCAACTCAGCACAGTTTCATCTTCTTCTTCTTCTTCTTCTTCTTCTTCTTATTATTATTATTATTATTATTATTATTATTATTATTATTCATGTCTTCTTCAGTCTAGACCTACCAGCGGCAATAATGCTGCCTTCAGCTTTTCTTCTCAATTTCCCATTATTTTAAAGTAAATGTGAGTCTTCTGCTCCAGTACTGCTTTTCCCATGTCTTAACTTTTCCTTGTAGTTGGCAAATTTATTTTATTTATTTCATATTATTTTATTTATTCATTTTAGTTTACATTTGTTGACCGGGATATTCCAACTGGCTACATGTCCATTTTCAACAAAGGCCTGGGGAGAAAAGCTCCAAGATAATAATTCACATTGAACATTTAGTAAATGCTAGTTTCAACCAGATTACAGACATAAGCAATACCAGCATTTAGCACATATAGTACTAACGTATTATAAAACACTTTACAAAACATAACATTATTTTCAAAGTTAAACATACATAACATTACATTCAGGTTTAAGACACACTGAGCAGCAGTTATACAATTGATCCCTCTTGAAATGGAGTGGTAGAAACAAGTTAGAAGTAGTTGAAGGTAAGGCACCTAAGAAATAGAGATGTCACTAGTTGGGGTTAGTGCAAGGACATAACCAATGAGTTTTGAAGTATTTCTTGAGTTTGTTTTTGAATTGAGTTAGTGAGGGTTCTAGGGTCAAGTCAGCTGGGAATCTGTTCCATATTTTTCCAACAGAGTTGGCAAACAGAGAGTCCCCAGCTGAGTAGTTGGATTTGTATGTTTGAACTAGGAGTCTAGTGGATGATCGCAGTGGCCAGGTGCTGATGTTGGGGCTGATAATATTTTTTTAGTGCAGGTGTATTTTCTCATTGGTAAAAGACTTTATGTGCCACTATTAGCTGGTTGAATTGCAGTAGGCTTGACAGTTCAAGCCATCCTAGGCAATTTAGGTTGTGACAGTGGTGTGTCCGGTAGGCTGTTCCAGTAGCAAATCTGGCAGGATGATAGTTTATTAAGATCTGTTTTGTTTAAGTTGGAGAATAGAGGTGAGGTGTAGAGAAGAGTTGCTAGCAGATGGGAATGGGCAATTGCAGTTCTAGCAAGTGGGGGTAAGGAAAGGTTTGATTCTGTAAAGAGAGCCAAGTTTTTTTATTAATGGTTTTGATAGTTTGATTGATATGCACATCAGACTTCAGGTTGTTATCAACTATGACACCCAGTAGTTTAGTTTGGGCTTCTGAATTGAACATATTCCCTATCAGATTAGTTTTCTAACCCTGTCCTTATGTTTTCTGTCTGCTATCCTTATGGCTTACTACTAGTTTTCCTTGCTCATAGGTTCCTAAGTTCGTACAAGGTTACTAGTCTAATGGCCCTAGAGCCATAGCCATATTTATCCAGAGATTCCCCAATTGTTGGTGGTTAGGTAATTGAAGAATGCAGAGATAAGGGTATATGGTAGTTAACACCAACTTCCTCTGTCAACCATCCACTGACCTAGGTTGTGTTTGAAGAGGTTGAAGAGATTGCTCTGTTTCATGTGAAATGGAAGCTTGTTTCAGAGAAGTGGCAGCCTCAGGAGAAGAGAGTGACCCTCGTGGAGTTTGATGTTCAAATGTGTAGCATTTCCATCAGGGTTGGGTCAGAGACTGCCCTGTAAACCAGGCACAGGTCACCCCTTAGCAACCTGTAAGAGACAGAGTACAGTGACAGGGCTTTCAGTCTTTCCACATAAGACTTGTCTGTGTACCCTGTAATTTCTTGGTGAGAAACCTCTGTGATATCTCCAATTGTTGCAGGTGTCTGGTGAGGTACATGCAAAAGGGGACATTGTACTCAATTACTGATCTAATGAGGGCTGCGTATACTCTTAAGATCTATCTCATAGAATGATTTATTTGCTACTGTGGATATGTGGTGGTCAAAGTTCAGGTTGCTATCAACCTGAGTACCCAGATCATGTACCGCTGGGTCTACACTTATGGGACACTGACAATAATGTAATTGGCAGGGATGTCAGCTTTTCCAAAGGGAATAATAACGTTTTTTTGTTCCATTTTCCTTTAATCTGTGGCTTTGGCACCAATTGTTATTCTGTGTTAACCTTGTCTGCAGTATACTAACATCATTGGGGGACTGAGTGATTGCTCCCAATTTGCAATCATCAGCAAACCTGGTCAGCCACAGGCTGTTCATGTTTGCCTGGACTTCTGAGAAATTAATTGCAAACAGTAAGGTGCCCAGCACAGAACCCTGTGGTACGCTACTGGTGATTAGTCTTTTGCTAGAGGTGAAGTCACCCACTTTGACAGTATGTGTCCTGTCAGTGAGCCAGTTGGCTACCCATCTCGTAATGTAGGGGTTAATTCCTAATTGGAAGACTTTCCTCTATAATACTTGAGTGAGGGATTGTGTCAAATGCCTTAGCTAGGTCAAGATAGGTGGTATGCACTTTTTCCCTCGTCCAGGGCCTTGGTGACTTTCTCAAAGGAGTCAACCATGTTTAACAGGCATGATCCACCTTTAATGAATCCAAACTGGGTTAGGTCCAGAGTTTGGTGATTACCCATATCCTTGTCAATAAGGTCCATAATGATTCTTTCCATGGCCTTGAGATGAAGCTAGTCAAGCTTATGTGCCTAAATGTCCCATGGTTGGCTGATGGTCCTCCTTTCTGCCTAGGGATTACTGTTACTTTTCTCTATTCTGCTGGAACACAGCCAGTTTGCAGGCTGTGGTTAAACAGAAATCCCATTGGATCTGTTAGGTCATGTTTTAAGTTGTTTAAAAGGCAACTTGTGACATTGAGTGGTCCCACTGATGGCATGTTTTTTGCCTTGGAAAGCACTGAGATGACCTGATCTATTGAGATAATAGGCTGAAGAATTTTGGCAGGTATACTTTAGGGGATGACCAGTGAGAACAAAGGTATAGAAGTTTATTCCAAATATGTCAGTTACAGGTTGCCTATTACCTCCAGTTGAGTATGGGTGGTGCCATCCACAATCAGTTCAGTGCACAGCTGGGTATTGCCTTTTAGATATTGTATGTAGTTACAGAATGCTTTGTTATTATCCTTAGCTAAGGAGGCTATTTGTGCTTTGTAATTAGCTTTGGAGGACTTGAAAAGATCTCTGATTTATTTGTTTAAGCTAGAGAGGGTTTTTTGTCCTGCTGAGCCAGTTCCCTTTTATTCTTGAACATTAGTTTCTTTTTCTTGTTGTATAGCCTGTTTATACTAGGAGCCTACCAGGGTGGCTTGTTTTTTTTTTTTTTGTTTTTGTTTTTTTGGCAAGACCTGTTTTTAATCCGGTCAGGTACAGATGATTGTATACAACTGCTTAACTAATTATACAGGCAATGGAATACACCTCTGCATAGGAGTCTGTGTTATCGTTGTTCAAGGGGGTTTTGAAACTTTTTATACCATCACTTAGTAGGAAGTACATGGACTACATGAAAAGGGACATGGAGGAACTGTACAATCTTGTTGCCCAGGCAGGTATGACCCTAGCTTTTAGTAGCATCCTGCCATCTCCCAGAATGATACCACAGTACAAGGACACAATGATTGACTTCAACAATTGGCTAAGCTTCTGGTGTCATTTTAGGGGGATCCAGTATCTGTCTGCCTGGGATGACATGATCGACAAACCACAATGCTTTGCCAAAGATGACCTGCACCTGTTGCCTCTGGGATTCTGGATACTGGCTAAAGCTCTAGCCATCCCTATAGTGCCTTTTTTCAGCAAGGTTCAAATGATAAATTCACCACAGTAACAGGTACAAGCAAGCAAAATCTAAGGGTATTGCTACTCAATGCTAGAAGTCTAAACCTCAAAATGCACTCACTCGAGGCACTCCTTAAAATGGAGAACATCAACATCTGTGCAGAGACAGAGACCTGTTTCAAGGCTCCAGAGAGTACCCCTGCATTACCAGGCTATAATCCATACCACACCTTTAGGCCACCTAACCTGGACCGAAACACTAAAGGTGGAGGCGTGTCCATATTCATTAAGGATATCCACACCTCCAGGCTAGTTGCTCAGCATAATGCATCCGAGTTTATCCAAGTGCAACTAACTCTGGGTAAGACCGCAATCCAAATTGCAGCTTGCTACAGATCCCCCACCATGCCCCAGGATTCCCACTCCTCATTTCTTGATACACTGGAAAATATTAGGGTACAACCTAACACCCTAATAATGGGTGATTTCAACTACTCCACCATTAACTGTGAAAACTACTCATGCACCAACTTTTGTGCTCAACATTTACTGGAATTCATAAATTCCAATGCCTTGGATCAACTTATCCACACCCCCACCAGGAGCAGCAATATCCTAGACCTGGTCATTACCAACATGGGCAACTGGTGCTCCACACCAGAGGTCAATTCCTCTTTGGTCAGATCTGACCACAAGCTAATCACCCTAGACATCCACATCCCTCCCCCACCCCCCATTAGGAAAATCACCGTAAAAAAATTCTCAAAAGCCAACTTCACGCTTCTTAAGATAGAAGTGGCAAACTTCACGACACCTATACTGACAGACAATAGAGGTATGACTGCTGAATCCTACACAAATGCAATTTATAAGCACTTACACAAGTGCATGGATCATGCAATCCCTAACAGAACCAATATGCTATCCTCTAAAAAAAGGATACCAATTTGGTAGTCCCCTGCCATAAACAAACTCTACAACAGTACAAAGAAACTGTTGCAAAAAAGAGTAAAAAACCCCATGATTGGAAAAACTCCCTGGTCAGGCCTAGCAAGAAGCTGAGATCCCTCATAAAATTCTCCAAAGCTAGTTATGAAAACAAAATTGCCACTGACTCTAAAGACAACCACAAAGCATTCTATAGCTATGTCAAGAATCTCAATGGCAACACTTAGATCTGCTCTGAGTTACAGCACAATAGCACTAAATATACAGAAACAACTGATATTGCCAACATCCTGGTAGATACGTTCAGTGCTAACTTTATCCTCCTCTCATCCCCTAAAAGGCCAATCTCTATACTGGAAGAATGCAAAGTTCCTGTAATCACGGCTGCACAGGTAAAAAAACACACTCTCCAAAGCCAAGACCACAGCCTCCATGGGACCTGACAACATCCCAGGCTGCATTCTACATGAACTACAGAATGAACTGGCACCCCACCTAAGTACCATGTTAAATTATGGCCTCACCTCAGGCTATGTGCCCACTGAATGGTGCACAGTGACGGTTATTCCTCTCCACAAAGGGGGAGCCACCATGGACCCCATAAACTACCATCTCATTAGCCTGACAGACCTGGTCTGCAAGGCTATGGAACATATCATCATGGAACTTATAAACAGTGAAATTGGTAATCTCCAAACTCTGGACCCCACCCAGTTCAGGTCTGAAAAAGGCAGATCATGTCTCCTAAACCTGATAGACTTCTTTGAAGCAGTCACCAAAGCCGTAGATGAGGGTAAGGTGGTTCACACATCCTATGTAGATTTCACCAAGGCTTTCAACACCATCCCCCACTCTGGAATTACAGATAAACTCACTAAACTAGGTATAAATTCCTATGTCACAAGATGGGTTGTCAACTGGCACACTGACAGAACCCACACTGTGAAAGTAGCAGACTCCAAATTGAACTTCAGACCAGTGACACGTGGCGTACCACAGGGTTCCATCCTGGGTCCTCTCCTGTTAGGTATCTACTTCTCTGAAGTGCAGGCTAACACAGAAGGTCTTTGGCTGACAAAGTTCACAGATGACTGCAAACTAGGTGCCATAATCAAAACTCCAAAAGATGTGGACATCCTACAAAAGGGCCTCGCTGAGACAGATGTCTGGTGTCAAAGCCATGGCCTCAAGCTCAATGCCAAAAAGTGCATTCTCATCCCTTTTGGTAAAAACTATGTACCCATGAACTACCACATAGGCGGTAGTCTACTTAACACTGAAAGTGTGATAAGAGACCTTGGGACACAGGTGGATAGCAGTATCTCCTTTGATAAGCACATTGGCACAGTAGTCAGAAAATCCTTCTACGTGGCACACCTCATCAGAAAAGGTTTCTCATCCAGGAAAAAAGAGGTCATTGTTCCCCTCTACTCATCACTCATTAGACCCATTATAGAGTACCACGCCCCTTTTTGTATGTACCTCACAAGACATCTACAACAACTGGAAAGGCAGCAGAAATACCTCACAAAAAGGATTACCGGCCTCAAACAGATGCCCTATGCAGACCGTCTCAAAAAAACTGCAGCTTTACTCCATCGCATACTGCCTACTCAGAGGTGATCTCTGCCTAATATACAAAGCTATGTCAAACCCAGAGCTTTTGGATATGCTCCACTTAAAGAAATCCCAATCCCTCTAAGCTACATGCTCTAGGGACCTAAACCTTGTCACCACAATAAACAGAACATGCTGGAGGGATAGATTCCTGTCCCAGAGACTTTCCATACTCTGGAACAAACTACCTATCTATATCAAACAAAGCTCCTCATTGGCACACTTCAAGAAAAATCTTGATGATTTGATGGGAGATAGAAAATTCATTGCAGGGATCACTTCTGTGGCTCTGCTCAACAGTGGCACAGGAAAATAATTTTCTTGGGTGGCGAAATCCAGGGTACCTTTTGGCTGGGCTTATACAGGCCCTAGTGCCAATAGCCTAGTACCTACCTATGAACCTATAAGTAGTTTGTCTTTGAAAACTTCTTAAGCTTTTTTGACCTTCATCAGGTATCTGGTCTTATAATTAAATTGAACAAGACCAAGCTACCGCTTAGTGCACTAGATGAAAAATCTACTGACCTTGTGATGTAAAAACAAGTGCTTGGTACAGTGTAAAAATCCACTACTTTATTCAATAGCTAGCTAGAAAATGAATTCAGATCAAGGAAATCAGTAGGAGACAATGAGAGGCAAAATGCATTTTTTTCAATATAAGTACAAGGAAAGGCAAATAAATAATTCAATATATCAACAGGAGTGTAGAAAAGGAGGAGCTTGTTAAGTTCAATTTACAGTACTGGTGAGCAGCTTAAAATCATAATGCTTAAAAAGCAGAGCAACAAATGGAAGAGTAGGTGGCAAACACTATCAAGGAGTAACCAGCAGTGCTTTAGTTTATGCAGGCTTGAAATCTTTTCAGCAAAAGACACAATTATGTAAACATGTGAAATGTGCAGCCTAGATAATTAAGTGTCTATCTCTGAAATAGAACAAAAGCACCATACCAAGCAGATTTCTTAAAACAGAAAACAAAATGGAGCAGGTAAAATGGAAGACATCTGCTTTTTTTTCTTTTTTCTTTTTTCTTTGCTCTTCTCTAATTCGCTCAACTCATTTCATCAATTCGCACCTGTTATTTGACCAGGCTATTCCAGGATTCCTTGCTGTCTCCCACACTTTCCTGTACTCAGGGTGAGAGAGGTGCTATCATGACAGCCTCTTACCTCTTATGTGGTACTTGCAATATTTGTTTGCTGTTACTAGTGTTTTAGATCTAAAGACCTTCCACTGAATGGAACATGTTTGCTGATTAAAAAGATTACTTTTTAACTTTCAAGTAATATTGAGCTGTGGAGAATGTTACCAAATTCAGCATGACCTACACTTTTTAAACAGCTGTCATGAAAAAGTAGATTTCACAAGCAGCTATAAAAAGGAATCGAATCAGCAAAATCAGCCAAAACAACTTTACATAAAATTAGAAATAAGAATTATAGACAACCATGTATTTTCTGAAAAAGAACAGCAAACAATAAAGTTTTTGATATAGTATGATGACTACATGTTGCAGCAACCCTATTTTACTTGAAATTCATTGTGTAGCATTACACTGAAAACTGTTTGATAAAATGCTGTCAGGTGTATGAATGACTATAGGCTGATATGTTTTATCTAGTACCCATTTGAAAAGACAGGAACCCCCCTCTAGAGTGATTCCTGAAACATGGAGACTGAATGGCCGATAAAGGGATGGTCATTTCCCAGAATATTTCCTTCTCACTGAGGTATGGTGATCTTAGAATTAGTATATATAACATCAGGGGTGTATAGGAAGGCTTGACACCCCCCCATAAAAAAGAAGTTTAAAGGAGACGAACGATCTTCCAGATTCACTCTACCTGTGTTTTCAGTCTTTTTTTTCCTCAGCATTTCAATTCATCCATTTTATCTGTATAAGTGAACAGATATGTTTCTTTCATTTATTTATATTAAGTGTAGGGGATCTGAGGTGGGTTTGCTCCTCTGTAAAATTACTGTTCTAGGTGTCTTTTAGCTTTTTAAAAGGGTTTGGTTTAGTTCATCAAAACTTTGTGATCTCATGATTTTCTGATCTGGTGGCTTACTGATCAACATAATCTGCATCAAGTTAATGATATAGATAATTTATTTTTGGGGATTGACATTCTATGCACCTCAACTTCTTTCTGACAGCCTTTCCTGATGCACTACATCCAATTTTGGGTTTACTGATACATCAAATGTCCCCCTCCAGAATACATTGTTTTTTTAACCAATATCAATGTGGATCTTATGGGTACTCTGGAGGGGGTGGGGGCTTTCCACACATCTGACAGATTCTACTTTTAAGTCTTACCCTCTGGTTTTCCCACTTTCCCACATCATGACTATGTGGTTACATGGTGGAGCCGAAGTCCAATGGGAGCGTGATGTCTTGCCCTGCCTCCACAGAAGATTAGCTGTGCTTCCTCCCATTCTCTCTTGGACCATGATCTCTACGGCACAACCCCAGCCTTCATCATGGACATTATGGGGAATTCTCTATGTAACCACAACCCACTCTGGGATGGTGTCACCATTACACTGCCACTCCATCAGATGCTCAAACTACTAATGAACTCAGGTCACTGGGACTGTAGTCAGGATTTTTCACTCTATGCCAACAGTGGCTAATGATATAGATCCTAAAATAACAGACTGCCATAATTTTTGTTTGAAATGTCCTTCCCCTAAATGGAATCTATATTATCTGTTTAAAAAAAAGCATCAACACAGCCAAAAGTGCACAGTGAAATAAGCCCATTAAATCTTTGTATAATAATGCATTGCAGTTGTTTCAATGTCCATTTTTTGTTCATAGGTTCATAGCAGATTATTAGGCTGATGGCTCAAGTGCCCCTACAAGCCTAGCCATTATTACCTGAATTTTAACCTGATGTTCAATCCCTAAGGACTAGAGGATGGCTAAGGCTTGTGCCTATGCCTTTGAGTATTTTACAGATTGTCTTCGTCCATAAAGGACATGGGCACCACTCCAGGTGCAAATTTACAATTCCCCATCAATTAATACTAAATGCATTTGAAGAGGGTCAAGGAAGGGCTCTGGTTTAAGTGAATAGGATACCTGTTCCAGTGAAGGGGTAATCTCTGAGAGACATATATGTCTCTCTGCAGCACATGTTGTTCATGTGACACACCAGGTTTAGATACTTAGTATAGGTAATCTCCATGCAGCTTGTCTTGCAAATATCTAAGAATTTCATCAGGGATGGATCTGAGAGTGCCTTGTAGGTTAAACATTGAGTGCCCCTTACTTGTCAGTAGGAAGAAGAGTAAAAACATAGGGCTTTTAGTTGATCCACATTGGACATGTTGTTTACACCCTGTATTTATGGCTTTTAGTTGATCCACATAGGACATGTTGTTTACACCCTGCATTTTTTTAATGAGCATTTCAGGCCACTTCAGCTGTTGTAAGTTCCTGGTCAAATACATGCCAAAAGGGACATTGTACTCTATTATTGGTCTGATGAGGGCCAAGTACAATGGGACTATAACCTCCTTGGAAATGGATGCAATGCTTTTACTTATAAGCGGTGCCGCATAAATGACTTTCTCACCACTGTGGACACATGGTGCTCAAACATCAGTCTACTATATATCTACATAGCTAGATCTCTGACTTCTGAGTCCACTCTTAGAGGTGTGTTATTAATGCTGTAATTTACCAGAGTATTTGACTTTCCAAAGGGTATGCTTATGCATTTTTTTGCATTTGGTTTCAGGCCATGGCGCTGGCACCAATCATTTGTCTTAGTCATATTCTTCTAAAGGATATCTACATCATGGGGGATACAGTGATTGCTCCCATCTTGCATTCATCAGCAAACTTGGTCAGCCAAAGGTCTACATTAGCTTTGAATTCAGAAATGTATATTCCAAACAGGAGTGGTCCCACCACTGAGCCCTGTGGCACACCACTTGTAAATGGCCTCCTGCTGGATCTGGATTCTCCCACTACAACAACATGTGTTCTTTCTGTGAGCCATTTAACCATTGATCAGTTGATGTAGGGATTTATGCTCAGTTTTGTGAGCTTATCTATAATACTCAAGTGGGGAATTATGTAAAATACCTTAGCACGATCAAGGTATGCAGGTAGTTTTTACCCAAATGGATCTGTTTTGCCTTCTGTTGCCATTTTTACCACGTCATACACTACTCACTTCACAGTCTTACATCCTCAGTATATTACCACATGTATCATAAAAATATCATTTCTAACAGCATTTGGTATGGGATGTGGATCCATCCCCAATGTGAGGACTCTGCCCCTGCATCCCTGATCACCAAATATGCAACTCCCATGATTGCCCAACTCAGAGAAGGGAGAAATATAATCATTCCTTTTTCTCAAAGCTGAAGTCTTGGTCATTTAGTGTCTTAGCTAATTCCCTTGGCTGGCACCTCTTTAACCCAAAGTTAAGGGTCAAAAGACAGCACTCCCCTCTGAAATATGACTGTAGCTACAACTGCAGATTTACTAACATAGAGAGCTAACCATCAACATTCATTAAAGAAGCTACAATAGCACCTGTGGGTTCTTGTATGAGTGCTGATTCAGCAGGTGTGACCCAACAACAACTAGAAATCTGGACCTCCTCATTTCTCCTGCCATAGTTACAGTTATAGCTTTGCTCTTTGTTAGTTGAAACTTAGAGATCAGAGCTATAGGGTTAGTATGTAATTTTTTTTTTCTCAAAAATTGTTTTCATTTTTCAAATACATTTGAATGAATTCCATAGTATTTATACATAACATCTTAAATAACTATGTACACTATTTACATTAGCCTGACACTATAACAGATTTTAATGTATACAGTTACTTTACAAGTATGTCCAATCCATTATCAGAGTGTCTGATCAATTATTGTTTAGTGTCAATCAGCGATAAGACTTTCCCCAAGGGTTGTTGATAAATGCATTTGGATAAATTCTTAGTTCCTTAATTTTAATTTCCAATAATGCTGTGGTCTTCAGTAGGCTGTAGAAGTTTTCCAAAGTTGGTATTGTGTTTGTATTCCATCTTCTTGTTATACACTTCCTTGAAATTGCAAGTATAGTCCATACTAGATACATATTTGACCTATTCAAATGAATACCTTCATTCACATTCAATAATACAAGATCTTTAGTTAAATAAAATGATTCATTAAATAAAGATTGTAGAAAGTTATTAATACCATTCCAAAATGGCTTAATTTTAACACAATCAAAGAAAATGTTTTTCCAATCTGCATTGTGTACTTGCTCACATCTCCAACATATTCCTTTTATGGAAGAACTAATTTTACTGATTCTATCTGGGGTTAAGAATGCTCTGTGCAAGCATTTCCAATTAAAAAACTTTCCAGTATTGTATAAAGGATGTATAATTTATCGATAATAAGATATTTATTTTAATATCTTCAGTTAACTGTATTAAGTGTCCTTTTGTTATATATTTCCAATATGAGATTTTGGGTGTTGTTTTATAGTTTATCAATATTTTGTAAAATTTTGAAATACTGTTTCCCATGTCAAAGTCATTATATATGATTTCCTATATGTATTTCATAAATTTAGGCATTTCTTTAAATGAAGGATTAATTATTCTACTTAAATCTCGTGAATATGACAGAATACTCTATAAAGTTAGCCAGTCCTGTTGTTGAATTTTGTATGTTGTTTTTATTACTTGCATATTTAAAACGTTTAGTTCTTTGATACATTGGAGCCAGCAAACAAATCATTTCTGTTCCCAGGAATTAATAATTTCTCTATATATTTTATGTGGAAAGTTTGTTGTGACTATAAATGGTGTTAAAAGATCAAACCAGATTTTTAAATCTATATTTCCATTAATAGTTTTCCTAAATGAGTCAATGTATTAATTAATCATATGAGTTTTAGTGGGTTTAGTTATGTTATATTGTATGCAAATACATAATATGTGCCATGGCAAATTGTTTTTATCTATTATTTGAAATTTTTTTTTGTAAATCAAATTAATTTATTGATATTACAGTTTGCAATTTTTTCAATTTGCAGAGTAATTTGAATTTATCCAATCTGATATAGTTTTAGATATTGATGCTTTTATATATGTTTCTATAGCAGGAAGGTTTAATCCTCCCTGTTTCCATGGTCTGATATGATGTATTAAAGCTATTCTGTTTCTTTTCGGAAACCATAAAAATTTTATTAGGCATGACTTTATTTCTTTAAGTATATTCCTTTCGGGTAACACTTGTATTGCCAAGGCTATATATATTGGATTGTGGGCATTAAAACCATTTTATTAACTGTAGTCTATCCTCAAATGTTAATATTATTTTGTTGCATATTTCCACAGAGATTTTAATTGTATTGATGATATCATTGCAGTTTTTTCAGACAAATTCATTATTATCCTTGCATAACTCAGTTCCTAGATATTTTAAGATAGATTCTTGTTTCTCTATGATGTGATCCCCCTTAGTTTGCAGTTCTTTTTTTTATTTAAAAATAAAAATTTTGATTTTGATTTATTGAAATGGAGTCCTGAAGTCATGTGACATTTGTCAATTAATATATCTAAGTCTTCTAATGTCTATTTTGTATTAGATAATGTTAGTAATGTGTCATCAGCAAATAGAATTACTTTACAATTGTATTGTTCATAAACATCTATTCCTTTGATTTTTATATTGTTACGAATTGAATCTTTTAATATTTCAATAGCCAGAGCAAATAGAATCAGTGATATGGGACATCCTTGTTTAGTGCATTTTGTTATATGTATAGATTCAGAGGTAAGAGGACCTAACTTGACATATGCTAACTTACTTGTATATATATTCTTTAGGAGATGAACAGAGGGTGCAGAAAATTTAAATAGCATTAGGATTTTGAATAAATAGTCCCAATTTATGGAATCAAAGGCTTTCTCTATATCTAAGCCAATTATGAATATTTATTTTCTTTATTAACATAATCTATAAGATAAATTATTCTTTTAATATTGTCATGTGTGTGTCTAAGATAAATAAATCCAGTATGATCATTATGTATTGTGTTGGATAGTGGTATTTTCATTCTGTTAGTTAATATTGTCATGAATATATTATAGTCATTATTTAATAATGATATAGGTCTATATGAGGTACAGAGGGTTGGGGATTTGTTTTCCTTTAGGATTCGTGAGATTAAGGAATATTTCCAAGAGGGTGGTATTAAAGTTTGTGACTGAATTTCTAATAGAATTTTATGGAAGAGGGATAGTATCTTTGAAGGAAAAAAATGTATGTATTTCCATAATTATGTCATTTATACCTGGAGCTTTATTATTTTTACTCTCTTTTATTGTATCTGTAATTTCTTTGTAGGATATGGGTGCTTGCAGATCTAGTTTTAATTTTTCTGTTTTTTTTTTTTTATATTAGAACATTTTTCATCTAGATTTAATTGATAGATATGTATATTTTCTTTTTGGAAATGTCCATGTAGTGATTTCTGTAGGCATCAAGAATGTCACCTATATCCGAGACATTTTTCCCTTTCTTTTCATGGAAGATACTTTTAATGTTATTAGCTTTTGATGTACTTTGATTCTTGTGGATAAATTATGTAGATAATTAGGAGAAGTGGCCATGATATTGATTTTTAATTTTTCTAAAGCTAACCTAGTTTTATGTGTTAGAATTTCATTGTATTTATTGTTTAATACTTCTACTTTCTCTTTCATCTCCAAATGATTTTGATTTTTTTTCAGCTTTTACTGACAATAGTTTGGATTATAGATCTTATAATTCAGAATCCCGTTCTCTGATTTTTTTTATACCAAGTTAGGGTTTTACGATATATGTATGCTTTTAATGAGTCCCATATCATTATTTTATCTCTGTGGTGTAATTAATATCTAAGAATAACTGTAATTCAGATAATAACCAGGGCTTGAACTCATTAATTTTAGTTATATATGCTGGAATTCTGGAGTTAAAGATTAATGGTTTGTACCCATTTTGAAGTTTTAGTATCAGTGAATTGTGGTCTGAAAAGGGGCAGGGAGTGTCTGAGAAATTAATGATTTTAGAGTGCAAGTCATGGGCAGCAAATATTTTATCTCTTTTAGTTTAGGTACCAAATCTGTGATTTTGATGGGAAAATAACAAAGATTTATCTTCATTAAATTTGAAATTATCTACAAGATGAAATTATTCTACTCACTTGTTTAAAGCTTTTGATACAGCAGTTATACGCAGTGGTCTTTTATTTTTAGATTCAGAAATATCAGATATACAGTAAAAATCTCCTCCTAATATTAAGTTGCCTTTATAGTTATTGGAAATTAAATCCAAGTGTTTTGTAACAGTTCGTGTTCCAATGTCCAGGAACCAGTATAGATTGGCTAGGGTCCATATTCTGTTATTATATTTAACTATTACTAATGCCATAAGGCCTTTGTTATCTTCATGCTTATATATGATTTCTGGGTTCATCACATTTGTTTTTCATAAAATTGTTACCCCTTTTGCCTTTGTCTTATACATGGATTATGCCAATATCATATATTCCTTAGGATTCCATTTGTACTTGTCATTTGTTTTGAAATTAGTTTCTTGAAGAAAGACAATTTGTGCTTTGTTCAATTTTAAATATTTCAGCAGATTTGATCTCTTGCTAGGATTGTTTAAGCCATTGGTATTTAAAGATATTAAAGTTAAATCCATCTTAGGTTATTTAGACTATGTATTTTTTGTTTTACTGTGACTATTAAACATTTTCCTCTGATAACTATAAAGTATATGTCTGAGCTTTTAAAAGAAATTATCAGTTTTATACTTTGAGTGTTTACCAATAAAGTAATGTTTTGGTCAGGCATACTAAAATGTTTTTGTAAAATAACACATTTAAATTAATAAATGTTAACAAAAATAAGATCCATACTAGCCATGGAATGAAAATCAGCCCTAATCTGATGGATAAACCTAAGTCCATCAGATTATCACTCATACCTTGACAATGCAAAACATCTGAGCTCCATAAATTGAATTATCATATGGAGAATATCTGTAATAAGAATAAGTAATATTTATATTATTTTGAACAGATATAGTAGTATTGTAGATTTGACATAATTCTAATAAAATATAAATGTCTATGTATTGTATAAGCAATTAATATTTACATGAAAGATAGATAAGCAATTCAATCATAGTAAAGTAGGATGTATCATATATAAAACCTCAGCAAAAGACCATAGCACACAGTTATTTAACATATTCACCCTTCTTGATGAAGTCTTTCAGAATGTATTACTTAATATAAATAGATGGTAATAATATTTATACCTAACGTTTATAATACAATGTATTTTACTGGATATATCAGAAGTTATATTTCATTGTTTACCAGCATTTAAGTAATTGCTGTGTTTGTTGTTAACTTACTTAAAGCATCAAGTTTGTTTTATGTGACAATTGATGAAAGTTAGTGCATCCCTCTTCCCCCCAATTTTTACACATAAGGATTTTCATATCTGTCATTTCTTATTATAAAATGAGTGAAATTATAGATTAAAAACAACAAATTCACTTATTGTGATTAATGATTACACATTCCCTTTCCATATTCATAAACTGCCATTTTATGGCATATACTGAAAGTTTTTAGATTTAAATGGCAACATTCTATTTTTGTATAATCAGCAAAGGTTAAACTGAGTGATTATTGTCAATTTAATACTATTTGTTCAGAAAGTGATTGCTACATTCTGTAACATTCCTAGTTCAGGCTTCTATTGTTTCCCTTGAACAACTTTTTCAGTTTGATGTCATGTATAAACATTAGTTACCTTGGTAACAGCTTAAGTATTATGTATGGTCAAGATGGGTTGCAAAACCACAATTCAAGTTAAAGCAATTACATGACTTGTTATGCATATTTACTTATATGAGAAAATCATCATGCTTCCCATTGATGTTCAATATTGTGTATGTCATTTATGACAAGTTAAAACAGTAGTGTTATTATACACAAGCCCATGTTATTAAACTGAGTGTCTATTGTCAATTTAATACTGTTTTTTTTCAGAATATGATTGTTAAATTCTCTGCTTCTATTGTTTCATTCAACAACTTTGTCAGTTTGATGTCATGTATAAACATTAGTTATCTTGGTAATCACATAAGTATTATATATGGTTAAGATGGGTTACAAAAACTACAATTCAAGTTAAAGCAATTACATGACTTGTTATGCATATTTACTTATATAAGAAAATCATCATGCTTCCCCTTGATGTTCATTGTGGTCTATGTCGTTTATGACAAGTTAAGACAGTAGCGTTATTATATACAAGCCCATGTTATTCAATCCTGCCTTTAATATCTAAATTCAGCAGACTGCTACATCTTATATGACAATTATATATTTTATCTCTATTTTTACTAAAATCATACATTACATAACTATTGTGTGTGTTTTGTTTTTTGGCTGTTGCTTAGTTATTTGAGAGACCACATGCTGTAATGCTTACTCTTATTATTAGCTCCTTCCAAGTATGTTTATAGAGTCCATAGACTTTAAATTATGAGACCCTTCTAGTTTCTTATTTGTTGCAAGTATATTTCCATCCTTACATACACACATATCAGTACTTCAAGCACGGGCAACAATACTCATCCAGTTTTGCCAAAATACCATTCACTAGTTCATGTCATGTGTTTCCAGGCTGTTCGTAAAATATCCAAACCAATATTTATTCTTTTCTATTTTACCAGCCTGTTTCATGCAGTGGCCACTCTGCCAGTGAAACACTCAACACATCTTCCATTCCCACAGATATTTCCATGAAGGAAATCTAATGACACTCTAGCACTTCCTGGCAACCCCAAACACCCTTAGAATCAGTTATCCCCATATGCCCAATGTGTCCAAGCAAGCTCACCTCCCAGACCACTCCAAAGGGTTCTGCACAAGGCCAAGTGCTCTTAGTCTTTCACAATAACTCAGACTTCCACTCTTATGTAAGTCCTTAATTTGTTTGGACCAAAATACATTTTAAATATAAAATTGCGCTTCTTTTTTCTTTTTTTTATCAAGAATCAACTTAATGAGCTAAACAAAGTGTTGGGAGACCATCAATACGTGTGTATGTGGTTTAAAACAGCCCCTTTATTTTATATATATATATATATATATATATATATATATATATATATATATATATATATATATATGTTTTTTTTAAACCAAAAACATTGCAGAGAATCATCTCAGAGGCTCCTCAGAGCCATTAATCATTATCGTCACTCTGTGTCTGTTACCATAGCAACCTGGGAGCGTCTGTCACTGTTAGTGTGTCTGTGTACTGCATACCAGAGACTCACGATGCACCTGAAGCAAAGCTTCACTTCACTGCAAATTCAGGCCTAAATTCTTTCCTTTTCAGTGAGGCAGCAGCCAGGAAAAGAACGGAGAGCAAACAGATTAAAAAGAAAAAAAACTCCCAACAAGCCACCACAACAAGAGATAACACATTCTTCCAGCCTTTCCAACTCTCACTCAGCAGATGTATAAACAAACTATTCAAAATATCCCAAATCACAGTTTTATCCACCCTCTTCCCCTGGATCCAGGCTAAAACACCAAATGTCTCTTCCTAATATACAAGCATCAGTAAACCTCGATCACAAGACACAACCCACAGCTTCCCAGAGATGTAAACAGCAACATACAACAGCTGCCAGACACAGCTGCATCCACACACACCCTATCAGGATTGATCAAACAGCACTCAAAGCTGTGATACCTGCCATAATTGATATTAACTATGTTTAGACAGAATAACAATGACAGGTGGCCGTGGTGGTGCAGCGGTTAGCATTGCTGCCTCACAGCAAGAAGTTCTCTGGTTTGATCCCTGGCTGGAGTGCCTTCTGTGCATAGTCTGTATGTCTTCCATGTGGTCATGTGGCTTTCCTTCAGGTGCACTGGTTTCCTCCCACATCCCAAAGACATGTTGTAGGTAGATTGGACACTCTAAATTGGCCCTAGGTGTGAATGCGTGCATGTGTGTGCTTTCTGTGGAAGGTTGGGTGCCGGGCTGGCAACTCAACACTGTAAAACTTTACTGCCAATCATGAGTGGACAGGTGATCCACTGTGCCGACCCCTAACCGGGAAAACCCCGAAAGAAGAAGAAGAAGAAGACAGAATAATAATGACATTTGTACTAGCTGCCAGACACAGCTGCATCCACGCACACCATATCAGGATTGATCAAACAGCACTAGTAGCTGTGATACCAGCCATAATTGATATTAACTATATTTAGACAGAATAATGATGACATTTGCACTTCATGCTTCCTACTATTATTCACCCAGGGTATACATGACATTTCTAAATCATAATTTAACTGAAGAAGGCATTAGTCTTCATTTCAAAACACTCTACTATTACTGCAATCATATATGATGTTAACTTGTTACATTTGAGTCTGAACTCTGATGAATGGTACCTTGTTGAGTTAGTTAAT